>NC_034193.2:39157921-39532921 GCF_002021735.2 Oncorhynchus kisutch
GGTTATAAAGAGGATATTACTGTCTGCCAGCCCAAACATTTATCGGGCTATGAATGACTGGTATGCCCTCCTCTGTTATTCATGCTGGAGAAAGGGATTGCGCTTATAACAACAGATCTAGGATCAGATAATCTATGGCTGATCCTGAGTCAGTGGTTAGAGCCACACCATTCATGGTGTGTTTCCTGCAGAAATGAGAACACACACACACACACACCCACACCCACCCCTACCTCTTCCCCTGCCGAGTCCAATCTCTATAATCCTGTCACCTGGTGTCAGCTCTAGGGGGCCGGGGCAGTGCAGTAATGGATTCTGGGTAAGATGGGTTGATGTTGGTGATGGAGGGATTTTGCGGGTGGTGGGGTTTGTTGCTAAGGGTCGTATTGACAACCCAGATGGCCAATCCAAGCTGTAGGGTTGCCGTGTGGACAGGTTTCTGTAGCCTCAAGGCCAAATCAAACAAAACGCGAAGGAGCGTGTACATGCTGGAATTAAAATGCACGGTAGCGAATGACAGAAACAGACGAGCTGTGAGCGTCAATGGCGTCAAAAGTGCCATGCACCTCAAATTAGAAAGCAAGTCTATTTTTCTCGCGTCTCCGCGAAGCAATGCTCGGTCGCGTTTCGTTTGAGTTAGCCTTCACACAAACGCAAGACAGTCACACACACACACACCCACACACACTGTACAGACTTTCTGGACCAGTCGACAAGAGCTGCAGAAAGAATATGCATGCAAATATATATCATGATCTCTACAGAGAAACTATACACAGACACTAACTCGTAAATCTCTGCACAAAAGAGACATTTTCGATTTTTTTTAAATGACACTTCCTCTTTATTATATTTGACACACCAACACAAACCTTGCACTCAGTGCACTCACATTTAAAACTCCTCCACTTGCGAATAGGCAAAACTCGAAGGCGACACTGTATACTCTTACTGTAAAAAATTATATATAGTCGGCCTCTGTAACTTCTCACATAAACATGCTGGCTCTTGAATATATGGGCCTACAGTGTTTATGTCCCCTTGGTACACTAGGCCAAAACCAGGCTATTACACGAGGGTGGAGCTTCTGGGTGTGTCAACCAATAGACCACAGGTGGTGACTTTGCATGATGGGAAAACAAGTGACTAACCACTAGGGTGTGACAGTGGTTGATTCCCAAACATAGACTTGGCCATGTTTTAAAGTCTGTGAGTAGAAGTAGAAAGTAGAAAACCAGAGAAGCCCAACGGGTTTGTGTCCCAAATGGCACCCTATTCCCTATGTAAGTGCACTACTTTCAACCAGGGCCCATGGGGTTAACCAGGAAAGAGGTTATCTTGGTAACTAGGGCCTGATGCCATTGCTTTGATTTAAGGGTTTCCATTGGTTTAGCTATGGGGGGAGGGGTGGTGTGTGGGGGGGGGGGGGGGGGGGGGGGGGGTGGTATGTGCGTGTTTCTGTGTGCGCATGTGTGGGAAGACCTCATTAAATAGGTGTATGTCTGTCATTGACGGACACATGGGCCCGATCAGCAATATTGCCCTTCTGTTTAACCCAGTTTAATATTTATGAGGTACATGTAAGTGAATGGGGGTGGTGTTGAGAGCAAATAGTCATGCATACTGAAGCTCTCGCCACCACCTCATTGTGTGGATGGAAAGGAGAGACTAGAGAGCGAGAGAGAGAGAGAGAAAGAGAGATATGAGGGGGAGGATGGGGAGAGATGAAAGAGAGAGAGAGAGAGAGAGAGAGAGAGAGAGAGAGAGAGGAGGAGGGGGAGGGAGGATGATTTTGCTGCCCATGGACCATAGGAGAGAGAGAGAGAGGGAGGTGGTAGAGAGAAAAGAGGGGGGAGGGACGATTATTTTGCAGCCCAGTTTGTAACAGGGTGAAGAGCAGGTTAGGAGGACACAGGAAAAAGCACGAGACATCAAAGCAGCTGTCTGGGGGCTGTGTGCATGTATGTGTGTATGTGTGCTTGCATGCATGCATGTGTGTGTGTGTGTGTGTGTGTGTGTGTGTGTGTGTGTGTGTGTGTGCTTGCTTGCGAGTGTATGACTATTCGTCTGTGCATTCATGTGTAACTGTGTACTGTATATGTGAGAGACGAATGTGCATGCATTCATGTGTGTGTGTGTATCATACGTGTGTGTGTGTGCATTCAATTGTGAGTGTGTTTGTGTATGTGTGTGCATTCATGTGTGAGTGTGTGTACTATGTAATACTATGTGAGTATGTGTGTACTGCATGTGTATCCGTTAATGTGTGTACTTTACTGTAAATGTGTTTGAGAGTTTGTGTGTGTGAGTGTGTGTATAACAAAGGCACTTTTTGTGTTGACGTTTTTGTATTGTGCCTGCCAATGTCCCTGGTCATCCCTACTGCCTCTGATCTTTCGTACTCACTAAACACACATGCTTTGTTTGCAAATTATGTCTGAGTGTTGGAGTGTGCCCCTGGCTTTCCATAAATAAAAAAATCTAGAAAATTGTGCCTGGTTTGCTTAATATAAGGAATTTGAAATGATTTATACTTTTACTTTAGATACTTAAGTATATTTTAAACCAAATACTTTTAGACTTTTACTCAAGTCGAATTTTACTATTACTTGAGTCATTTTCTATTAAGGTATATTTTACTTTTACTCAAGTATGACAATTGAGTACTTTTTCCATCACTGTGTGAATATGAAAAAAAATCTCAGTTTAAGCGCTATTAGATCAGGAAAAAAAGTCCTGGTTCTGTTTCTATGGGTACAACCACTGTTCATGACACCAACTGTTTACACAACTCTTGTTGGTGGAGAGTATTTTGCAGGTTTAAAAATTATTTCCTGCAATTCTACAAATTTTTTCATGGGTGCTAAGAACATTTTGACGTTTTTAAAGCACATTTTCTTGAAATCCTATACAGTTTGCTATGTTTAATGTGTATGCATGTGATATTTGAGTGACCTAAGCATTACAACAATATATATGGACTAAAAAACCTTTAAAAAAAATGTTCGCTGACATGGGCTAGTTGATCTGGACATTTATGACAAGTTATAAATAGCTCTCTATGGTATGCAATGACAAACAAGACAAGAGGAACTGATGATGCACTACCCAATTTTGAAATTGCACCTTGTGCATTCTACTATTACAACTTTCAAAAGTAAGTTTAAAGCCAGACTGAGTTCCTTGAAAAAAAAAAAATTGCTGGTCATATGGCAAAACAGAGGCCTTTCTGGTGACACCATGATGTCAGGCTGCCTCACTGAGCATGCTCAGTGGGGTAGAATGACACACACACACACACACTAGCTGGTTCCAGGATAAAAAGAAAGACCTCATCATGTCAGGCTGACTTACAGAGCATGCTAGGTGGGACAGAAAAGCATACACATACACATAAACTCACATACACACAGTGGCGTGCGGGTGCACCACGCTGGCCCGCCCATCTGCTCCAGCACTGCAGGCCCCTCGGGCACATTTCCATTCAGTCTGCTGAGCAGTCCCATCTCCATACAGTACAGTAGAGTACAGTACACACACACACACACACCTTTACAGTACAGTGCACCCTGAGTACACTGCACACACACAGCCTAACATTGCACATACACAATACATGCATTATATATGGACACTCTACACATGAATGTTTGCGGGGAGAGATTGTGTGTGTGTGTATGTGTGTGTGTGTGTGTGTGTCATATTTTCCTCCATTAGCTGTGTCTGGACTGGAGGAGGAACTGTGGCGTAGTTCTAGGGATGACGCGCTGTCTGAGCTGTGGGTGTGAAATTCCGACTTGTTTCCTCACAAAGACTTTGCAATGTGTGTGTGTGTGTGTGTGTGTGTGTGTGTGTGTGTGCGCATGTCTGCGGGCATGTGTTAGTCTGTGTGCACATGCTTCTGTGTATGTACAGTTGAAGTCGGAAGTTTACATACACCTTAGCCAAATACATTTAAACTCAGTTTTTCACAATTCCTGACATTTAATCCAAGTACAAATTCACTGTCTTAGGTCAGTTAGGATCGCCACTTTGTTTTAAGAATGTGAAATGTCAGAATAATAGTAGAGAGAATGATTTGTTTCAGCTTTTATTTATTTCATCACATTCCCAGAGGGTCAGAAGTTTACATACACTCAATTGGTATTTGGTAGCATTGCCTTTAAATTGTATAACCTGGGTCAAACATTTCGGATAGCCTTCCACGAGCTTCCCACAATAAGTTGGGTGAATTTTGGCCCATTCCTCCTGACAGAGCTGGTGTAACTGAGTCAGGTTTGTAGGCCTCCTTGCTCGCACACGCTTTTTCAGTTCTGCCCACAAATTTTCTATAGGATTGAGGTCAGGGCTTTGTGATGGCCACTCAAATACCTTGACTTTGTCGTCCTTAAGCCATTTTGCCACAACTTTGGAAGTATGCTTGGGGTCATTTGTCACGTCCTGACCTTAGTTCCTTTTTAATGTCTCTATTTTAGTTTGGTCAGGGCGTGAGTTCGGGTGGGCATTCTATGTTTTGGTTCTGTGTGTTATATTTCTAGGTGTTTGGCCTGGTATGGTTCCCAATCAGAGGCAGCTGTCAATCGTTGTCTCTGATTGAGAACCATACTTAGGCAGCCTGTTTTCCCACTATGGGTTGTGGGCAGTTGTTTTCCGTTTCAGTGTTTGCACCATACGGCACTGTTTCGGTTTTCATTTATTCTCTTGTTCTCTTGTATTTAGTGTTCAGTTAATTAAATGAAATATGAACACGTGCTGCGCTTTGGTCTACTCCTTCTTCCTCTGACGAATATCGTTACATCATTGTCCATTTGGAAGACCCATTTGCGACCAAGCTTTAACTTCCTGACTGATATCTTGAGATGTTGCTTCAATATAGCCACATAATTTTCCATCCTCATGATTCCATCTATTTTGTGAAGTGCACCAGTCCCTCCTGTAGCAAAGCACCCCCACAACATGATTCTGCCACCCCCGTGCTTCATGGTTGGGATGTTGCTCTTCAGCTTGCAAGCCTCTTCCTTTTTCCTCCAAACATAACGATGGTCATTATGGCCAGACCAGAGGGCATTTCTCCAAAAAATACGATCTTTGTCCCCATGTGCAGTTGCAAACTGTAGTCTGGCTTTTTTTGGGAGCAGTGGCATCTTCTTTGCTCGACGGCCTTTCAGGTTATGTCGATATAGGACTCATTTTACTGTGTTTACTGTGGATATAGATACTTTTGTACCTGTTTCTCCAGCATCTTCACAAGGTCCTTTGCTGTTGTTCTGGGATTGATTTGCACTTTTCGCACCAAAGTACGTTCATCTCTAGGAGACAGAACGTGTCTCCTTCCTGAGCCGTATGACGGCTGCGTGGTCCCATGGTGTTTATACTTGCTTACTATTGTTCATACAGATGAACGTGGTACCTTCAAGCGTTTGGAAATTGCTCCCAAGGATGAACCAGACTTGTGGAGGTCTACAAATCTTTTTGGGAGTTTTGGCGGATTTCTTTTGATTTTCCAATGATGGAAAATGACTTGTATCATGCACAAAGTAGATGTCCTAACCGACTTGCCAAAACTATAGTTTGTTAACATTACATTTGTGGATTGTTTGAAAAACAAGTTTTAATGACTCTAACCTAAGTGTATGTAAACTTCTGACTTCAACTGTATGTGTGTTTGTGTGTCTGTGTGAGAAACGAGAAAATATCTCTCTTTCAGCCGGTTGAGACATCAAACCGTTTAAAGGTTTAAATGAAAAGTAAACACTAATCAACACACATGCACGCGCACACACACACATACACACATACACACACACACACGCACACACACTTACTTGCTTGCTTAAGGGAGTCCATCATATCTGATGATGATTTCCTCTATTGCTTGTGTGTTCGCTGATGACGTCATAATCCGATACAGGTTGCACACTGTCTGCCACGGACAGAGCACAGAAAGGCCTGTCCCGTTGAGGCCAGTGCAGCATGTTCAATGTCTTTTTTCTCTCTCGGACAACTGCACTCCTTGATGGCAGAGGCTGCGCCAGGAGGAGCGGTCCGAAGCAACAGTGTCGAAGGAGGCAGAGTTTATCCAACACTTCTTTAGTGATGCCTTCAGTTGGTCCCTAAAGCCACATTCTCTACACACTGGGCAGAGCGACAGGGCCCAGCTGTAGCTGTCCGTATAGCATCTTGGGATGGACACCTCAATGCTCCTGCAGTTGGTTGTCTGTAGTATATCTGAGTGCGGAACACAGTCCTGCCAGGTCACTTTCAAAATGCATTGGAGGCATTTCATGTGAAAGGACTCCAGTGGTTTTAAGTGTCAGCTGTAGACTGTCCATGTTTCACTTCCATAAAGGACTGCAACTTAGGTGTGTAGGTGCAGGTTGCTGTTGTTAAAAACCCTCTACCTCAGCCATCCAAAGGCGGATGAGGTCTGTTTGACCGGATTCTGGATATCCTGGTCGATGTTGCAGTCTTCAGAGAGGATGCTTCCAAGATATTTAAAGTGTGTTATAATGGCAAGGGATGAGTCTGAGATGGAGAACGCGGCTGTTTCAGTTGACCCCTGACATAGGGACTCTGTTTTTGGGATGTTAACATTCTGCTATATGCTCTCACAGCCGCTGTGGGGTTGGCTTGTAGGGCTGGAGGGATATGTGCCACAAGAGTGCAATCATCGGTGTAGTGGGGCTTAAGTATGCGTTCAGATTTCAGCTTTGTGGCAGCTTGGAGCCTCCTAATGTTGAAGACGATCCCGTCCAATCTGAAGTCCAGGGTCACCCCACTCTCTGTTTCCATATTCTTGTGCACGGCTGTTGTGACACACCGACCTGGTCTCAGAGCATTTTGCATGATTCTGTAAGTAAATCCGAGACACTATATTTAGTATGATATGTTAAATTTCGTATTGTTTGTATTAATTTGTGGATGTCCATCACCCATTTCGTATGATACACTACATGACCAAAAGTATGTGGACACTCATTGAACATCTCATTTCAAAATCATGGACATTAATGTAGAGCTGGTCCCCCCTTTCCTGCTATAACTGCCTCCACTCTTCTGGAAAGGCTTTCCACTAGATGTTGGAACATTGCTGTGGGGACTTGCTTCCATTCTATACAAGAGCATTAGTGAGGTTGGGAAATTAGGCCTGGCTCATAGTCAGGGTTCCAATTCATCCCAAATGTGTTATAAGGAGTTGAGGTCAGGGCTCTGTGCAAGCCAGTCAAGTTCTTCCACACCAATCTCTACAAACCATTTCTGTATGGACCTGGCTTTGTGCACGGGGGAAATGTCATGCTGAAACCGGAAAGGGCCTTCCCCAAACTGTTGCCACAAATTTGGAAGCGTAGAATCGTCTAGAATGTAATTTTATGCTGTAGCTTTAAGATTTCCCTTCACTGGAACTAAGAGGCCTAGCCTGAACCATGAAAAACAGATCCAGACCATTATTCCTCCTCCACCAAACTTTACAGTTTGTACTATGCATTCGGGCATGTAGCGTTCTCCTGGCATCCGCCAAACCCAGATTCATCCGTCAGACTGTCAGATGGTGAAGTGTAATTCATCTCTCCTGAGAACACGTTTCCACTGCTCCAGAGTCTTTACCACTCCAACCGACGCTTGGCATTGCGCATGGGGATCTTAGGCTTGTGTGTGGCTGCTTGGCCATGGAAACACATTTTTTTGAAGCTCCCGATGAACCGTTTTTGCTCCTAGAGGATTTGGGGATAGGCTTGATTATGGATCTGTACCGTATAGATTCTCAAAACAAGCCTGGAGGAGTTCAAATAGTATTTTGAACTATTTGCGTGGCTACAAAACTTAATTAGAGAACATTTACAACCCATATTGGATGAAAGGAAATGACTAGGTAGGTTCCTGGGTTCCTGGGTCTTCATACATTAGTCTGTCCTTCAGATATATCATTACAAACATTCTAACAAGATTGAACCCCAGCCTAAAATGTCAAACACAGAATGGTCAGGCCTCAGAATTGGGGTTGTTGAGTGTGGCTTTTGTGCCTTGTGTATGCTGTCATGTAGGGTGGAGATGTACATGGAGTTTTCATTGAACCAGTCCTAATGTTTCTTGCTTCTGTAGCTGCTGACTCAGAGAGTGATGTGCTTAGGGAGGACCATTTGTCATCAATCGGACCCTCCGCACTCAGGAGAATCTCAATGCCAGGACAACAACCTCTCCTTCAACGTGAGCACGACAAAGGAGATGATCGTGGACAACAGGAAAAGGAGGGCTGAACACGCCCCCATCCACATTGGCGGGGCTGTAGGGGAGCAAGTCGAGAGCTTCAAGTTCCTCGGTGTACAGATCACAAAGGACCTATAACGATCCAAACACACAAACGCCTCTTCCCCCTCAGGAGGCTGGAAACATTTGGCATGAGCCCTCAGATCCTCAAAAGGTTCTATAGCTGCACCATTGAGAGTATCTTGACTGGCTACATCACTGCTTGTTATGGCAACTGCTCTGCATCTGACGCAAGGCACTACAGAGAGTAGTGAGTACAGCCCTGTACATCACTGGGGCCGAACTCCCTGCCATCCAGAACCTGTTTATCAGGCAGTGTCAGAGGAAGGCTCTACCCACACACTCACACATACACTGACACTCCAACCCATACACACACACATAACACGTACACACAGGCACACATTCACCACACACACACTTCCACACTCATCACATACGCTGCCGCTACTGTCTTTTACCTATCCTGTTGCCTAGTCACTTTAACCCCACCTATATGTACAAATTTCGACTTGGCACATCGACTTGGTACTGGTACCCCATGTACAGTGCATTCGGAAAGTACTCAGACCCGATTCCTTTTTCTACATTTTGTTACATTACGGCCTTTTTCAAAAAAAAAATGTTTTTTCTTCTAATCAATTTACACTCAATACCCCATAATGACAAAACGAAAACAGGTTTTCAGAAATGTTAGCAAATTAAAAATATATATTTAAAAAAAAATCTTATTTACATTAGTATTCAGACACTTTGCTATGAGTCTCTAAATTGAGCTCAGGTGCATCCTTTCCATTGATCAACCTTGAGATGTTTCTACAACTTTATTGGAGTGAACATGATTTGGAAAGGCACAGACCTGTCTATATAAGGACGCACAGTTGACAGTGCATGTCAGAGGAAAAACCAACCCATGAGGTCATAGGAACTGTCTGTAGAGCCCCTAGACAGGATTGTGTCAAGACACAGATCTGGAGAAGGGTACCAACACATTTCTGCAGCATTGAAGTGGCCACAATCATTCTTAAATGGAAGAAGTTTGGAAACACCAAGACTCTTCCAAGAGCTGACCGCGCAGCCAAACTGAGCAATCGGGGGACAAGTGCCTTGGTCAGGGAGGTGACCAAGAACCCAATGGTCACTCTGACAGAGCCCCAGACTTCCTCTATGGAGAATATGAGAACCTTCCAGAAGGTCAACCATCTCTGCAGCCCTCCACCAATCAGACCTTTATGTAGAGCTGCCAGATGGAAGCAACTCCTTAATAAAAATTCACATGACAGCCCACTTGGAGTTTGCCAAGGGGCACCTAAAGGACTCTGACCATGAGAAAGAAGATTATCTGGTCTGATGAAACCAAGATTGAACTCTTTGGCATGAATGCCAAGCATCACATATGGAGGAAACCTGGCACCATCCCTACAGTGAAGCATGGTGGTGGCAACTTCATGCTGTGGGGATATTTTTCAGCGGACTGGGAGACTAGTCAGGATCGAGGGAAAGATGAACGGAACAAAGTTCAGAGAGATCCTTGATGAAAACCTGCTCCAGAGTGTTCAGGACCTCAGACTGGGGTGAAGGGTCACCTTCCAACAGGACAACAACCCTAAGCACACAGCCAAATTTCTGAATGTTCTTGAGTGGCCCAGCCAGAGGCCGGACTTGAACCCGATCGAACTTCTCTGGAGAGACCTGAAAATAGCTGTGCAGCGATGCTCCCCATCCAACCTGACAGAGCTTGAGAGGATCTGCAGAGAAAAATAGGACAAACTCCTCAAATACAGGTGTGCCAAACTTGTAGCGTCATACCCAAGAAGACTCGAGGCTGTATCGCTGCCAAAGGTGCTTCAACAAAGAACTGAGTAAAGGGTCTGAATACTTAAGTAAATGTGATATTTCATTATTTTTTATAAATGTGCAAACTTTTCTAAAAACCTATTTTGCTTTGTTATTATGGGGTATTGTGTGTAGATTGATGAGTGGAAAAAACAATTCAATCAATTTTAGAATAATGCTGTAACGTAACAAAATGTGGAAAAAGTATCATTGCTCATTGTGTATTTCTCGTTTCACTATTTATTTTCTATTATTATTTTTATTTATATTTTATTGTGTTCTGCTATGTTGGGAAGGGCTCGTAAGAAAGCATTTCACTGTTAGTCCACCTGTTGTTTAAGAAGCATGTGACAATTCAAATTCGATTTTGAAGTCTTAAGGGGTCATATTTATTATTTTGACTGCGGAAATCCATGAGAGTTAGTGTGCAATGCTCATGCTACATTTTCTAGGCGTTTCCCCAGCAGTGGTGAGCAGTGTGGTTCCTAAATAGGGGTGCCCAGACATACAGGGGTCTGCCAGGATCAGCTGCCACTCAAATCCCAGCTGCTGATGACCAATATCCTTGTGCCGCTACCGTGCAGGGGCCTGGCTAGAAGCTTCCAGATCATTCAGTCTTGCCCCCCGTTACCTTGTGACCCTCCTGTCGCCAATAGACTTTAACGGTGCAGGAAAGTTAGGTGGAACTCACTGAAGAGCAGTACTGGATACCTGTGCACTGAGTGACGTGGGGGATGCCCTTGTCCCAACATCACTTCTTCAATATTGGAAAATAGACTCCCAGTTACCATGTGTTGCCACGAGGAGGCCCGGCAGGAGTCTTAGTGAAGGAGAGGCTGTGTACTGTCAAGGGAAGGCTTAAGCGTATAGCTGCTTCCTGGTTTACCACAAGGGCTAGCCAGCGCCAGCGAGCTGTAAGCGAGAGGTTTGCAAGCAGGTTGGTAGTAGGCATGCACAACTGCACTAGATGCATCACAACACCTTGTGTGCTACATACACTCACACTAGGAGGAACATCTAAAATACACCCACTTCATATTTAATCTCCAGTTCCCTGAGAGTTCCAGTTCCCTCAAATGTTGTGAGTCTTTTTTATAGGGCGAGGCAGCTCTAACCAACATCTCCAATCTCGTCTCGTTGATTGGACTCCAGGTTAGCTGACTCCTGACTCCAATTAGCTTTTGGAGAAGCCATTAGCCTAGGGGTTCACATACTTTTTCCAACCTACACTGTGAATGTTTAAATTATGTATTCAATATAGTCACCTAGATTGCATTTCAATTAACAGGTGTGCCTTGTTAGAAGTTCATTTTTGGAATTTATTTCCTTCTTAATGTGTTTGAGCCAATCAGTTGTGTTGTGACAGGGTAGGGGTGGTATACAGAAGATATCCCTATTTGGTAAAATACCAAGTTCATATTATGGCAGGAACAGCTCAAGTAAACAAAGAGAAACGACCGTCCATCATTACTTTAAGACATGAAGGTCAGTGAATCCAGAAAATGTGAAAAACTTTGAAAGTTTCTTCTAATGCAGTCACAAAACCATCAAGCTCTATGATGAACCTGGCTCTCATGAGGACTGCCACAGGACAGGAAGACCCATAGTTACCTCTGCTGCAGAGGATAAGTTCATTAGTGTTAACTGCACCTCAGATTGCAGCCCAAATAAATGCTTCACAGAGTTCAAGTAACAGACACATCTCATCATCAACTGTTCAGAAAACTGTTCAGGGAACTGTGTGAATCAGGCATTCATGTTCGAATTGCTGCAAAGAAACCACTACTAAAGGACACCAATATAAGAAGAGACTTGCTTGGGCCAAGAAACACAAGCAATGGACATTAGACCGGTGTCCTTTCTGTCCTTTGGTCTGATGTTCAAATTTGAGATTTTTGGTTCCATCCTCTGTGAGACACAGAGACTGTAAACGGATGTTCTGTGCATGTGTGGTTCCCACCATGAAGCTTGAAGGAGGAGGTGTGATGGTGTGGGGGTGCTTTGCTGGTGACACTGTCTGTGATTTATTTAGAATTCAAGGCACACTTAATCAGCATGGCTACCACAGCATTCTGCAGCGATACATCATCCCATCTGGTTTGCGCTTAGTGGGACTATCATTTGTTTTTCAACAGGACAATGACACAAAACACACCTCCAGGCTGTGTAAGGGCTATTTGAACAAGAAGGAGAGTGATGCATCAGATGACCTGGCCTCCACAATCACCTGACCTTAACCCAATTGAGATGGTTTGGGATGAGTTGGTCCACAGAGTGCAGGAAAAGCAGCTAACAAGTGCTCAGCATATGTGGGAACTCCTTCAAGACTGTTGGAAAAGCATTCCTCATTAAGCTGGTTGAGAGAATGCCAAGAGTGTGCAAAGCTGTAATCAAGGGAAAGGGTAGCTACTTTGAAGAATCTAAAATATATTTTGATTTGTTTAACACTTTTTTGGTTACTACCTTATTCCATATGTGTTCTTTAATCATTTGATGTCTTCACTATTATTCTACAATGTAGAAAATAGTACAAATAAAGAAAAACTCTTTAATGAGTAGGTGTGTCCAAACGTTTGACTGGTACTGTATATTCAGTTCTTATTTACAATAAAAGAGACTCCAAAAGGAAACATATTCGGAAACATTTCTATTCGGCACAAAATAATCTGAAACACAACCAAAACAAACAGCAAATGCATCCATCCAATTTGTAGAGTCACAAGCTTGATGTGATCATTGCGCACTATGAATATGGGACCAAATACTTAACTTTCTACTACTTTAAAACACATAAGTGAGTTTGTCCAAATACTTTCGGTCCCCTAAAACGGGGGGGGGGGGGACCATGTACACAAGGTGCTGTAATTTCTAAACAATTCAATCGATATGGATGAAAATAATCTCAAATTAAAGTTGACAGTCTGCGCTTTAACATCATGGTCATGGTATCATTTCAAATCCAAAGTGCTGGAGTACAAAGGCAAAACAAAACGCATCTTTGTTCCAATATTTTAGGAGGGCACTTGTATGTATGAGTTTGTGTGTAGAGTCTGTGCAAAAAAAAAGGGGGTCAATTCAAATTGACCGGGTTGCCATTTCATTAATTGTTTAGCAATCTTATGGCTTGGGGGTAGAAGCTGTTCAGGAGACTTTTAGTCCCAGACTCGGCGCTCTGGTACTTCTTGCCTTTCGGTAGCAGAGAGAATAGTCTATGACTTGGGTGGCAGGAGTCTTTGACTGTTTTTAGGGCCTTCCACTGATACCGCCTGGTATAGAGGTCCTGGATGGCATGGAGCTTGACTGCCTACAAATAGTTACATAGCCCAGCATGTTTACCTGTAGAATGGAATAGGTTATAAGCGTTCAATGATTAATTTCATTTGGTCAGTTCTAACATGTCAACATTGCCCATTTTAAACAGGGTTAATTATCAAGTCGTAGTAAATAAAGTTCAGCTTCAGTCCACAGAAGATATGTGCTATAGTCAGAAAAACATTATCTCGTTGTTACTGCTCTCGTTTGTGGAATGACCGGACTAAGGTGCAGCGTGGTAGGCGTACATCGTTCTTTTTATTGATGACACCAAAAGCAAAATAACAACAACAAAAACGAAAGCGCACAGTTCTGTAAGGCAAAATAAACCATACAGAAAACCATATCCCACAAAACTCCAAAGAAAAATGGCAACTTATATATGATCCCCAATCAGAGACAACGATAGACAGCTGCCTCTGATTGGGAACCATACTCAGCCAAAAACACAAAGAAATAGAAAACATAGATTTTCCCACCCGAGTCACACCCTGACCTAACCAAACATATAGAATAATAAGGATCTCTAAGGTCAGGGCGTGGCACTCGTCTCTTCGGTCTCAGCTAGCAAGGATAGATACAGAAACGAAACTCATCAAATGCACTCGCTGGAAATAAACACTTTACCTCATGACTTATATCAACATCCTTACCTTGCCCTTTCACTAAATATATTGATTACTCTGACCAACAACCAATAGCTTAAGGATGCTGAGTGCTAATGGTAGCTTATTAGCATTAGCCAAACCTTATGCAGAGCGAGACTAGCTAGCTAGTTAGCTACCACCAACCCCGCACAAACCTGTGACAACTCTGCTGCTATCGCTGAACTTTGACTTTATGGCCGTTCTGCCCTCTCCACCTCATTCATTGCTGCCTGCTCGTGCTCAATTTGCTCAAACAGATCACTTTTTTGCTTATCTTTCTGAAGAAGTTCAGAATATCCATATTTGCTCTGTGCTATGCTGCAAACTGACTGAGTTACAAGAGTTTTGCTTAGTGATGAAATTGACATCTAATCAGTGTTGTAGGGGTGGGGAGGGTTTAAGGGGCGTGAGCGTCCAGTGCGTTGTGAAATCTCAACCAATCACAGCAGGAACCGCGTCACTCCAGAGGCACTCTCCGCAGAGTCGACAGAAAGCAGAGTAACCTGTTTTCAGGAACACAGTATTTTCATCCCAACTTCTGTGTCTTTTATATACTGCAAAACGCGTTTGGTTATGAAAACTCATATCAGCTTAAAATAAAAAATAAATGTAAACATCCGAGGCTGGACCAAAATCATTCTTGGCTGAAGCTCAGGACTAATGATGCCACTGTGGTGGATGCTATCAATCCTAACATGTTCACTCATAGCCCCGACAAATAAGCATATTGATTTGAAAAGGGACCATATTGTTCTACTTTAAATCCCCTCTGTTAGTACAAGGGTTAGCCATCAAACCTGCAGTCCCAGGATAAGTGAAAAACAAAACTAGCACAAACACACAACTCCATTCATTGTCAGTCTGGAGTTAGCGCTATGCTATGCTAAGCATGTGTTAGCTGGTACACCTTTACCCTACAATGACCCATCCCCATCCCTTCAATGCCCTGTCTGTCTACCTCGCTGAGCAAGGGCCTCTCGCCTGTCTCTCCTTATTGTCCTGTCCTATTGGGGAAGACGGTAAACGAACACCGTCGCACTCATTCAGCCAATTCAATATGGCCGCCACCCGATCCCCTGTGAAGTTGTGGGTCAGCTTCTCTCAGCGAGATCTGGTTGCCTCAGCAAGAACAGGGCGATAGATGGGTGGAGAGATCCATTTCACCTCAGCATGGGAGATGTCTCATTGTTAAACATTGAAGAGAGAGAGGAATGAAGGGAGTGGAAGAGATAACAGGAGAGGACAGAACAAGGTGGTTGAGATTGAGGAAAACTGACCTCACAAAAAAAAAAAATGTGAACAATGTGAATGTCAAGAATAAAATAGATTTCTTCAAACAACGGTTGAACATGTGAAAGTAAGTTAAGCCTGGTCCTAGAAGAGTTCATAGATAAGAGTGAAGGGAGATGGTTAAATATGAAAGGGGTTAAGCTGGTCCTAGAACAGTTGACGTAGATGTGAGTAAATGAGGCGGTCTGGGAGGATGAGAATAGAGCTTTAACATGGTGAGAAGTCAGTGAACTTGAACTATACTGTTTTTTCATAGGCCTCAAGATAACAAGGTGAAGAAGCTCATTACATTCAGGAGAAAGTCTGTCTCTCCACAATAGGGGGTCTGCTACTATATAAGCCATAGAGCGAAGTGAACTATGGCCAAGGCTCTAAATTTAAAATGTTCATTGGTACCACTGATGCTCCTACTTTAAAAATGTAAGGAGCACCATGTGAAATATAGGAGAATAAGAAACAACTATTTTTTTAATTGGTTGAGATACAGCCTATATGAATCCTAGCTACTTTTGAAGCCCATGTCGTTCCCTAGAAACAAATATGTAACACTGTAAAGACATCTGTTTATTACAAAATATAAAATGTTGAAATTAGAAAGTAATTTGTGGAATATTAGATTTGTACATTGTGTTAAAGCACAATTGTCCTATTGGCCTGTTGAGATGCATTACATTGAATTGTACAATGTTTCTTTACAAACGTCAGGTTTGTGATGACAACATGCAAGAGAACTGTCATTCATTCATTGCAATGATCGTTGATCTCCAGAAGAAGCTATCCCTTTTCCTTTCTTTCTGTGCCTCCAAATGTTTGGATATACTGGTCAAGTTACTCGAGCTCGGTTTCCTGATAGCGATGGATTTTTAGGATTATGAGTGTTTTAACAATGCATCTTTCCTACCACGGCCGAAGATGTAACATGCGTTTCCTAAAACACCACGCAGATAAAATGTGGTATGTAAAAAAAATGTAAAAATGTTTGCTAAGTGCGTCGACGCTGATACGAAAGACAGATCTGCTCTCAAAATAAAAGTCTTGGTCAGACAGCAAAATATTTTTGTCGCACTTTATCCAGGCTGCATCACATCCGGCCGTGACTGGGAGTCCCATAGGGCGGTGCACAATTCATCCAGCGTCGTCCGAGTTTGCCCGGGGTAGGCCGTCATTGTAAATAAGAATTTGTTCTTAACCGACTTGCCTAGTTAAATAAAAGGATAAATAAAAAAATACAAAAATGTAGAGCCTTGACTATGGCTTGTGTTAATTGCATTCTTCAGAAAGTATTCAAATTCAGACACTTTGCAGCGAAGCTAGTCAGGTCCATAATTATTGGGACCTTGATAAAGATTAGCAAAAAAGGCTTTATAAAATAAAGAATAGCAATACTGAGCTACATTGTATGCAAAAAAGAAGGGAAATTAGAATCCGTAGAATCCCTGAATCATGTTTAGTACATACTATATAATGTTGTAGTATACTGTAGAATACTATAGTAAATACCACAGTATTATCCACAAATAAGCACTATAGTAAATACTACAGTAATGTCCACCAAAACACTAGTCTGAAAAAAACACTGCAGTTTTGTAACTATGGTAAATAATACAGTATTTAATTAGCATATTCCCTTCCCATTCCCCTCCCCCATATACATAAGTGAGAAACCTACATGCCAAGTATAGACCATATATCGTGTTACTTACAGGATATAGAAAAGAGCAGAATAAATTGAAAGAGCTAAACTATCTGTTCAGACCCCAGTCCCACAGTTATGGACAATTGGCTTTTTTAGTATTTCTCCAGTAGGTTTCCTCAATGAGAAAGCCTCCACTTCTATGTCAAAGATAATAAAACAAAAACACTATAATTGTCACGTTCGTCATAAGGATCGGACCAAGGCACAGCGTGGTATGCGTACATTCTCTTTTTAATTAATGAATGAATGAACAAAAACAACAACCAACCACACGTGAAGCTATACAAACTAGTGCTGACAGGCAACTAAACATAGACAAGATCCCACAACTAACAATAGGGAGAATGGCTACCTAAATAGGATCCCCAATTAGAGGCAATGATAAACAGCTGTCTCTGATTGGGAACCATATCAGGCCAACATAAACATACAAAAACCCTAGCTGACAAAAACCCTAGACATACAACAACTAGAGTACCCACCCTAGTCACACCCTGACCTAACCAAAATATACAGAAAAACAGAGAATCTAAGGTCAGGGCGTGACAATAATAAATACTACAGTTATGTCCACAAATGTATACTACAGTTCACAAAATCACTACAGTAAATACTACAGTATACTACAATCCGCAAAAACATTACATGAATTACTGTAATATATACTACATTTTTCTTTTAGTACAGTATCTATACTGTAGTTAACTGTAAATACTATAGTATACTACAGTAAATATTACAGGAAAGTCTGCTAAAAGACTACATTGAATACTATAGTATTTACACCATATTGTTTTTTCATGTGGACTGTTCCAGATAAATCTCGTCCACTGGAGTGTTGCATTGCTCACAAAGCAAAACCACTATATCCTGAGTCCTTTAAAGTCCTTCCTCTGCCTCTCTCTCCCTTTTCCCTCCCTCCCTTTATGCCTCCATCCCTGCGTGCCACCACATACACAATTGAAGATCTGGGTCAACCCTGTCTGTTCTCCCGCTGTTACGGAAGAGTGGAAAGAACGAAAGAAGGGAAAAGAAAAATAGAGAGAAGAAAAAGAAAAGGAGAGAAGGGTGAAGTGAATCAAAAGGACGTTGGGGTGACATCTGGTTGTGCTTCCAGGACGACAACAACAACAACTCAAAGCAGCAGCAGCAGGGACAAAGGCTGCCCTTATTTGACCTTTGAGCTGGGTGACTTGTAAACAGTCACGACACACAGCAGACTTTTTCCCCTCCTTCTGCATGGGGCTAAGGGAAGAAACTATATGGGTTTTTTTTCATTCTTGCCAGCTCTCTCTCTCTCTGGCCTCAAGTCCTAATCTCCCCCCTCCTTCACTCACTCTCTTTCTCTCTCACGCCAAGCTTCCTGCTTTCCTGTCAGGCATATATCAGGCCAGTCAGCTGTGAAGGGTCTGACAAACCTCAGGGCTATTCAGTGGGGCCGGCGCGACGCGATTCATTTAAAAAAAGAGCGATTGAAATAAGCCCTGGCACAGTAGTTGCTGAGTAAGCAGGGGCTGTCTGAGTCTCGTCGTGGTTTTGCTTTGTAAACTCCCCTCACTGACTACACACACACTGCTACACACATGAATGCACACACACACACAGACAAGCACATACACATACAGATAAACACACACACTCGCCCTGTGGCTAGCCTGGGTCCCCACCCCCATTCTCTTTCTATTGTCCTCAGCACATGGTGTTGATTTAGTGCTATGTTCGGGGGCTGCCATTCATACACTAGTGTGTGTGTGTGTGTGTTTTTCCTTTTCTATTTTCTATTCAATGTTTTGAGAGATAACAAAGGCATGGAGGTTTGTGTTGGGCCACAACTGATGTCAAAAGCCTGCATTGTGTGGGTTGGGGTTTTTCTGTATTTTATCAAAGGGGAAGTGCGTGTGTGTGTGTGTGTGTGTGTGTGTGTGTGTGTGTGTGTGTGTGTGTGTGTGTGTGTGTGTGTGTGTGCGTGTGCGTGTGCGTGTGCGTGTGCGTGTGCGTGTGCGTGTGCGTGCGGGCGTGTGCGTGCGGGCGTGTGCGTGCGCTTGCCAGAAATTAACCATGACTGACAGTTGAGTTGATGCAATTAGGGTTATACGGGTCCATTTCATGCCAAGCCATGGTACATGACATCTATGACTACCCTTTTATACTGTGTAATATGGGCCTCAAAGGTCACAAACCATCAACAACCCCCACTGTGTATAAGCCCTGCTTCGAGAGCGTATAACTGCCCATATTACCTTTCTTTAATTCTCATTGATTGGGTGCCCTTTTTTTCTGCAAATGAAAAAAAAAATATATATATAATAAAATTCACCTAATTTCCTACTTTTCCCTTTTTCCTAGAAAAAGGAGCTAGCTGCTGATTCAGGTCAAAAGGCAGAACCGCTAAACCCATTACAATTTCACAGTGCTCGAAAAGTGGAGACCTACGCTCTGAGAGAAAAAATCTAAACTCGCACCCACACAGTGGCACTGAAATAGCTAAATGAAGCTCACAACAGGAGCAATAGTCTGCAATGCATTTAGTTTATAAAAAGTAAGTCAGCTTTGCCTTTCTTGATTGGGAAAGTCAGGCTAGATATATGAGTAGCCAGAGCAGAGTCCGTATTCAACTCGTTGCATCATTTCCCATCTTTAGCTGGGGGGCAGCATATGCTAGCAGAGTTGCTAATCTTGCAGGGCCGGTGCCAACTGGGGACCTAGCCAAGGGCCTATGGGCACTTCTAGTGGAGTGGAAATGGTGCAGAACTGGTGCAGTATCAGGTTTTGCATTGTGTCTTGCTGACTGTCATTACACGAAGCTACTCATCAGTGCTTCAACCAAGCTTGCAAACCTAACTGATGACTGTTCTGCAGCCAAATGATGATGATGCTCAAGTAGAGAACCTGGAGTTGGATCAGTACATCTTTATTTCCTGAGTTTGGAGTTCTACCATGCACCATGTTTTTGTGGGACATTAGATAGACTTGGTATATACAGTGGGGCAAAAAAGTATTTAGTCAGCCACCAATTGTGCAAGTTCTCCCACTTAAAAATATGAGAGAGGCCTGTAATTTTCATCATATGTACAGATGTGACAGACAAAATATGGAGAAAAAAATCCAGAAAATCACATTGTAGGATTTTTAATGAATTTATTTGCAAATTATGGTGGAAAATAAGTATTTGGTCAATACTTTGTTATATACCCTTTGTTGGCAGTGACAGAGGTCAAATGTTTTCTGTAAGTCTTCACAAGGTTTTCACACACTGTTGCTGGTATTTTGGCCCATTCCTCCATGCAGATCCCTCTAGACCAGTGATGTTTTGGGGCTGTTGCTGGGCAACACAGACTTTCAACTCCCTCCAAAGATTTTCTATGGGGTTGAGATCTGGAGACTGGCTAGGCCACTCCAGGACCTTGAAATGCTTCTTACGAAGCCACTCCTTCATTGCCCGGGCGGTGTGTTTGGGATCATTGTCATGCTGAAAGACCCAGCCACGTTTCATCTTCAATGTCCTTGCTGATGGAAGGAGGTTTTCACTCAAAATCTCACGATACATGGCCCCATTCATTCTTTCCTTTACACGGATCAGTCGTCCTGGTCCCTTTGCAGAAAAACAGCCCCAAAGCATGATGTTTCCACCCCCATGCTTCACAGTAGGTATGGTGTTCTTTGGATGCAACTCAGCATTCTTTGTCCTTCCAAACACAACGAGTTGAGTTTTTACCAAAAAGTTATATTTTGGTTTCATCTGACCATATGACATTCTCCCAATCTTCTTCTGGATCATCCAAATGCTCTCTAGCAAACTTCAGACGGGCCTGGACATATACTGGCTTAAGCAGGGGGACACGTCTGGCACTTCAGGATTTGAGTGCCTGGCGGCATAGTGTGTTACTTTGTTACTTTGGTCCCAGCTCTCTGCAGGTCATTCACTAGGTCCCCCCGTGTGGTTCTGAGATTTTTGCTCACCGTTCTTGTGATCATTTTGACCCCACGGGGTGAGATCTTGCGTGGAGCCCCAGATCGAGGGAGATTATCAGTGGTCTTGTATGTCTTCCATTTCCTAATAATTGCTCCCACAGTTGATTTCTTCAAACCAAGCTGCTTACCTATTGCAGATTCAGTCTTCCCAGCCTGGTGCAGGTCTACAATTTTGTTTCTGGTGTCCTTTGACAGCTCTTTGGTCTTGGCCACAGTGGAGTTTGGAGTGTGACTGTTTGAGGTTGTGGACAGGTGTCTTTTATACTGATAACAAGTTCAAACACAGTTGAAGTGTACCTATGATGAAAATTACAGGCCTCTCTCATCTTTTTAAATGGGAGAACTTGCACAATTGGTGGCTGACTAAATACTTTTTTGCCCCACTGTACACTGGATGCCCAAACACACTCACATGCTTACACACACACCTCATTAAGGTTAGGCTACATTATTTCACAGATAACATAGGGTCGTCAAGGAAATGGTGAGGAATTGTTGTCGTAACAAAATTTGTTTGTGTATTTTTTCACGGTATATCTAAAGTCGGGAATATAGCAGATAGAAATCAGTGTAGGGAAGACCGAAGGCCTTGGAGGGCAGCGGAAGAGCACGGAAGGCCTCTTTCTACTGCCTTTTCCTGGAATTGTTCCCCATTGTTAAAAAGGCAGAGAGCTCTGATAGAACAATCGAGCAGAAAAACAGCTGGCTACCTGCTGTCAAGATGGCAATAGGCGGAAATCCGCCAATAAACACTTGGCTTTGTTTCAACTGAGGTCTCTGGTAGGCTATTTAGCTTTAAGGGCCTCGTCCTATTGGAATTTTTTCAAACTTCCATTCACCTCAGCCATGAGGTCATCTGCTATGCTAAGCACAGAAAATAATTCCAAAACAAAAGGTATTTTCCGCACCAATTTCACGTTCAAATTCACCCGTTTTCCAGGTTAGGCATATGTGTATACAAGAACTATAGCAGAAATCAATAGACAATCCAAGGTCTTAAGCAAATCTTTCAAAGTGACAACAACTGGTTAGATAACTTTATCGATTGCACTGTTAACCATTGTGAAATGTCCTACTGAGCGTGTTAGATATTTCCTTTGGACCATCTAGGCCATACCATAGTATTTCTATTTACACATCATAAATACCTTGTGTCGTTGAGATAAAATCTTGGCCCTTGGACTGGCGGGCTTAGCATCAATAAGACAATGTAACTTCGGAAGGCATGTGACCGGTGCACAGCGCCCTTGAACCCGACATCGCCTAATTGCCCATTGTGACACTCCAAAGGTTCACGGGGTGGCAATAATTTGTGTTTATCTATGTCAGATCGACCTCTAACTATGAAATTGTCAGGACCTACTAAAGATTACCACACACAAGGGGCTGTGAACTTTGACGGGCCACTTTGTACAGGGTAGTTGTGCAGGGTAACTCACCAAGAATAACCTTTGTTATGTAATGTTTATTCCGTACACTCATTGGACTAGTACAACCTAGCTACAGGTTTACAGATTTGTTTGTTACATGGCACTTCGGGAATAGTTTATTTTTAGCGGTTCACAGCAAATATCTTTGATCATTTTTTTCCTGACCTGATCAAATGAGTAAATTGGTCAACAATAATTGCACCGATTGGCCTATAGGTGGAGCTGTTATAAGCAGTCTCACTTAAACCCTCATATCCTCCGCCCTGTTTGACCTAAAGACTTGAACTTTGTATGTAGGTGGCCCATAAGGCCCATCAGGATAGATTTGGTTTAGAGTGCTTGCTTTGTTATCCAACTGATCTTGTGTCCTTTCTGTCATCGTGTGATCACCGTTCATTGCTGCTCGCAGCTATTTTTTGAAAATATACTTTTAAAGTATTTTGAATGTTCATTGGATAGATACAGATAAAGGTGAAATGTAGAAGGGTGCTGAAAGAGCAGTGGTACGGATTCAAACCCATGCTGGCAGTGGTACATTGTACATGTGCTCCAGGGGCAGCGGCTAGACCACCCCAGACCAGGAATAGTTTCTATGTGCGTGTAGCACATCTTTTTCTAAGTAAGTCCCCCTTCTTGGAATCATCTATGACCTTTAGACTTGTGTTTATCACTGTGATCTTACTACCTGTAACCTCTAATAGTTTACTTTTGGACCTAACATTGGGTTAATGGCTAACTTTGACGGAGTGAGGTGAACACGGTCTGACGGATCAGTAACTCCCTTAACCAGCACATTGGGCAATCGTGTGACACAGAAACAGTCACGGTGGGGCATTACCCATGAGTACTGATTTTGGCATGAAGGTGAAAACAGTGCTTTGTGGTGATGTAATCCAAGATGGGAGTTGGGTGAGCCAATCAGAGTGCAGTTTGTTTGACAACACCTTATCGTACGTGTTAGTGAGATTGCCGCAAAAAGGAGACAGACCAAACAACCTGGAAAATTCTGAACTCGTCCGGCTTATGTACACGTCAACATCAGAGATTTGTTTTTTTGTCTTTTTTATCAATGTAAAAAATATGAAAAGAAACTAACTATAGATTTCCATCTGGAAAAGTCTTTAGAAAACAATATTACTACACTGCTTCTTGTTTCTAGGAAGAAAAACCTAATTGCTTACTTAGTTAACTATTGATAGACAATTACTTGAGCACACATATTTATGTATGCATGTTTGTAACGCCTCAACATTATAATGTGTCCCTGAAATTCATTCAGTGTCTGGCAAAAGGTTCCTATTCCCGTAATGAAAAACAATTAAAACATGTTTTTTTTTTTTATCTAGTATATACTGTGAACATGTGAGTGGGAGGATTCTACTGCATATCAACTGCTATTCTGTCAACCATTAACTGCCTGCCTTGAAAATGATTCATCTCTGTTTGACCTCCAAAGAATGACAAATTCATGTTTGGACTTGGCTCCCCATCCCTTCTAACATAGGAGCTGGTTGGCTTGGCACAAATAGGAATTGGCAGGGAGCTGAAGCCACTCAAAACTCTCTCTCTCACACATAGACACACAGACACACACGCACGCACGGGCTTCCCGCCAAGTTGTTGTCCAATAGTCCGACTGAATATGAAGGAAAGCTGAGTGTGTGTGCGAGTGTCAAACGCACTCTCCTCAACCACAAGGTCATCCAGTCCAGCCCAGCCCCTCGTACCCACACAAACAGCTTTACACCCCGCTTCGGTCTCTCAGGGTCGCCTGAGATGTGATCCCTTTCCAAATCAATTTCCAAAATGGCTGCCCCGGGTGAAGAGAGGATAAGCCGACCTCTCGCTGTGACTGCTTTGCCAAGTCTAGCAATCGGCTTTGCAGTCAGGAGCAGTGTTACTCATACGCCTACTTGCTGAACTCTTACTTGTTGTGAAACTCAAGGCCCTTCTGTAATGATATCATACCAATTACATAATACAAAAATAATATAGATGATGATAATTTTGTGTATTTGTCAGTGCAGCATGCCCCCCCCCCCCCCCCCCCCCGCTTTACCGCCTGCACCCCCCCCCCCCCCCCCAAACGCTGACCTGCAAAAGTGCTAACCCTCTCCATGTCGTCTCTCTCTTCCCGCCCGCGCGCTAAAACATGCACAAGCCAGCGAGCTGTGCTGCAATTAAAGCTGAGTGTGAGTCATGGGTTGCACAATAATGCTGTGCTGCGTAATCATATAACACCGGTTTATCTGTCTCGCCAAGGGCACCTAGTGTACTCTGCCCTGCCGCCCAGGGCTGTGTTGTGCTTTGTTGTGACAGTGTGACAGAAAGAGATGAAGAACGATACAGAGCTAGAGAGAGACCAGAACAAATAAGAGGAAGAAAAGGGAGAGAAAATGGCTTTGGTGGGTGTGAGAGAGGGAAACTGGAGTTAGAGAGGTGTAGAGATAGGGAAAAAGTGGAGAGAAGAGGGGTGTCGACAGGTGGGTTGTGGCTGGGGAGACAGCCCAACAGATTGGCTAAAGCCACTGATGTTCTCTAGCTCACTCAGCTCGTCTTAGCTCAGAGAATACAGCCTGCCAAGTGCCCTGCCTCACCTCTGGGACATGACACACTAACACACACACAGCTCACACATATTCAAGGCTTACACACGCAAACACACAACTCATGCACACACTAGCACACAACTCACACACACTAACACACGCTCACGTAAGTCTTGAATGAGTGTGTCAGGCTTACGTTAGTTGTTTGTTAGTGTGTGTGAGTTGTGTGTTAGTGTACATGAGTTGTGTGTCAGTGTGTGAGCTGTTTGTTAGTGTGTGCATGAGTTGTGTGTTTGCGTGTGTAAGCCTTGAATATGTGTGAGCTGTGTGTGTGTGTTAGTGTGTCATGTCCCAGAGGTGAGGCAGGGCACTTGGCAGGCTGTGTGTGTCATTCAAGGCAGTCGCGGTGGGGCGTTACGTCTGCAGGTTATGGCACAGGCGGTTAATGCTGTAGCTGAACCTAAATGCTGTAGAATAGACTATAGGAATGGTCTATTATTAAGCACTTTGCAGAGAACAGTTTGAATGTGCACTGACACTCTCCAGCTATGCTATAGTCTAGACCCGAGGCTATGAACCAAGAGCAAATGAATTGGGACTGATGCATTGTTGCTAAGTGACACTGTCACACTATAAAATGTTTGTTTGGAGATCCATGTGCTCTTTGGGCCAAATCCCATCTTGAGCAGCACATACCTAAATCCAACATTTCTGTCAACTATGCATCGCTGTTATAGAGAGATTTGTGCAAATATCCGACACATGTCTCAAGCAAGTATTTGGCCCTCATGCCTATAAAACGGGTCGTATTCTATATGAACAAAACATAAGCAAACAGACCGTGTTCACCAATAAATACGACCACGGACAATTACCATTTGTAAGTCAGGACACAGGGTTGTTGAAAGGTGGCTCAAAATAGGGATGGAAAGAGCAATGGGAACAACGCTATAAAACAGATTACAGGAGGAAGAAGGAACATGAAACAACACAGGTATAAAGATAATATGTAAATTCTTCACAGAGAGGGAGAAAGAGAGAGAGAGAGGGAAAGAGAATGTAAAATGGTTATTGTTTTCATCCCAGCTGATTCTGTTGGACAGAGTGGAATTCCCCCTGTTCATGCAGAAGGCCTTGTGTTCCCACGTCTGGTGTAGGTCCAAAATCCCACCCTGGGAAATTGGGTGTCATTTGGGATGCAGTCCTGGTTTTCGGTGTTCACCACGCCCTCACATCTGGTTTGAACGAGACTAGCTTGGATAAATGACTTGTAAAAGGGGCTGATAGTTTTAGAGCGGCGGGGCCTTCATGGCGAGGCCTCGCGTGGAATATAGCGGCCGGGGCCGGATGACAAAAACAGAGGGGAAGCTGGAAAATGTCTGAAAATGTTGAGCAGTTGACGGTTTGATTCATGTGCTAGATGTCGTAAAACAGTTTCCTTGACACAAGGACTTGCGAGGAGGGCCTCTTGTTTATTTTTAGGATTCTCTCATCGAGACCAGGCAGAAATAAAGTGACTTGCAAATATGGGGTCTACTAGCAATGAATCTATTACCGTTTAGGATATGTAAGTAGCGGAGGTAGCATGCTAGCTCCCTGAGTAAGCTTTGTGACCTAACACAGTCTAGCAGAGAATCTATTACCGTTTAGAATAAATATGTAGCGGAGATGGTTCTCTGAAGTACAATTGCAAGATGAGTAAACATCATCTTAGATGTGAAGACTTCTGTTACCTCCCCGAGCAAGGTTTTAGCTTAGTGGGCCAAAACGGTCTTCTGTTGGGCAGACAACCTGTTTTTTAAACCTGCTAGTATACTCTAGGATACTGGACCCTCTTGCTGCTCAACTCTCAACTTGCTAGTTGGTTAAAAAGGTCGATGTGACTCGGTTGGTCACATGATCAACATGTTGCATCACATGGGCCTACCATTCCTTAATAATCACGTTGTGTCATTTCTGAGTGGGTGAGACAAATGTACCTTTGGAAGGGGCAATAGCCAACCCAGCACCCTCCCCTAGAATCTGCCTTGTTCCTCTGTGAGACACTCGGAAAAAAGCTTTAGTGTCAGGAAAAAAGACATCTTCATCTCCTGTCATCCACTTTAACCTGATACTTCAGACTCAAAGTTTTGCCTTATTATCTTTTCAGAAACTCCACTTTAATGGGCTTGCTCCCTTGGAGTGGCCTGAAAACTCTGTCTGTCTGGACATTACCTAAGCTGTCATTATTTGCAGTTTCTTGCTTCGGGGCCTAGTTACATCACGGTGAACTTTGCCATGCGACGCTGATGTTATTTCTGGCAGCCCTGTGTTCCGTACCTGAATGGAGAATAGCTGGCTTAGCACCCTGGCAAACGAACTGGCGAAGAGGAAAAACAGGGAAAACAGGAACAAAAAATGTTTTCTCCCGTAACGGGCCCAGACCATAAAAGAATCCATGAAATTGAAGCGGCACTTCGTTGATGAGTTTACCATTCTCGCACCGAAGATGCATGTGGATATCGGAAAGAGTGAATCAAGGGGGAAATTGCAGAGCCCCAAGATGCAGGGTTGCATCACAGTAGGGAAGAAAGGAAGCCTATAAGTATTTTGCAGATACTGCTACTCAAAGATAATCCAAACTCAATGGTATTTTGCACAAACATGGTGTGTTTTGGGTTTTGCTCGCCTTTCTCCATCAGGGGAAATATTTAATGGCCTAATATTCATTTTGTTTAAGTTGAGCTATGGAACGGTCGAGATGAGGAATGTAGGCTAGCATAATCTTTGGATCTTCTTTTTCACATAAATGAAAGCCTTATTTTGCTGGTGTCCACTAGTGTAGCTTTTCAGTTTGCATATCATATGATTTTACTCTTCTATCCTCTTAGGAATTTGTGTCCTCAACTGCTTTGTGATTTTGCTCTCTCCATATTTTCCCACACTGGAAGAAATTGCGGGGTAGATTCCAGCAATATCCCCACACGCTTGCGAAGAGTGTGCGATCATAGGCTCGGTTGTCTGCTATTTTTCAAAAATGTCCCCTTCCAGTATGTTACTGAATGCAGACTATTTTTTTAATTAAATGCCCCCATCCCCCGTTCCTTCTCTCACCCATCCTGCTTAACTGCTAGTCCTCACACACCCCTTTCTCCGCCCATCCTCCCCCAACTCCCTCCCCCTCAGTGTGGCGGCTTTGCAGATGTGGCACATCTGGCTCCAGGAGTGACTCATTATTATTCGCTCTGATGTTACACTCCTCTCTCTCTCTCTCTCTCTCTCTCTCTCTCGCTCTCTCTCTGTCTCCTGCTGCCATGGCAACTGATGAATGTTTGGCAGGAAGCCCTAGTCGGAGGATTCAGGGATGAATAAGAGCCTAGCAATGGGTGTGTGTGTGTGTGTGTATGTGTGTATGTGTGTGATAGAGAGAGTGGGAGGGATGGAAAAAGAGAGAGAGAGGGAGGGTATAGAGAAAAGGGGAGGGAGGGAGGGAGAAGGGAGTAAGCTCTCAGTAGTTTGGCTTCAATCCAGGGCAACCATAATGCCTGGCTGAAATGAGGCCCTTGGCAGAACACCAGGTCTCTGAGAACAAAGATGTGTGCTTCTAACGCCGGCGACAGGGCCCCGCTTGGCAGCCTCTGCGTTTACCCAGCAGCCTTTGCCTTGGCAGCCCGCCACCCTTTCCTTCCAGGCCTGCAAAGAGGATTAGGGTGGAGGGAGCGAGGGAGAGAGAGCGAGAGAGGGGAAAAAGAAAGCCTTGTTTTTCTCTTGTCTCCTCACTTTGCCCCTGTGACATCACCGCCTCTCCTCCGTTTCCAGATGCACACCATCCAAAAGTGTTTTTCCCCTCTCTCTCCAAACGCGCCATTTTATTTGAGTTGGCCTTCCATTTTATAAACGGTGTCGTCAGTCGCTATATTGAGGGTAAGTCTGAGCGCCCAAAATGGCATCCTTCTCGGTAGTATGACTAATTGCACTTGTAAGGACTAGGAGACTAAGATCTGCACCACATGCCTATGCAGTTTCCAAGCATTGACTTTGAATGCAAAACTCTGCTTTGTGAAAGTGATGCAAAAACATCACACCCCCTC
Source organism: Oncorhynchus kisutch (assembly GCF_002021735.2). Lineage (NCBI taxonomy): Eukaryota > Metazoa > Chordata > Actinopteri > Salmoniformes > Salmonidae > Oncorhynchus > Oncorhynchus kisutch. The sequence continues at coordinate 39,186,989 of NC_034193.2, forward strand.
CTATACAATAAAGTGCTCGTGCTGTGACATTACCAGGATATTGCATCACTCAGTACTGCAACACTGCATCAAAGATCAAAGCACTGCAGTCAACTCCGCTTCTCGAGACTGTTGCCACTTTAAAAAAGCAGCAAAGTCAATGCTGCAGCACCCAATTTATTTATTTATTTTTCAATCAGCATTCGTTACCTCTGCTTATTGATCTGCCAAAGAAGCATTGTGGACAATCAATAGGGTAGTACATTTTCCTTCGGCTCCATCCAAGAAGCTATCTCTTTAAGTGGCATATGCCTCAGCCGTTCGCACCATAACAGGCTGTCAGGGTCATAGAGTGGATTCATTGCAGCAAAGCAGGAAGTGATTTGGCAATTTATTGTGTGCACACTCAGCGAGCTGTGGGCAGTTGTCTGAAGCGTAGACCACACTATTTATTAATGTCTGTGTGCACACTGTAACCTAGCTTTAAGAGCTATTTAGGGGAGCAGTGAGGAGGGCTTTAAATGTGGGATCTTTTTTCTATGTAAGGCATGGGCTTAGTTCGTGTCAAGCTCGGATGTTTAAGACGAGAGAGAAAAAACCCTGTCTGTAAACAGGAAATGCTTCATTACTTAGAATGTCTTGATAGGAGAGTGATCTCCATAGTAACCCTTTCCTTCCTGCATTGACAATAACAACATGACATTATAATGATGATGATTTGGTTTCCCCTCCATTGCGCCACACTTGAAGTCAACTGTTGATGACGATAAACTAAAGTGTGATTTCAAGGAATCGGGAATAAGCAATCTTTTGTACATTTTTTCCTAATAATGTTTTTCGGATGAGTTTTACACAGCATGTTGCTTTTGTGTCTGTCAGAACCAACTGTGCAAAATAGCCAATAGTGCTAGGTCAGTGACTCCAAGCTTAGTCACAAACACAATGTCATCGACCCCATTCTAAAATAAGTCCATTAGTCCATTAGGTCTATAACTAGCCAATGGTTTTCAGTTAATAACGTAAGAATTCGGGCCTTGAGGAACACGTTGCAACAACCTCAGCCCACAAGATGAATTCCCCTAAATGGGAGGTTAGGCACCACAGTAAGCCTACACTTTCTTGGCAACTACGGAAGATGTCCTCTGACAAAAATAGTACGAATTTCATTTCAATTAAATCAAATACCTCGGAAAGGAAATGACCTTTGGGACTATAAGGCTAATCATTTATAAGCATTGGGAGCCAAACAGCTATTTATTTGGAACTCTGTCAGTTGCTTCCCGACAGAGGCAAAAGTAAAAGGCCATTTGTTTTCTTTTTGCTCTCGCAAGCAACATGCAGCAGCATGCGCTCGATAACTTCAAAGCACATGTGCTGTGTACAGTAATGCTTAATTCACGAAAAGTACTGTTTAAAAATTTAAAGGCTTTAACACATCAAAGAGAAGCCACTACAAAGCCATTTGTTCAATTATTAAGCAACTTCCATGCTGTTCATTTGCCCCAGTCGCATACTGGAAGGCTTGCGCATATAACCACCTAGTTACTGAGTCTACAGACAGATTACAGAGGAACAAAAGTCCATTGACTGAGTCATAAGGGGGGTTTGCCGAACCGTAAACATTCCTGGTCAAGGGCAAACTGATAAGATGAATTGTTTTTTTTAATCAAACATATCCTCACTCCCTAGCTTTGGCAAGCAAATGCATGGAGTCATGTGGTTCAGATATCGTCTTTATTTGTTTTTGTCATCATTGGATACTTTTGCGAATGGCCTGGAGTCCATCTGAACAAAGCTGGCGACAGTGTGACCTCAAAGTCACCTTCTCCAGACTGCTTTTCCTGGGATTCTTTCCCATTGAGCAGATTTCCTCCCATGTGAAACGCTAAGCTGAATAAACGGACTCCTTTGACCCTCTTCCTCGCCATGAGGCCATGTCTACAAATATCACATCTGACTAACTCCAACCTCCAACCAACTGGGAACCTTTTCAAGGGCCCTTGCCCAAGAGTCATGCAGGCAAGGAATGGCTGACCTGAAATAACTTCCAAGTAACACTTGGCTTTAAGCCAACAGGTATGACGTGATCATAACGCAAGGTAGGACTTGTCATATGACACTCTTATTCATGCGTTGCACATTTCATCACCGTATTGATTCGAATGTTCTTTTTTAGGATTGATGCCCAGCTGAGTATTCTACTCAATTGCAGTCTTAATGAATGCTGATGAAGATTTAGTCTAAAGTACATTACTGTGGCTTTGAAACCCAATGACATTTCAAAAGGAGGCAAATAATTAATAAGACAAGCTTTTGTCATCATTATGATGTTGGCAGATTTACATTAGATACCGTATAACTTTAGCTCGCTAAGATAGAGGGGAGAGCACCGAAAATGGGAGTTAATTTGACGACATCATAATGATGGCAAAGCTGTTTTCCACTAATTATTTGTCTACTTCAGAAATGTCATTGTATTTCCAGGCCACTATAGTGTACATTTGACGAAACAGTCATTAGCCCCCTGTTCAGAAAGACATCATTAACCATCGGTCAGACATTAATATGTTGCGGCATCTGTAAAACGTTGATAACAATGACAACAATGCAACCGAGTGACGGATGTGCAACCCATGAATAATATCTTAGTATCATATAATGATCCTCGGTTGTCGCCAAAAACAACACATAAAAAGACATACAGTAATATAATATAAGGGTAGCAATGCACCAGTACCTGTTGGCTTTAAGCGAAATGTTACCCTAATTTCTCTTTAACCACTCTTGCCATTCTCTTCCTCAGACCATTAAGAAGAATGATTAAAAGTAACAATAGCAGGCTCATGTCAAGACACTGTGGCAACCTGTGATTGTGTGACATGTAGTCCTCTGAGTTTGTGTGTGAGCCGCTGTTCAAGCTGCCACCAAAGTTGGAGCACCTGGGGATGCTGAGTGATATCAGCGTGCCACATAAGCCACCAGAGTGCCCTCACCCACCTCCTTCATCCCTCCCTCCCCATCCCATCAGCAGATCATCTTAGGGTCTTCCACCCTTCGTGACAAGCCACAATAGATGCTCAAGTGGGTTGTTATGCATGTAGGTGAGGGCAAGGGCAAGGGAGGGAGGAAGTGTGTGTGCGTGTGTGTGTGTGTGTGTGTGTGTGTGTGTGTGTGTGTGTGTGTGTGTGTGTGTGTGTGTGTGTGTGTGTGTGTGTGTGTGTGTGGATAGGGGTGTGTGTGTGTATTCTTTGTGTGAATGTGTGTGTGTGTGCACGCGTCTGTGACTTTGTGTTTGTGTCTGTGACTGACTTTCTGCATGTGTGTGTAAACTGTAATCACACCGCATAAGGGGATTGTTTTTCTTCACGCCGGCCCAGCTCAAGACAAGGCCACAAGTGTAAGGGATGTTCCCACTCTAATTAACCAGCTTACTAAAGAGTCTTAAGTGAAACAAGAGGGTTACCTTGCTGCTCTGCAGACGTCTTGGCATGGTAGTGGGGAAATGTCGAATCTGATTGGTAGCCATGATGATGAAACCCAATATGGTGTTAGCTTAAGTATGTATTTCGTTAGAGTCTAGATACACACACACACACACACACACACACACACACACGTGTGCATGTGCACACTCGTGTTGTGTGTGTGTGTGTGCATGTGTGTGCTCGTATTATTAAATACATACTCAAATGTACAACACACAATGCAAACTACACCACATCCAACCTATCTGACCTCCAGGTACATTCTTATTTTGGGTCAAAACTTTTCCTTTCTATTTTAATATCTACAGTATCTCTCCCTGCCATCACTTGGGATTTGCTTATACACCGTTCACAGGGGCACATTGTCCTGGATGCAAATAGCCCACACTGCTATTGCTGCTCAGTGCTCATTTGCCTGATCTGCCTCAGGCTGCAGAGAAATAGGACACATTGTTCACTGGTGCACCTACAGTAGCCTACGTGTCCCCCTCGCATCTCTCTTTCTCTCTCCACACAGCTGACTGGGCGAGCGAGACAGGGCATGTCACAGTGCTGCAGCCAAGAGAGCAGGACGAGACAAAATGGCCCACGACCACATCAAGTCAGCTGTCTGGGCGATGCAGATCCATACCGATGTGATACAGTCATACAGACCATTGAGTAAGAGATGACTGGGTTGCTACTGTTCATGCTGAGTCATTGTCAGGGGTTCACTGTTAGAATGGCTCTCCTCTTGGCCAGCCATCATTCCACAACTAGTTTGTTTACATTCAGGGGCATCATGCACCACAAAAATCTGAGGGGGAATAAAGTACATGAGGATGGCTGGGGTGTGGTCCAGAGAGGGGCCATGCCCCCATCCGTAAATTGGATAATTTAGCATTTTTCAAACACCTGAAACAGCTTTTTCCTGCAATCTATAGCCATAATCATTATGCTTAATTTTATGTCCAAACGTGTATTTTTTTCTCCATATCGAAGCATACCTCTTGTGCTGTCTATCCTCCTGACTGGTGGTTATTTAAATTTAAAAAACGAAATATGCTTCTCTGCATCTCTGCTAATCTGGGTAAAACAAGGAATGTCTTACCCAACATTTAGTTATTGCTTGCTTAACAAACATGCAAGCAGTTATACCAGCTAAGATAGTTAGACAAGCTAGCTACTCTTACATTGATTGATAGCCTGGAGATTGGGAACCTAGTTGGGATAGCTCAGTGGTGTAAAGTACTTAAGTAAAAGTACTTTAAAGTACTACTTAAGTCAGTTTTGGGGGTATCTGTACTTTAGTATTTATATTTTTGACAAATATTACTTCTACTTCACTACATGCCTAAAGAAAATAATATACTTTCTACTCCATTCATTTTCCCTGACACCCAAAAGTACTTGTTACATTTTGAATGCTTAAAATTATCCAATTCACACACCTGTCAAGAGAACATCCCTGGTCTTCTCTGCAGCCTATGATCTGCTTCATTTGGAAATTATGTCTGAGTGTTGGAGTGTGCCCCTGGCTATGCATACATTTAAACAACAAGAAAATGGTGGCATCTGGTTTGCTTTATATAGGGAATTTCATATGAGTTATACTTTTACTTTCAATACTTAAGTATATTTTAGCAATTACATTTACTTTGATGCTTAATTATATTTAAAACCAAATACTTTGACTTTTACTCAAGTAGTATTTTTACTGGATGACTGTCACTTGAGTAATTTTATATTAAGGTATCTTTACTTTTACTCAAGTATGACAATTGGGTACTTTTCCACCACTGGGATAGCTAAAGCCAACTTAAAGAAATTGCTAAGTGGCTAGTAGTATTATAGAGCAGAGGGGGCACCACGGGTCCCGAAGTCACCAAAATTCTGTAGTCTGGGGTCTGTAGTTTTTCATGATCTGGCAACCAACCTAACCAGCAAAAATGATGGACCTTATTTTGTATGATGTGATTAATCTATTGTAAAAAAATGTAATATGGGCTATGACAGGACCAGAGTTTTCTAATCAGGTCACGTGTTTGTTGGCTTTTGTGTTTATTAATTCCAGTTAATTTTGGATTGAAAAAGTCTAGGTAGCCTAGTCAGCCCAATGTTGAATATAAACCGAATGTATTCCCATTCACATTTTCTCACCAACAAATGGGCTATAAATACACACGTTACCTGCTTACACACCAGAGGGACAGTGTCCATAGTAGGCTCGACTATGCGGCTGCTGTTGTTAGTAGCCTACAGTTGATCAGGCTGAAAATGGTATCGTTTCCATGCAACACAGCATGTCAGATCGCTAAATTTGAGGTGGTATAGGTTGCTACATTTATGTAAGAGTTTTTGTTTGTGTCTGTCGGGAGTGACGCTTGGTATATATATATACTGGAGGAAAGTGGAGAGCATGCTTTGAACGTTGTGCAAAAGCACGAGGAGTCTGACGTAAAGGACAGAGCAAATGTGCGCAAATCGGCCTTAAGACATAAATGTCCCCCTCTTTCTGACGCTTTACGTCAATATATTTTCATTAAATCAAAAGGGGTTGAAATGTGGCAAATGCCGCCTCCCCACACGTTTTCGGCGGCTCTGTTACAGGACAAATCTGAGGCTGCTACCGTACATGTTGTAGCTTGTTGCTATACAATGGCATAGTTTGCCATTTTCCATGTTTAGCCTAATAGAAACAAATAGGTGTATCCAAAAATGAAACTATTCATCACATGTAGGGCGACTGTCTCTTTAAGAAGAGCCTGATTTCTTTCAGAAACCATTTCCTGTCGTATTTGGCTTTAGCTTGCTGTGACTCGCTCGTCTGTGATCTTTGGCAGCGAGCCAGAACGGGTCGTTTGTTTTTCCACGGATGGGCGAGGTAAAAAGCGGGTACGTGACTAAAATCTACTTCCTGTTTGGAACGTCATCGTATAGTAAGGCTACATGCTTGCAACAACAACAACAAAAAACTGCTTTGTATCCGCAGGTCTCCTCGGCGCTATTGCCTCTCACACAACAGCCACCTACGTAACAAAGCGAGAAAGTAAATGACGGAGAATTCCTCGGTCGGCAATGAGGACTTTTTTTGTTGTCAAACCTTACACTGAACTATATAGGCTACACACACAGTTCGTGCAATAACATATTTTTTAGTAGGCCTGAGGCTATTTTGTAGACCTTCCTCACAGTCTAACAAGACCAGACCGGAGTGACATTCAGGCTATGCGAAATTATTATCAAAGTAAACGAACTATCCACACGAATAGCCCCCAGACTTATTGAGAATCGAGGGCGCAGTAATTGAAAAGCGCAAACGTTGTCTCGGTTTGTGACTTTGATCTGGGGGTTTCCGTGTTCGCCAGTCAGACAGGCTGTGAGTTGTCGAGTTTACTGAATCACGAGGGGTTGATTGGTGTACGTTAGTCATGCTGAACTTTGTCCAATATTTAGACGTCGCTATCAAACGGTGGTTAGGGGCTATATTCTCTTGTCGAATTGCAACAACGTTGCAGGCACGCGCCACAGTATGACTGCAACAATGTACCAACTACCTCATGTGATATTGTTGCATAGAATAGGGGGCGCATGTAGCAAGCGATTGACAAAGTAGCCTAAACAGTTAATCGCGGCTATTTGTAAAATGATAAAACAATAGTTGCATTATGAAAACAATTGTCTAAACAAGTCCCGAGTGTGCAAAGCTGAACTCGTAAACTATGAATTGGAAAGAGGCTATCCCGTTTTAAAAGGACGAAGGGAGGAGGGTAAAATCTGCCATGGTAACAGAGTCGAATTGTATGGTTGGGTGAAAGCTATCCGCCTTGTGACGTTGTGCTGGCAGTGTGACTGGAATGAGGATTTGCTAAATAGGGCTCTAGTGCCAGTCCGGGAGAGCATGCATAGCCTAGCTACCTAAAGGAGCAAGATAGGTAACGCCACTTGTTGAGTTGCATGCAAAGGCATTATACATTCGTGAGACAATTTAGGAGCCGCAATAATTGTAGATGTTGCTTCGAATTCTTTGGATGTCGATTCTCAGTAAGCAGAAGCCTATCATCAACAGTTTTGATACAATTAACCTTGACGTGAAATAAATAATTTTAGCAGCAGGGCTCAACTGCGTCCAACCAGTTTATCTTCAGGGCTTGCAGGCAGTTTAACTAATTGCACAAGTGGTAGGGCCTACAGATAAAGAGAGAAAAAAAGGTGAGCATGAGCTGGATGGGCTGTCTAAGAATCAAGTAAATAGAATTGGAGCTGCTGGAAGCACTTGTGGTGTGTCGTCGGTGACGTCACCGCCCTACATTGAGCTTGAGCTGTGAGTTGTAGTGCGAGATAGATTGAGGCGCGCCGTAGTAAAGTACACAACTGCAATGAACTTCTCAATGTAACTTGGCTGTTTTAAGGCTGTTTGGCTAGAGGGAAAATACACAATTATTCGCGATTCCTTTTTTTTCTACAGAATAAAACGAATCCCAGGGAGATTTGGAGAATTTGGTATCCACTTTTTCGAAAACTATGTCGTCCGCGGCTGTAGCTGCATCGAGGAGGCAGTCGTGTTATTTGTGTGATTTGCCCCGCATGCCATGGGCGATGATCTGGGATTTTACCGAACCTGTTTGCAGGGGATGTGTCAATTACGAGGGAGCCGACCGGATTGAGTTTGTAATTGAGACTGCCCGACAGCTGAAGAGGGCTCATGGCTTCCAGGACGGGAGATCTCCCGGGCCAGGCAAACCTCAGCACTCGGGGAAGGACATTCAGTCCCACAACCATTCGGCTGGAGACCCCGGCTCGCGTCCGCCTCAGCCTCTGGATCGCTATCCCCTCTCTGACCGACCGCCAAGGTTGGGACCGGAGTATCAACCGGGGAGGCAAGTTAACGGCATCCCTGTGCCAAATGGATTTCCAAAACCCGACGACCCGCCGGAGCTAAACCGCCAGAGCCCGAACCCTCGCAGGACTAGCACGGTTCCTCCCAATTTGGTGCCTTTAGTAAACGGAAACATGGGTCCAGTACACGCACTCAATGGTCGGCCCGCTCAAATGGGTATGCCTGGCGCATTGAATGTTCCTGGTCAAGGCGACCACGGCAAGCGCGGGGAGGATATGAAAGACAAGCATAGACCGGATAGCATGTCGGACATGTCGGAGAGCCACAAGCGGGCGGAGGACTGGATGGGCAAAGGCAAAACAGTGAGGGATTTGATGGCTCTCCACACATTCGACAGCAGGTTCAAGAAAGACCATGCGGCGATGCAGCGCGTTATGGGATATGAGTCAAGTGCAACTTCTTCAAAACCAGGTAGGATTGTGGATTTTTTTCACACATGAATGCATTAATTTAGAATACTAAAACAAGGAACTGGCAGTGTTCTTAGTCAGCTACTTTGCCACTGTGTTGACGTGCGTTTTCATCTGAACGTTTGTTTATGCATGTTTACATTTCCTCTAGTCTGATCCCCAACAACATATACCACTTGTTTTTCCTCTGCACGTTTTGGTTTACATATTAAACAACTTAAATTCCTCAGTTTTATTTTTCATTAATGTACAGTGCATGCACATTTGCTGCTGCTGTGGTGGTTGGAGTGTTGGTTAACCCTTAACTCCTCTTTCCACCCCCCCCCACCCCCCCTTTTTCCAACAGACCGAGGGAAGCACCCACGGAGCATGAAGAGGAAAGCCTCCCCTGAGCCGGATGGCGAGGGCTCCGCCCCCAAGATGAACGGCGGCGAGGGCCAGCCGTGGTTGCCGTCTCCCTCAGAGGTCCTCAAGATGCCCCCGGCCTCCCTGCCAGGCTTCTCTGCCGCTCCACCCTCCACCATCTCCCCCCACAGTCGCACCACCCCACCGGAGGCGGCCACGGCACAGAACGGCCAGTCGCCCATGGCAGCACTCATCCTCGCCGCCGACAATGCCGGCAACACTGGCTCGCCCAAGGATGCCAACCAGGTGCACTCCACCACGGCAGCGGGTCGGCGCAACAGCGGGAGCCCACTGTCCCCGTCCTCTGCAGGCCAGCGGCGGCTGACCCAGAGGGAGGTGGTGGCCACGGCCCACTCGCAGGGCATGGATCCTCACGGGGCGCTGCCGCAGAGCATTCCAGACTCGTCGGTGCCGGGCAGTGTGCCACTGTGTTGCACACTGTGCCACGAGAGGCTGGAGGACACGCACTTTGTCCAGTGCCCATCGGTGCCCTCACACAAGTTCTGCTTCCCTTGCTCTCGGGAGAGTATCAAACAGCAGGGGGCCACGGGAGAGGTGTACTGCCCCAGCGGGGAGAAATGCCCACTGGTGGGCTCCAACGTACCATGGGCCTTCATGCAGGGTGAAATAGCCACCATCTTGGCAGGGGATGTTAAAGTAAAAAAGGAGAGAGACCCTTGATTTTTTTACCAGCTTTTTTTTTTTTTTTTTTACTACCACAACAAACAAACAACCAACATGTACACCATTACAAATGAATATAAATCATCGTACCATGCATACCATCCAAGAGAAACTGATGGACATGTACATATTGGACACAAGGGAAGTTGTATACTTCGTAAACATGGCTGTATAATTTTTTTTGATTCTTTTGTTTTTCAATACATTGTGTTTCTATATTTTTTTTGAAGATAAAGGTATGTACTCATAAGACTACTTTCCTCTTCCCTCTTTTTTTCGATGTCCTATCGATGTACTTTTTAGTTCTGGTGGCAGTCCCTGTTAAACATAGAATGTGACTAACTAATATGACTCTACGAGCACTTGGCAAACTGAATTGCTTCTAGCTGTACTTGTATGCACTTGTTTAAAAAAAACTTGCCAAATACAATTTCTGACCTTGTAATAATAACTAGTGTCCGGTTTGCTTATTTCCCTGCAATCAGTAATGAGTGAAGCTATAGGGAGAGAGAGTCATGTCCCAATTATGAATCACTCATGGGCAGTGATGCAATACCTTTGACAAGAACAAAATGGGACCCAGGGAGATGTGTGTGTGGGGGGGGGGGTATAGAAGTGAGGAGGTTTTCCATACAGCAGTAAACATACAGTTGAATATGTCAGCATAAAACATTCCTCAGATGGTTTTAATATTCGTGATTGCTTTGCTTACAGCAACTGAGGCCATTGTACATAATGACCACTAAATTAGTCAAATCTACTGCATGTCTCCTATTGCTGGTGAAGACACAAGTATTCTTAGTTTCTCATGCTTTAAGTTCAGGTACAGTTAACCCAAAATGACTTAAATGTTAATTTAATCAGTTCACTAAGGTTATTCCACATCACTGTTTATTGGGGATGTTGAGTTTAGAGTGATTCTGCACAATTTGAAACCGCCTCTAATATATATCTCTTGGTAAGTCAGTTTTTAATTTCTGCGAGTTGTTTCATTTCATGCTCAAAGGTAGTCATGTAGATCTATAAGATCTACACAATATTTAGTTAAATCTCTTCTCTTGTCACTTTGCCCCCAGGGGCATTGCCATTGACACATTGCATCCACACCCTAACACAAACCAAACAGTGAAGATGTGAAGTCCTGAATGATTGTATCGTGTGACTACTTGTGAGCTCAGTACTTTGATTGGCTCCATTGGCTTTTTCCACCTAACTCAACGCTGCATGCTTGTCAAGAAGTATGAATGTGATTTGTATTCTTTTGCCTCTGAGAAATAGTTTGAATACATTCGTCGAGGCTACTGTAAAAGCAAACATGTAGTGTGCACTGTGTGAGAGGGATTCTTCTATTCCAGCCAGGTAAACCCGTTTTGGAGATAATCTCTTATCTGCAAGCCGTAGCCAATGCTGACTGCATACATATTTAATTTGGCGATAACCTAGCTATCTCCCTAGTAAACCCAACTGCATAAACGACAAACAATGCATTATTTGTAGATGCCTATTTTTGTTCATTTCCCCTCTGGATTAATTGTTTATTGGCAACTATCTGACAATGAATATACAATCATCCTCTCTATAGGCTACAGTGCACACATGAACAAAACACACATGGGCGTTTGACATGATTCGCCATCAGAACACCGTTGAGTCAATGGCTGCATTGTAGTCCTCAAGAATATCATCCTCCACAAAAGAGGGCATAAAAGAGATGCTTGGTCATGTGTACGCCTCAGTGGAATTCCTGAGTCACCCCCCCCCCCCCGCCTCCCCTCCCTCTCGTCTCTGCTGCTGCCTGCTCGGGACCTCCGGTGCAATAACACGCCTTCCACTGTTCAAGGTTGATCACACGGTGACGAGATGAATGGGATGCTTGTGTTTTTCTGCGCCTGAGCCTCGCCTTGCATTCACCCACCATTCAGGGGAGTGGCCAAATCCAGACTTAACCCTTTACTGACCCAGTTTGATGACAACACGGTCCAAGGTTGGTATAGAGAGCAATAGTAATGCCATCCTTTTATAGGCACTAACTCTGCCATGGTTTGTTGGACAGAACCATTGGGAAAATGAATGGAGTTTTTGTAGTGTTTTTGGATAAACGCCGATAAATAAGGTTTGTGGTAAACACAGGTTTAGGAGATCTTATATGTTTTGTTCTATGGGATGATCTTCATCAGCTAACTTCACCTTGTGATTTTTGAAGCATGTATGTTATACATTTTCTATCATAAAGGTCAAGTTAAATGACTAATATCTCATAGAACAAAATGTATAAGATCTCTTAAGCCTGTGCTAACCTCAAGCCCTTTATTTTCTGTGTTTATCCCAAAACCATATTCTTTCTCCATAGGGATGACTGAATGAACCACAGGTAAACTCATTTCTGGGTTTTATAGACTACATGCTAGCAAGCTCTGTTTTGGAAGGAGATGAGCCTAGATGTAGCCCTACAAGCCCCCACGTTGCAGCTCTACTTTCAATTCATGTCATTTTTAAGAGACTTAGCAAATTCAACATAAATCAAACATTAGCCCACTGTTTTTGTAGAATAACATTGTATTGGTCAGTAAACGGAAACCCTTCATTCACCGATAATGAGTAGGTTTACATTCCAAAACATTATTTGCACTTATTTTGTACATTCTCTCTTTCCGCCCAATGTTGTGGCGAGCCCTTTAGGCTTATGTAATAAAATGACTGATGCAATGATTCACCCAATGTGCACTGTAGCTATTTCACAGTAGACCTACATAGACTTGGCCGCAGCCGATTTGTCAGGTTCCATTTTGTGTGGATCAACGTTGGTTCGTTGGATGTCTAGGGAGGGGAGCAGATGGTTTGTACCTGACCTGGGCTTTCTGTTACATTGATGCCAGCTCATCTGCAACGCTGGCGCTCAGCTCTGCTTCGAATTCCAGCCGAGCCAGCTCATTCCTTTTCATCTGCCACCGAAACTCGACACCCGAGGGCGAAAAAGCAGCCAGTCATCCGAGATTAATAGGTTTGCCCAAATTACGGGGCACACTCAGAAAGAATTTAAGCCTTTTTTCACCCCTCTCTCTCTCCCCCCTAGTTAAATAAAGCTACAAATAAAATGCAAATCTGCCTTCTCTACTCTTCCTGACTCCAAAATACATGACGGTTCATGTGAAGGAAACAGTAGATGAAGTTGGAAGACCGTATGATAATAAACACATGGAGCGTGCACACAAGGTTGGCCATGTGGAATTTGCAACAAGTGAACTTTCCAATACAGGTTTGTTGAACGAATGTTACCTACCTCTGTATTAAAATAGCCTCAGAAGCCTAAACTGTTTGATTTGTACCACACAGCTTTCAACATAGATCCTGAGGGAATGATTGAATAACAACATAAAGAAAAAGCACATCTACTATGGCCCACATTCAATTGAATGAAACCTAGGGAATAGTGGCTGTTTTGGAGAAATATAACTGCATGTATTTTACATCCACAATTTGGTTTTGAATGACACAAATGTAATATCAAACTAAAAGCCAAAGCTATTCCACAAAACTATTTCAAAATAACTTTGAGGGTGTTCATCATTCCATGTAGCCTACAGTATTAGGCCTAGTTAATCTGGAGTAATTCCAAACAGAGCAGCATACTGTATCCTCCCTTTTAACACTTTTATAGTAACTTATTTTTAACCATTGCCATGTTAATGTTTGTCTCTGGAGGTCATATCAGCGTCTCCCACAAACTCCCCTAAAACATTCACCCTGTATTTTTAGATCGGAAATGTCAGGGCTTGTATGGAAGGACGGATGCGTCGGACGGCCAACGTTCTGTCAGTTCAACCTTAGCGCCCTTAATCAAATCAAATCAAATCTAATGTATTTATATAGCTCTTCGTACATCAGCTGATATCTCAAAGTGCTGTACAGAAACCCAGCCTAAAACCCCAAACAGCAAGCAATGCAGGTGTAGAAGCACGGTGGCTAGGAAAAACTCCCTAGAAAGGCTAAAACCTAGAAAGAAACCTAGAGAGGAACCAGGCTATGTGGGGTGGCCAGTCCTCTTCTGGCTGTGCCGGGTGGAGATTATAACAGAACATGGCCAAGATGTTCAAATGTTCATAAATGACCGGCATGGTCCAATAATAATAAGGCAGAACAGTTGAAACTGGAGCAGCAGCACGGCCAGGTGGACTGGGGACAGCAAGGAGTCATCATGTCAGGTAGTCCTGAGGCATGGTCCTTGGGCTCAGGTCCTCCGAGAGAGAGAAAGAAAGAGAGAAAGAGAGAATTAGAGAGAGCACACTTAAATTCACACAGGACACCGAATAGGACAGGAGAAGTACTCCAGATATAACAAACTGACCCTAGCCCCCCGACACATAAACTACTGCAGCATAAATACTGGAGGCTGAGACAGGAGGGGTCAGGAGACACTGTGGCCCCATCCGAGGACACCCCTGGACAGGGCCAAACAGGAAGGATATAACCCTTACTGTGCTGCTTCTACCATCTCCCCATGACTACGCAACGAATCGCTAACAACAAGTGCCACGAACATTTCCATGTTTGTTTGTAAGGCCCCAAGGTTTTTTAAGGTTGTGTTTGCCGTGTGCATTTTAGAAGTGATAGCTGTGTCAAAACGACTGCCTAGGCTAACTAGAATAGCATAGGCTCATCTGGAGGTTGTCTAAATCCAAACTCTGTTCAAAAGGTCACCCAACAGCCCCGCATGACAAATGGCTGCCGGTCGTGGCTGAACATGTTGCACATGCACAATGGTCTGGGCCTCCGCCTGCCACGTCAGCGATTTAAAAGATCTCGCCTGGGGCTTTTGGAAATCCTGTGGGGGGCCACTGTGCTTTGCCGGGTGTGTTATATGGTGTAAAGGGGCCGGGCTGGGTGGGGGCAAAATACCAGTGCTCACATTCCAGGGTCCTTTGCTGTCCCAGTAAAAAAAAAAAAAAAAAAAACAGAGAATGTGAAAGGTGTGTGGGGGAACGCTGGGGAGTGGGGGAGATGAGAGGGAAAGAGGGGAGGGTCAAATCTAGCAGCTGCTCTCACTATAATTAGACAGAAAACAAGCAAGGTTCTGCCTCCATTAATCACCCAGCAGCCAACACCAAGAAAGGAACCCGTGTTCTGTTGACTCTCCCAAAGCCTTTATCTGGAAAATATGTTTTATGGACAGCCCAAATATAGCGATCGACACACAGAGAGTGAACCTTGTGTGTATCGTGAAAGTGGGCCCCGTTGCCTAGTTACCGCTCTCTGGCAAAAGTAAACACCAGGCAATGTGGATATGCCACGTCAATCTGCATGCGGAGGGAATAGCTACCTGCTAAGTGGGGCCCATATTGGGCATTTATAACATAACTGATGCAGGAACATTTTGAATCGCTTACTGGGCGAGTGTTCACAATGGTTAGGAGGAAGGGTAAACTGAAGTGAGTACACAATATCGGCCTTCTTCAGTTCAGGGTAGCCTAGTGGTTAGAGCGTTGGACTAGTAACCGAAAGGTTGCAAGTTCAAATCCCTCAGCTGACAAGGTACAAATCTGTCGTTCTGCCCCTGAACAGGCAGTTCCTAGGCCGTCATTGAAAATACTGAAAAACTGACTTGCCTAGTAAAATAAAAAAGACCTTGTTTTATTGAAGTACCAGATTGATTCTGCTACAGCTCATATGTCATTGACTTGTAGGCAAGACAATGATATCGGAGAAGCAGACTGGTCTGGAACAGACTTTTATTGTCCAAATGTTTTATTAAGGTGACTATCAACAGTTAGATGCCTAGTATCTGATGTTACCAATTTACGTGAGATTTGGACTCACATAAGAAATTAAACAGAAACCTAAATAAGCATTTGAAACCACTTTTTACAGTTTCTATTGAAATATATTTTCAGCAGGACAATTTAATCAAATTGCGAGATGATTTTCCAATAGATGATTTTCAATATGTTTTAAAAAATATATTTCAGAGCCAAGTTTTTTTTTTCTCAACGTCTATAAATTCTTAATTTGTGGATGCTTTCATGTTGGCCTTGATGTTCTGCTTTTCAAATAACCACTTTGATTAGTCGTCTTTTAAAGGGACGACGAGGGCCGTCTTGTCTTATACTGCTTCAAGAAAGAGGGTGCTCGGATTTAGATGGAGTGTGAAGTCTCGTCCAAGAGACGTTTTCAGCTAAGCCTGGTCTCCATCTTCTGCTCTCTGCCAACTTTGAAATGGGGATCCCAGCCCCAAGGAGTTTGATCTCTGAGATTCTGATGCTTTAAAGTAGATATTTCACATCCTTCCTGTTCCTCTATGTTGTGTTCGGCTTTGAAAAAGCTTTAAATATAGAGCGCCACATGGGTTTTGCTCCTGATGGGGGGGGCATGTATTATCTCACTCAGATCTGTGAAATGAATTGCTTTGTAGTTAAATATCCCTACACAGCATGGCACACGGATGGCTCGTCCACCTTTAAGAAAGGAGAGCCCACTTCCTCCCCCGAACCTCCTTTGGTAAATGTGTTACAGCCTTGTTGGCGTTTTGACGAGTGTTGCACAACCTTTTGTTGTCAAACCAAAGTAGGCCTTTGAAATCCACCCTGCCTTTTTTATAGTTTGAGCCAATGATTCAGTGATTTCAATAGTTGTTTGTGAGTATACAGTTATATATATTTTTTTGGGGGGGCCTATTTAGGTTTTTCTGTGGTCTAAATCTGCCACATTATTGAAGGGGCAGAGAAAGCTCTCTGGCCATTGGACTTATTTCTATCCCGGATTATTTCTATTGGAAACTATTAACCTTTGTCCATGCAAGTTGGCAAAGTAAAGGAATACAAATGTTATCTATGAAATTACAACGTTCAACGTTGGGCAATGTACACTGGGGCTGATGAGTGTGAGTGGAATGGATCGTTGCAGAGACAAAGGATGTTCCCGTATTTGTTTATTGTGCGAGGTCAGTACATTGTGGAACACACACGTGAGAGGGTTCTATTAACCTCCTCAGTACATAGAAAGTGGAGACAGTTCCATTCTGTATGTGGTTCAGTATTCAGTGAAGCACATTTTGTCAATCGTCCAACCCTTTATGCCACGTGATTCATCCGTTCTTACATGATATACTCAGTGAAATGAATGTGACTGCAATCATAGCATTTGGAGTGATACTACTTTGGCTGCCCTGGGATGAGTAGGTGGCATATGGTCGAAGCAGCATTATGAATCGGCTACGATCCAGAATCGTTGTGTAAGACCTATAGTAACAAGTGGTTTAGCCAGAAAGAGGGACGGACAACACAACAAATCCAGATTACCTATGACCTGTGTATCCCGGCCATGGCGGGATGGTGTGGAAGAGATTCCCTCATCCCTGTCCATCTGATCCAGTCAGCTGATAAGAGCGCTGGGATAATGGTCACCACTGCCAGACAGGCTGGGCGAAATCAGGTCACCACTGTTCGGAAAACAAGGGCACAGTTTCTCTTATTTTTTTCTCTCCTCTTTTAAAAAAAGAATGGAAAACAGGGATTTATTGATTGGGCTATTTTCATTGGAGTCATGCAGTTCATATCAGTGGTGTGGTTATTCCTACTCTGATTCCAGCAGTGTGTCACCTATTAGGTTCCAGGGGACAAAGATGAACGTCACAGAAGTGCATTGAGGACCTTGAATTGTAACGACCAGAATGAAAAGTCCTCTGTTTTCAAACTTGTAACAGTATAAGCAATACGACATTGTGGGGTCCATTAACCTAATATCTAGTGATTGGTTGAGAAACAGAGTAGGGCAAAGTGCAAAGCCACCTATCTGTCCATGACCTCGTCTTGAGGGTCATAGTTTCGTATCAGCCCCAGACGGTGTCATAGCTTTTCTGTTTCTCTTATCAAATGGGATAACGTGATGCCCTAAACACGAGCTCTCGCCAACAGGAGAGTTGAGAGGAAGCCATTTTGCGCCACCATCAGTGCCAAGAAGCGTCCATCTCTTGACGATTGGATCATTTGGGATCCTTTAATATGTGGCTTCCAACTTAGTCAATTGCTTTTTTCATCCCTCTGTCATTCAACCCCTCCAACCTCTCTGTTTATCCTCCTCTCTTCTTCTCTGGTGCTGGAGGAACCTAATTAAGATGGAAGCGGGAGCTGGGAGGGCTCATTCCTCCACTACCTCTTGTTCTTCGTCTTCTACTGCATGATTAATGCCCTGCAGCGCTGCCACGTCGACGTCTATTTTTAGACAGTGATGTCAAGGGGTGCCAGGATCCTTTGTTGGCCACAATTCACATGATGGATGAAATCATTGCAAAATCCTCTCCCTCTCTCCCGGCTCCCTTTCTCTCTCTCTCTCTCTGACTCTTTTTCTCCCTCTCTCTCGCTGATATTGCAGTGAATCGAGGCTGTGAAATTCTCTTTTTTTTTCTCCCCCACATGAAAAACGACACAGCCTCCACGCCTCAGAATGTTTTTCTCTCAGATGTTGGAACGCCATCCAATCACAAAACTGGAGCAAGTTGTGAGAGCAGAGATGAAGGGAGAGAGAGAGAGAGCGATAAAAGAAAGCAAGAGACGAGGGAGGAAAAATGAAGGTGACAGCTAAAACTGATTTAAACAAGAGAAAGGGAGAAGAAAGCGGAGAAAAAGCAAACCACGGATAGACATTACTCAGTGTTTGCAGCCATATTGGAATCAGCTGATAGTGTGTCGATAAGATAAAAGCTAGAAGCTTCAGTGTCCCCTGTAAGCCAGACAAAAGCAAAGCAAAAGAGCATGGGTCTTTTTCGCCTGGAGCAGTTGCCCATATATGCTGATCTTGGGTCAGTGTTGCATTCCCCCCTGTAATGGTTAAGGATATGGTTGGGGAGTGGAAGCTGATCCTAGACCTGTACCTAGGGGGAGACTTCAACCGGGAGGGCGCAAAACAGGAAATAGAGTAGCAGCAGCTGCTGACTGCAGTGTGATCTTGGCATCATTCCAGGACGTCGATGTGTCATTGATTGTGTCACCACTCTCTCTCTCCACAGCCATGCCTCAGGGCGTCTGTAGCTCGCTGTTCAGTCTTTGGTGCAGCAGCTAGCTATAGCCCCGGAATGCCTGTCTCTAACAGTTTACTCACACCTCCATATTAGCCCTGCCTCACCACTCCTTACTTAGACACACACATATACACACACACACACACACACACACACACACACACACACACACACACACACACACACACACACACACACACACACACACATAGACACATAGACACATAGAGGAAACACACACACATAGACACATAGAGGACACACACACACAGAGGACTGACACGCACACATGCAGAGTAGTAGGACATACATGCTCGCACACACACACAGTGTACAGGAACACACATACTCCAGATATGTACACTCAGAGAAGGTTTACACACAACCACAAGCACACAAACACAAACACACACAGACACCAGACAGATCAGCTTTGTCTGCCGGGGCCCTGAAATAGCCCATACTTTTCGAAGCTACAGCTAGCTGCCTGGGGATGTCAATTATAACACATGCCATGTGGCACCAAGGCCCTGCATCAAATCCACGTTCATTTTCAACACGCCTTTTACTTGTCACGAGGACGGCTTGCAAATAAAAGTGAAATGGACATGTTTCAACTGGGAGAGACTTTCATTTGAAGAACAAAATGGAAACAGACATGTTCCTAAATCCAACAGCAGGTTAAGAGGGGCAATCATTTGGCTTAATTTCAAAGGGATCGACAACAGTAAACACACATCACAAAATGAAGCAAATGTTGAAATGTTTGCCCTCCAGCTCTCTTTTCTTCTTGCTGTCGTGGCTTGTTTTGTCTGGGTTGTGTCAAAGGAAGTGAAAAAAAGGGTCCACGGTTTGTGTCCTAAATGTTTGTGTCCTAAACGTAGTGCACTACTTTTGACCAGAGCCCTATGGGCCCTGATCAAAAGTAGTCCACTATATAGGGAATCGGGTGCCATTTGCGATGCAGTATGGATTCAAACATGAATCCCGGCATTAAGGCAACATGCTGTTGCAACAACTGCTGTCTTCGGGGAAAAACCTTACCTCGCCCTGTATTGTTCACAAGCCAACTGACTGGATTTTTCCACTGGTGACCTTTGACCTTGCATTTCCCGCCCAGTGACAACTCTGACCTATTACAACCAGCCTTGACTCTTCAATCTCATTTCATGGAAACACACTTTTTTTAGAACTTCCAGGCCAAGATATTCCAGGCCAAGATATTCCAGGCCAAGATATTCCAGGCCAAGATATTCCAGGCCAAGATATTCCAGGCCAAGATATTTGAATATATGCTTTTTTTCTAAGCTTTTTTATTATTCACCAATGGCTGAAACTAAATTAAAGTATTGCAATGAACAGTTAATAGTATAGAATAGAACAGATCTGAATATAATTATTTGATTTCCTGTGAAAACAGTAGATTGCTTTGCAGAGAGAGAGCGATATAGAGGGGGATAACAGAGAGAGGAGAGACAGGCATGCACTCATTGCTCACTCACCGCTCCTTGCAGTTACGTAACCCTGACTGTGAATAATGCTGCTGATTTCTAACATCCCAGCAGATCAAAGGGCCTTCCCTTTTTTTCAAGGCATCTGCTGCTGTGCCTGTTAAAAATATGACTTTATTTTTCTGTGTTCCTGGCAGCTGGTGTGTATGCAATTGCCAGCACTTACTGTAAGTGATTTATCCCCCCCCCAAAAAATCTGTTCATATTTTGCAATACAGGCCCACACAAAATGCCCACCAGAAGAAAATAATGGATGGGACACCAGAAAAGGATGAGAGTAGAGACACATAACCACAGTACATTTGTATTGGTTGCCCTCAAATAAAACACGTATAAGCACACATATGCAGACATATACATAACACACACACACAACCATCCACCCACACACACCCACTGATGCACTCACACACACAAACACTCACTCCTCACACCGGATCTCTTTGATCCCTGGCTATTCATTCCAGGGGTGGGGCAGGCAGGCTGGATCTCAACACCAAATCACATCACCATCTCTCCCTTCATTCCCAAGCCAGGGATTTTTAAAATGATAGCCTTTGCATGGTAGCTAAAAACACAGGGAACATGGGAGCATTCTCTTTCTCCTCTCTATTATAGTGGAGCATATTTGGTACACTCTTAGAAGAAAAGGTGCTATCTAGAACCTGAAAGGGTTCTTCAGCTGGCCCCACAGGAGAACCCTTTGAAGAACCCTTTTTGGTTCCAGGTAGAACCATTTTGGTTCCAGGTAGAACCCTTTTGAGTTCTATGTAGAACCCTTGACACAGAGGGTTCTACATGGGAACCAAAAACGGTTCTACCTGGACCCAAAAAGGGTTCTCCAATGGGGACAGCCGAAGAACCCTTTTGGAACCAGTTTTTCTAAGAGTGTACACAGTCATGATTCAAGTAGGAAAGAGAAGGTCTCCTCCATTTGTCTCCTCCCTCTTCCTCCCTCCATCTTGTCTGTACCATTCCACTGGCAGTCAGGCAGCCCTGGGATTTGTGGGAAGAGAAAAGTATCCGATGTCATCTGAAGCCACATGGAAAGTTGTCCACTGGGCCAAGCAGGATATGTTTAGATGGGAGAGTGAAGGGATGAGGGAGGAGGCGGGGGGCGGGGGGTCGCATATCTGTGAGAGGGGATGTTTGAGTCTGCTGGGCTTGCTGCCAAATGGGAGTGAGGGAAGTATGATGAGGTTGGGGCATTGGTTAATGTTCTGAATGTGGACTGGCAGTATTTCAGCTCAGCCAGCTTGCAGGCAGCAGCCAGCAGGAACCAGCAGCACCTGTTTCTGGAAACTTCTGCTCTTTGGCCCACTTATAGGCATCAGGCATGACTTGGATGTCAATGATTACCGAACTGTCAATGTCTGAGTGCTTTTCAAGAGAGGTGTCCCAAAAGGAGTGCCTGTGTGTGTGTGTGTGTGTCTGTGTGTAATTGACAGGATATTTCAATAGAGATGAAAGCTTTGATGTCAATGTGGTATAAAGGGAAGCTACATGGCAAGAAACACAAGAATCATCAAGAGAGTTCACAAGAGCATTTCGGCAGTTCATTTCACTCAGACATTCGGTAAAACCTCACCAAGAAAAAAGTAATACAACCAAAACAGTTGAGTCGTTTCCAAACTGAACTCCGACCCTAATGACATAAAGGCTATTTACGGGTTGAAAGTCGTGCACACAGAGAAGTGACAGAGATTGAGAGCAGGGGAGAGAGAAAACGGCTTCCTGCATTGATCTCCATTAATATTCTCTCATCCACTTAGGTCACTGGAGCATCACAATCAATCTCTGATAGGTGTATTCCTGGCCTGGACACTCATGGAAATTACAAGGATGCAGAATTATTTTTAATCTGGAATTTTTGGAAAAGAAAATGTAGAATTTACGAAATTCATATGTATTACAGATTTGGTTGTAAAACTTTAATTTAAAGTACCATTTAGGTACCTTGATAAAAAGTGTTAACAATTTAGAAATATTTGCAGTATTAGTAGTATTTGTGATTCAAATACAGTAAAGACTTGATAATTTTACAATACTTAGATAATCAGGCCTAATATATGTATTTAAAGGATGCTTCTTGGCACTAGGGCAATCTTCTTTAACGTGATATTCATCAACATAAAAAGTCCCCCTTATCTGGGCTGTGGGCCAGGTAATCCGGGTTGCTATGGCAAGCGAGGGAGAAAGACGGACGGCCTGTTTATTGGGCCGGACGCCAGTTTGACAATGTGCTGACTGGCCCCTTCGAAATTCCAACCTGGACAGATGTGTGGCCTGTTAGTTGTGTCTGACCCCCTCAAATTCTCTCACTATTTGCTCCCTTGCCCTGGGTGGGTGTTGTGGGGTAGGGAGGGCAGGACGTATAAATAGACCCGGAGACCAATCGGACTCCAACAAGCACTCCCACCGGCCCGCAACACCTAACATTTACAAAGTTGACCCCTTCTGGGAGAGAAGGATTTTTTTGGGGGGAGGGCATTTTTGGCAAGTGGGGTGAGGTGCTTTTTTTGGAATACATGGCACTTTATATTTAAACTAGGCTCTGAGAACCCCCCTACAGCCCATCCACCCCCAATAACACTCTGTAACTCTGACCACCCCTCTGCTAATGCAATACCAACACCCCCACTTTGTTTATTTGTATTATTAAACAGGACACCCTGGCTTGTAAATGCTATTTTCAGGGGGGGCTGTCCACATTAATATTGCATTGGCATAGCCTAATTTTTCCGCTTTTTGGGGCTAATCCTCAGTGGTGGAAACACAAGGCTAAATTTTTTCGGCCAAACACTGGAGTTACAGTTGAGGTCGGAAGTTTACATACACTTCGGTTGGAGTCATTAAAATTTGTTTTTCAACCACTCCACAATTTTCTAGTTAACAAACTATAGCAAGTCGGTTAGGACATCTACTTTGTGCATGACACAAGTCATTTTTTATTGTTTACAGACAGATTATTTCGCTTATAATTCACTGTATCACAAGGGGGTCAGAAGTTCATTGCCAACAAAGGGTATATAACAGTATTGAGATAAACTTTTGTTATTGACCAAATACTTATTTTCCACCATAATTTACAAATAAATGCATTAAAAATCCTACAATGTGATTTTCTGGATTTTTTTCCCTTTAAGTGGGAGAACTTGCACAATTGGTGGCTGACTAAATACTTTTTTGCCCCACTGTATATCACATTTGAAAAGTTAATTCAATAGATTTTCCCCGTTTTGATTCAGGCCGTCTGGGTTAGAATGCGTGATATTTGTGCTGGGAAAGTTTCAGATAATGTATGTATCTATCACTCTTTGCCAAGTAAACATGTTTATACTTGTTTTTCATTCTGGGAACACGTTGGTGTAAAACTGCAATGAGTAAGAAGATAGATTGGACAAATCATGCAGAAACATGGGGAAATATTGAGAGGATCAACGATGCTATTGCATGCAAAGGTTGAAGGACTGGGTTTATCAGTTCGTACATTTCTCCATCCAAAAGTATCTGAAAAGACACGTTTATTTCATCAGCAACATAAACTATCAAGATACACATTTCAGTAGTTATTAATGGTTATAATGAATTTATAAATTATTAAATGACAATTAATTACATAAAATTCCCGTTATAAACGTACATTTATTGTAAAGTGTTACCCACATTTCTTCTATACCATGCCACACACATAGAAACATGAAACTGTTTACTGAATGGAGAAGGTCGTACCAGTTCACATGGAAAAGTACAGTGAAAATGGTTGTGACCGATTGTATGTAACGAAATGGAGAAATTTGACGAGGATGGGTGATGCTAGTTTCATGCCCTGACATGGAGTAAACCACCCTTGGCCTTTAGGCCAGCTGCCTCTTCCAAGTGTGTGTGTGTGTGTGTGTGTGTGTGTGTGTGTGTGTGTGTGTGTGTGTGTGTGTGTGTGTGTGTGTGTGTGTGTGTGTGTGTGTGTGTGTGTGTGTGTGTGTGTGTGTGTGTGAGTGTGAGTGTGAGTGTGAGTGTGAGTGTGAGTGTGAGTGTGAGTGTGTGTGTGAGTGTGTGTGTGTGTGTGTGTGTGTGTGTGTGTGTGTGTGTGTGTGACTGATATCCAAACAGAGGACCCATGTTATTTTAGGGCCTTTTGGAGGTGAGTCACCTTGGAGTGGGGGGGGGGGGGGGGGCATTCTATTAGCAAACTATTGCGCAAACATAGCACTGCACTTGACTTTAAAGGCAATTTCCTTGACGTTCATGGAGATTGCATTCGCGGTAAACCCTGCGACGTCTACACATTGTGTGTTTGAATCCCAGCCAATGTTCTGTTGGTATGTCTTCATGCATGTGGATGTAGTGTACGTGCGGATATAACAAAGATTCTGGTATCTAACCTAAGATACACCACCGGTGTTGTTTCTAATGGGTGCAAATTACAGTTTTTCTACAATCACGTTGGCACTAATTTCAGAACCTTGTGGTCATTTTTCTAAACTCTAGACACAAAACTCAAAACGGTCATCACTTGTAACACAGGCTGTCCAATGTTCAAAACATTGCATTGTTCATTCATATCTTTAAAGAAACCTTGCACTTGCAGAATCATTGGTTCAAATAACTCATTTATCATGAAATACCATAGGAACATTCATTTAGATCACCCACACACAAGATACCGATAGTTTCACTGTGTAGTTGTTCGTACAATCATTAAATATTGTAGTACAAAATATGTGATACATGTTTCATTATGCCACTACACGTAAATACATCACTGTAAAAGGACTAGTAGAGAGAATACTACAGACACAGTGGAATCATTGAACAGGGCGGCTTGTTCATGAGGGCGCCTATCATATACCTTCCACCTCCATGTGGAGAAAAATTATTCAATCGGGTTAAGGAAAGGAGAGTATGGGGGTAAGTACAGGGTGGTAAATTGTGGATGGGCCTGAAACCATGCTTGAGCATGGTGGAACCTGACATTATCCCACACAATGACATAGACCTGATTTAGTTCATCAAGGAAGGTTACATTCGAACAGCGAATCATGTGGCTGCCTGCAACTCAATATATAGAGTACATAGAGTAGAGAGCTTTAGATGTTGTTCGACCAAACATTAGAATGGGCAAGATGCGTAATCTAAGCAACTTTGACCATGGTATGATTGTTGATGCCACACCTGGTGATTCCAGCATCTCAGAAACAGCTGCCTTCCTGGGATTTTTACGCACTACAGTCTCTACAGTGTACAGAGAATGGTGTGATAAACAAAACACATTCAGTGAGCGGCAGTTCTGTGGGCAAAACACCTTGTTAATGAGAGAGGTCAGAGGAGAATGTATTGATTGATTATTATTGATCAGTTGTATCAATTGATAGTTCGATCATTGTAATGAAATGAATAGACAGTCATCTCAGATGTAATGTGTGAATTGCATTTTGAAATAGTAATACTGTTATGTTGTGTCATTTTGAATAGGCGATTTTAGTTCAATGAACAAATGATCTTAACTTTATGTGTATTGTATCCAAGCAATTGAAAAAAAGTGTTAAGAGTTTTGAAAAATTTGCATTTTGATCATTGGTTGTGAGGTTTGTGTCTAGAGTTTTGAAAAATGGCTTCAAGGTTCTGAAATTTGTTCCAAAGTGATTGTAAAACACTGTAAGCATAATGGGCAGAAAAAGAAAGGATGTGGCGCGTGACACATTTGGTGGTGAAAAGACGTTCTAAATGGATGTTCAGATTTATAGGTGAGATATCTGGCTCCATTGTGGGTTTACTGTACTGTGCCTTCAGAAAGTACTCACAACCTTTGACTTTTTAGTTTAATTACAGCCTGGACTTAAAATGGATTCAATTGAAATTTGGTTCTCACTGGTCTACACCCAATACCCCATGAAGTCAAAGTGGAATTATGTTTTTCAGATGTTTTGCGCTCAACTCGTTTGTTATGGCAATTCTAAATAAGTTCAGGAGAAAAAAGGTGCTTATAACAAGTCACGTAATAAGTTGCATGTGCAATAATAGTGTTTAACATGCTTTTTTAATGACTACCTCATCTCTGTACCCCACACATATACAATTATCTGTAAGGCCCCTCAGTCAAGCAGTGAATTTCAAACACAGATTCAACCATGAATATCAGGGTATGCTTGTCATTGACAAGAACTAGTGAGTTTTTTTATGCCTAAAATACATGGAATAGAGCTAAGCACAGGCAAAATCTTAGAGGAAAACCTGGTTCAGTCTGCTTTCCAACAGACACCGGGAGACAAATTCAGCAGGACAATAACCTAAAACACAAGGCTAAATATATGCTGGAGTTGCTTACCAAGATGACATTGAATGTTCCTCAGTGGCCTAGATACAGTTGTGACTTAAATTGTCTTGAAAATTAATGGCAAGACGGTTTAGCAATTATCAACAACCAACTTGACAGACCTTGAAGAATTAAAAAAAATAGTGTGCAAATATTGTACAATCCAGGTTTGCAAAGCTCTTGCCCAGAAAGATTCACAGCTGTAATTGCTGCCAAAGATGATTCTAACATGTATTGACTCAAGGGGGTTGAATACTTACAGTATCTAATAAAGATATATTTGTGTTTTAGTTTCTAATACATTGTTTTCGAATATTTCTTTGACATTACAAAGTATTTTGTGTAGATAGTTAACAAAAAATGAAATTTCAATCAATTTCAATCCCACTTTGTAACAACAAAATGTGGAAAAAGTCAACGGGTATGAATACATTTCTGTAATATTTTATTCAACTTATTTTTGTTGCAGTTTTTTTGGGGGGGGAGGTGAATACTTTCTGAACGCACTGTACGTGTCACACCCTGATCTGTTTCTCCTGTCTTTGTGATTGTCTCCACCCCCATCCCGGTATCGCCAATCCTCCCCATTATCCCTGTGTATTTATACCTGTGTTCTCTCTTTGTCTGTTGCCAGTTCGTCTTGTTTGTCAAGACAACCAGCCAATCTCTTTTCTTGTCCTCCTGGATTTTGAGCCATGCCTGTCCTGACCCTGTACCCACCTGCCTGACCACTCTGCCTGCCGTCCTGTACCTTTGCCCCTGCTGCTGTAATAAACATTGTTACTTCGACACAGTCTGCATCTGGGGCTTACCTTGATACCTGATAGAACGAACTGGCCATGACTGACCCAGCAGACCCGGGCCAGCTGCGCAATGCTATCTCCACCCAGGGAGCCACCATCGGTATGCACAAGGAATTGCTTCGTGGGCTTGTGAAGTGAGGAAGGTCTTTGGTTCTCGAGAGGCCGCCCGGAAGCTAATCCAGCTTCGGCAGGATTCCCGCAGTGTAGCTGACCAGTCCAAGTCCCTCCGGGTTCTCATTGACTCTTGGGCCGACGATAGCTTTTTGGACGCTACCCTGGCATCCAAGCTGAACATCCCCACTGAGCCCCTCTCCATTCCCATGGACGTTAGAGCGCTGGATGGTCGCCCTATTGGCCGAGTCCACAAAACCACTCCCATCAACCTATAGGTGTCGGGGAACTTCAGCAAGGCTATCGAGTTCCTGCTCATCCCATTCATCCAAGTCCCATTTGATTCCTGTGGTATTGGGATTCTCCTGGCTCCAACGACACAATCCCCTCAATAACTGGTCTACTGGTGCCATCATGGGCTGGAGCATGTTCTGCCACACCCATTGCCTGAAGTCAGCACAACCTGCCCTGGGATGTCTTCCTAGGGGCTCGGAAGGTGCCCCGGACGTCTCCGCCATTCCCGCGGAGTACCAGGACCTCCGAGGGGTATTCAGCAAGGCCCAGCTCATATCGCTTCCACTGCACCGACCCTTTGACTGCGGGATTGACCTTCTCCCTAGTACCACGTCGCCACAGGGACGTCTGTAATCTCTGTCGGGAGAGGCCAAGGCTATGGATACCTATATTTGGGACTCCCTAGCTGCTGGATTTATCTGTCCCTCTTCCTCTCTTCTTCGTGGAGAAAAAAGACAAGAATCTGCACCCGTGCATTGACTACCGGTGCATTGACTACTTCCCCCCAGTCAGCACTGACCTCGCCAAGGTTCCGTTCACGTGGTCTCCAGCTGCTGACCGGGCATTCCAGGACCACAAACATCGCTTCACCACAGCTCCCATCCTGGTGGAACTCCCATCCCATCGTGGTGGAACTGAGGCTTCAGATATCGGAGTGGGGGCTGTCCTGTCCCAGCATTCTGCCCTTGACTTCAAGCTAAATCCCTATGCCTTCTCCCATTGCCTCAACGCCATGGAAGGGAACCTCGATGTGGGAAATCATGAGCTTCTCGCTGTGAAGTTGGCGTTGGAGGAATGGATGCACTGGCTGGAGGGGGCGGAACATCCACTCATCGTGTGGACTGACCACAAGAACCTGGAGTATCTCTGCACTGCCAAGCTCCACAACTCCAGCCAAGCCAGATGGGCCCTGCTGTTCACACGAATCAACTTCTCCCGCTTATACCGGCCGGGATCCAAGAATGTCAAGCTGAATGCTAGCCCCATGACTACTAGCCTGGAACCCAAGACCATCCTTCCCACTTCATGCCTGGCGATGGCACTCAGCTGGGGAGTAGGGAAGCAGGTCAGTGAGGCACAGCGTTCTCAGCCAAACCCCAGGGGGGGTCTGATAACCGGATGTTTGGTCCTGATGCCGTCCACTCCACTGTCATTGAGTGGGCCCACTCCTCCAGGCTGTCGGACCCTGTCCTTTGTGCGACAGAGCTTTTGGTGGTCAACTATGGTTCCTGACGTGTCAGCATTCATCACCACTTGCCCGGTGTGTGCACAGAACAAGACTCCTCTGCAAGCTCCGGCTGGTCTCCTCCAACCTCTGCCTGTCCCCCACCGTCCCTGGTCTCACATCTCCCAGGACTTTGTCACAGGTCTTCCCCCGTCTGATGGCAACATCGCCATCCTGACCGTGGTGAATCGGTTTTCCAAAGCCGCCCACTTCATTCCTCTCCCCAAACTATCCTCTGCAAAAGAGACGGCCTAGCTCATGATGCAGCACATCTTAAGGATCCATGGACTGCCCGTGGACATGGTCTCCGACCAGGGTCCTCAGTTCTCATCCCAGTTCTGGAAGGTATTCTTCACCCTCATTTTGTCGTTGGCCAGCCTGTCCTCCGGGTTCCACTCCCAGTCCAACGGCCAGTCAGAGCGAGCCAACCTGCGCCACCTGGAGCCAGCAGTTTGTGTGCCTATCTCCATTTGAGTGTTCCCTGGGGTATCAGCCCTCACTCTTCCCTGAGCAGGAAGAGGAGATTGGCATACCTTCTGCCCAGATGTTTGTCTGTCGCTGTCGTCGTACCTGGAGGAGAGCCCAGTCAGCCCTCCTCAAGACCATCTCCAGGTATCGACGACAAGCAGATTGCCATCGGACCCCGGCTCCCCTTTATCGTCTCAGGCAGAAGGTATGGCTGTCCAGCCGGGATCTGCTCCTCCACTGTAGTCTCGAAAACTGTCCCTCCAGTTTATCTGTTTATCTGTTGCCCTGTACCCTGTGTATTCATCCTACAGTCCATGTGTCTATAATGAAGCCCGTGTCTCACAGTCCTTTGTCTTCTATTTCCAGGCCCACCCCTCCCTTCCGTGTTGTTGATGGCCATCTACACCGTGAGATGCCTCCTGAGGGTTTGACCACGGGGCAGGGGTTTCCAGTACCTGGTTGACTGGGAGGGTTATGGCCCGGAGGGGAGATGCTGGGTCCCCGCTAGAGACATCCTGGACCCAACCCTCATCACCGACTTCCACCGCCGGCACCCCGGTCAACCAGGTATGCGCACACGTCTTCCCCCCTCCAGGTGTCACCTATCTTCCCCATTATCCCCTGTGAATTTATACCTGTGTTCTCTGTTTGTCTGTTGCAAGTTCGTCTTGTTTGTCAAGTCAACCAGCATTTTTGTGTCAGCTAATGCTTTCCCCCAGTCTCTCTTTTCTCATCCTCCTGGTTTTTGACCCTTGCCTGTCCTGACCCTGTACCCACCCACCTTGTGCCTTTGCCCCACCTCTGGATTACCAACCTCTGCCAGTCTGCATCTGGGTCTTACCTTGATACCTGATAGTATGTGTATGCATTCATAGGCGTAACCTTATCTACACGTGGTTTCCAGCATGTCCATGTGTTCTGTCTCTGTATACTTGTGTAAAGTGAGAAGGCCCCCTTGCTCATGTAAGACAGTGAAAGCCAACCCCAGCTACTCTGAATCAGTTATATTTAGACACAGGGGTTCAACTCCAATGCCACAACAGTCACCCCATCGAAGCGCAAAGTGTATGCAGCATTGTATTCTACTACACAGGGCGGGGGGTTAACATTAGTGCTTTGCACCACTCGAGTACACTCATAGAAAAAAAGGTGCTATCTAGAACCAAGATGTAACGCTCGTCGTGGGTGGAAGAAGAGGAGGACCAATGCGCAGAGTGGTAAGTGTCCATATTGTTTTAATAAGAATAATGAACACTGAACAAAAACAATAAAACAAAACATAAAACAGTCCTGAACAGTGAAGCAAAGCACAGAACAGAAAATACTCACCCACCAAACACAGGTGGGAAAAGGCTACCTAAGTATGATTCTCAATCAGAGACAACTAACAACACCTAACTCTGACTGAGAACCATACCAGTCCAAACACAAAACCACAACATAGAAAAAAGAACATAGACTACCCACCCAACTCACGCCCTGACCATACTAAAACAAAGACATAACAAAAGAACTAAGGTCAGAACGTGACACAAGAAGGGTACTTCGACTACCCCCATAGGAGAAGCCTTTGAAGAGCCCATTTTGGTTCCAGGAAGATACCTTTTGGTTCCAGGTAGAACTATTTTGGGTACCATGTAGAACCCTACAGCGGTTAGAGCATTGGGACAGAAACCAAAAGGTTGCTTGTTCGAATCCCTGAGCCAGCAAGGTGGGAAAATCTGCCGTTCTGCCCTTGATCAACGCAGTTAACCCCCACAACAACTGCCCCCTGGGCGCTGATGTCGATTTAAGGCAGCCCCTTTGCACTTCTCTAATTCAGAGGAATTGGGTTAGATGCGGAAGACACATTTTGGTTGAATGCATTCAGTTGTGCGACTGACTAGATATACCCTTTCCCTTCCCAAAAAGGGTTCTCCTATGGGGACAGCAGCAGAACCCTTTTGGAACCCTTTTTTCTAAGAGTGTAGATGATTTAGCGATCGGATGTGTCTGTTGAACCAATCAAGGACAACCTCC
This sequence comes from Oncorhynchus kisutch, assembly GCF_002021735.2. Lineage (NCBI taxonomy): Eukaryota > Metazoa > Chordata > Actinopteri > Salmoniformes > Salmonidae > Oncorhynchus > Oncorhynchus kisutch. Next base: position 39,218,585 of record NC_034193.2, read on the forward strand.
TCTCCCGTCTGACACTCTCTCTCCCCTGTCGTCGACCTAAAAGGAGGGAAGGAGGAAAACCAATCGGCATGGATGGAGGCAATGGAACAAACCAACACCTTGACTAAGCAGAGAGAGAGAAAACTGTGTCTCACAGTTACACTGTCCAGGGGCCAATGGAAAGGGTGGATAGAAGTGGACAAGTGTGTGTGTGTGTGTGTGTGTGTGTGTGTGTGTGTGTGTGTGTGTGTGTGTGTGTGTGTGTGTGTGTGTGTGTGTGTGTGTGTGTGCGCCTGGGTTTCCTGGACACCACCCGCCATGTGCTTTAACAGGAACTCTGTCTGACTGCCAGCTTAGCAGATCTCCGTGCCATGAGCAGGGAGTAGAGTGGTTATGGACTCTAAACAAGCTACTGTACATAGTCTGTCCAGCACCCTCTTAGCACTAGAGGCCAGACTGACTGATGGACAACCAGGAGGGCAAGGAAACAAGTTAACAATAAAACATGTTCTAATTAGTTTGCACTAAAGGTTAAAAAAGACTGCGTACTGCCATGTGCTTTATTGACAACATATCAACCCTCAGGTCTTCATCATGTTTCTCTGATTGGTTTGCAAACATTCGCCAAGTTGAACACACCTCTGATGTAATGGAACATATCGATAATGTCTTTGAGACATGGCATCAAAACAGGGTGGGACATTGGAAGGACCTGAGAGTTGACAGCTTTAAGATTAAACAGTCCATTCATGAATAATAAAAGGGAAAACTGTGGCTTCGAATGCTACTCAGGTTGAGTGTGTGTGTGTTTTCTACCCAGAAAGTCCCTGATTCCGATAACAAGGTAAATCCACTGACACAACTTCCTACCATCCATTCCCTTTTGTATCCCTGGTGACAATGCGATGCAATCAGTCCTGGAGATCTACAGAACCAATCAATGGTTTGGCTTGTTTACGTCCCAAATAGCACCCTATTCCCTATATAGTGCAACACTTTTTTTCCAGAGTCTTACGGGAGAGCCCTATGGGCCCTGATAAAAAATACAGCACTATAAAGGGAAAAGGGTGCCATTTGGGAAGCAGTCTTTGCCTTTGCTTCTCGCTAATGAAAAACAGGAGTGAACTGGACCGCCATTGATCTCTGCGTCGGCTAAAGTGCAAGTCATCAGTGTTTGATTAGTGTGGCTGTACAGCCTCTTACCCTATCACCGTGTCTTCTTGTCCCCCTGGTTATCCCTCCTATCCGTTCTTGCAAAGGCTAGTGATGCGGCGCCTAACAAAGGCTACCTCTAAGCTTGGTGTGATATGCAGGCCGAGTGTACTAGCGTGTCTGGGACACACAGCTGTAGACCCTTAGCTGAGTGTGACTTTATTGAACATCCTAAATGAGAAAACGGTATCATGGCGACGACGTTGATGTCATCCTGAAAGAAACTAAAGAGTCTTACACCTCTCTGGGTTGCCTCTGCCATTACTTTAATTGAAATGATGCAGAGAGAGAGAGAGAGAGAGAGAGAGAGAGAGAGAGAGAGAGAGAGAGAGAGAGAGAGAGAGAGAGAGAGAGAGAGAGAGAGAGAGAGAGAGAGAGAGAGAGAGAGAGAGAGAGAGAGAGAGAGAGAGAGAGAGAGAGAGAGAGAGAGAGAGAGAGAGAGAGAGAGAGAGAGAGAGAGAGAGAGAGAGAGAGAGAGAGAGAGAGAGAGAGAGAGAGAGAGAGAGAGAGAGAGAGAGAGAGAGAGAGAGAGAGGACCATTTCCCTCTTTGTAGTGAGAACAAAACAAAGAGGATTAATGCTGAAATGCTGAACCTTTTCCTGATTAAACCCACAAGGGGAGATCACAGCGAGGTCCTTAGTGAAGCAGCGGGATTGCTGCATTCTGTGTTGTTGTTGTCAATGGCGGCTATTGTTGCTGTCAGCAGGTTGCAGTGAAAAATGTGTAAATGGTGCTCGAACCCTGAAAGACGACACAATTGCAGCCATGGTTGCATATGAGAAAAACAAAACATGTAAATGAAATTGAAGAGAAAAGGAGATGAACAAGAAACGTCACAAAATGTAGGTATATTGTAGTCTACTCATTAGCATTGTCACTGTTTTGTAATGGTATTTTTAGCACTGTTAGCATTGTCTTCATCCGATGTTTATATGACGTCAGCTATAATGGTTTTCGGGAGGAGGTTAGCAAGCATCTGCTGATGTGTACGTATGTGACCAATACAATTTGATTTGATTTGAAGTCCTATCCCAAGCTTTCAAATATTACAAAGTGAAAAGACCGTATGGCATGCAGTCTACCAGGTACTCTTTGTTGAGTAGCCTTCGTGAGCTAGCGACGTGTGCCGTTGCTAGCAACATGGCCCATCACCATGGCTCTGCTCCCTTTGTTTTCTCAGTAGTGTTTACTTGGAACTCTGGCATTTACAGGTTTTCCTTGAACGGCCATGAATCGCTGACTCTGTTTAAGCTTCATGTCAGGAACAGTGCCTTCGTGCCAGAGTTGAAATGTCGAGGAGGGACACTCTGTAGCATGTGTTGGGGGACGATGATAGATGACCAAGGCCAAATACCTGGCCCACTGCCCCCTCTGGAAGAGGTTGTTGCCTGGGAGAGATCAGCTGAAGAGACTCTGGATACAAGCTGCCGTGGCTGGGAATCTTTTAGGGGGTGAAGGGGGGGTTGGGGTGGCTGGGGGGGGTGATGACTGGTTAAGGCATCTTTCCCCTAAAATAGCCTGCATCGTCGCTACGGGAGAGGGTGAATACACTACCATGGTAACGGGGATTGTTTATGCACAAACACCTCCCTGTGCCTAACGATGACCTTTAAGTCCTCTCTTGATGTATGCACCAAAATAGTTTTGGACGCTCTCCCATTCGCACACATTCTCTCGTACACACACACACAAACACATGGCAGCAGCACAGACATACATGCATTCAAATGAAAGCTACCATTCACATGTCCGCATCCAAACATGTAAACAAATATGTAACTTGAAGCTGTCATATACACAGACTCATTCACGTAAACAGAACAACATCACACTCGCCAACTTAGTTGGAAAAGATGACTATACACATGGAAGACCAAACACAACATTTAATATTCACAAACAAACCGCTCTCTTTTCCCCTTGTAGGACCACGCCGTATCTGACACTTCCTCAAAATAAGCTCTTCAGCAGAAGCGCCTCTTGGGGAGAGTGTCTCGGTTGGCCCTCTGCGACACAGCAATCACCCACCACCACCATAGCAGGAGTGTGACAATCGCCCAAGAGGTGTCATAACAGCTGCCTCGGTTGCGGCGACGTAAATAACCATGGCGACACGACAAACTACCTCCCCGACAATGCATGCTTCCCCCAACTGCCTCATGGCCCAATGGAAGTCTGCCTGGCTGCCCCTGCTGTGTGTAAGCAACTCAACACGGAGAGGGAAGAGATCGTACTGTCAGACAGTCGACCCAAGACAGGTGGTAACACTGTACTTGAACCAACCGTGCCACAAAGCATACTTTACATGGACATTAGCAAGGTATAACGGAGCTCGTAGGTTGTCACCATAGCTGGCAATAGGACGCTAGCTCATCTGCTAGCATCCTAAATTGCAGAAAATTTCAACTTTATCATAGGACAATTGACGTCATGCTATATTTTGGACGAGGTAAACTGAGCTTCATAATGAGCTTTTGGAAATGAGGTGACAGGTCAGAGGTCAGCTCAAGCCATATATCTCCTATAGCGGTCCCCACCCCTCTTTTGATGATCCTGGGATATGGGCTCTGACCTCAAACCTCTGACCTCTGACCTCTGGTGAGACCTCTGACGGGACCGGTCAATCAATCAAACCCCTGTTATAAAATGGGGCGGAGAAGTGTGCTTGAACTGATAAGCTGTGGCCAGAAAAAGACGACAAAATACGTTTTATTTTTCCATAGTTTAATTAGAGAACATGTTCAAAACTGCATTTTCCCACATCTCTGCTAACTGTTTATATTGGACAAAAAAAAACAGACCAAGATTTTTTGCTAGTCATGTCATTCAATTGAATAAGGCTCAATGCTTTAATTCTAAAAGCACTTTTTCTCAAGTCATTTTTATAACTAGGCCAGATCCTAAGCCTGTCCTGAAGCAAGTAGCTAACAAGAGATGGGAACCTTAAGTTTGAGATGGTAACCTGGATTTGGCTTATGAAGAGCTCTTAATGAGCTCTTAATGTCCCCCAGGGGACTGCTAGCTTGAGCATTAAGCCAGCCCTCACCTCCACTAACCCCCCCCCCCTGCTCCTGTCATCCATCCTGGGCTTTCCATCCGACAACACCTTATCTCCTCCCCACATCGTAGACGTTCAGACAGTGCTGCTTGTCCTCCTGGTGGCTCAGATAAGAGAATTTGCAGTACTAGTGCAGTACTTTTGACCAGAGCTCTATGGGCCCTTGTCAAAAATGGTGCCTTATATAGGGAATAGGGTGCCATTTTGGATGCGCCGAGAATCTATTACTGGTTAGAGCTGCCAAGAGCTGCAACTCCTCTCAAAACAACAGCCCCCGTGTAATCGTCCCGCCTTACCCATCCTCTTTATCGCCACCATCCAATCTCCCCGCGTCAGATACTAGTCAGACGGCTTCACGTGCGACTGACATTTGTTTAGACATAAGTAGACCGCGACAGTGCTTCCAAAAACAATGACGGTTGTCACAGCCAATCGAAGGGTATCGAAGTGGCGGCTGGTGGCGTTATCTCGGACGAGCATAACGTCTTGAGACATTCAGCGCCAGCCAGAAAAGTTTGGTTTCGAGTGGAGTGGTGTTTTTATTTTGATGTATTTCACCTTTATTTAACCAGGTAGGCAAGTTGAGAACAAGTTCTTATTTACAATTGCGACCTGGCCAAGATAAAGCAAAGCAGTTCGACAGATACAACGACACAGAGTTACACATGGAGGAAAACAAACATACAGTCAATAATACAGTATAAACAAGTCTATATACAATGTGAGCAAATGAGGTGAGAGAAGGGAGGTAAAGGCAAAAAAGGCCATGGTGGCAAAGTAAATACAATATAACAAGTAAAACACTGGAATGGTAGTTTTGCAATGGAAGAATGTGCAATGTAGAAATAAAAATAATGGGGTGCAAAGGAGCAAAATAAATAAATAAATTAAATACAGTTGGGAAAGAGGTAGTTGTTTGGGCTAAATTATAGGTGGGCTATGTACAGGTGCAGTAATCTGTGAGCTGCTCTGACAATTGGTGCTTAAAGCTAGTGAGGGAGATAAGTGTTTCCAGTTTCAGAGATTTTTGTAGTTCGTTCCAGTCATTGGCAGCAGAGAACTGGAAGGAGAGGCGGCCAAAGAAAGAATTGGTTTTGGGGGTGACTAGAGAGATATACCTGCTGGAGCGTGTGCTACAGGTGGGAGATGCTATGGTGACCAGCGAGCTGAGATAAGGGGGGACTTTACCTAGCAGGGTCTTGTAGATGACATGGAGCCAGTGGGTTTGGTGATGAGTATGAAGCGAGGGCCAGCCAACGAGAGCGTACAGGTCGCAATGGTGGGTAGTATATGGGGCTTTGGTGATAAAACGGATTGCACTGTGATAGACTGCATCCAATTTGTTGAGTAGGGTATTGGAGGCTATTTTGTAAATGACATCGCCAAAGTCGAGGATTGGTAGGATGGTCAGTTTTACAAGGGTATGTTTGGCAGCATGAGTGAAGGATGCTTTGTTGCGAAATAGGAAGCCAATTCTAGATTTAACTTTGGATTGTAGATGTTTGATATGGGTCTGGAAGGAGAGTTTGATGCGTTGAGATTGACAGCCAAATCAGTTTACAGTCTCAGATGAAACGGTTCTCCAATCTGGTTAAGCATGAAGATAAAAAGAGAGAGATCATTTAGAACTCTTGCTAACTCCCTCCTCACTCTCTCTCACTCTCTCTCCATCTATCCATTTGCTGAAACACGTGCTGGAGAGTGGAGCTGTGCAGTGTTTTTAGTAAATGTTTTCTCTCTCTCTCTCTCTCTCGCTCTCTCTTAAAACTTTGTGGCCTACTTTCGGGGGCCTTTGAAAAATAGTGTTTGGCGCGTGGTGGATGAATGTTAGCGGGGAGGAGGGGAGCAAAGCAGCAAGGGAGAGCTGGGCAGAGGAAGCGTGTGAAGGCTTGCCCCTTTATCTTCCAGCCCAGACCCGCCATGTCTGACTTTAGTCTCCTCTCTCTCTCTCTCTCTCTCTCTCTCTCTCTCTCTTTGTTCTCTTTAAAGACGGCTTCTCAGTGCTAGCTTCTCATCTGAAGCACTAAAACAAGATGTTATTTTATGAACAGCTCTCAAAAATGTAAACATTTTACAGGACAGGGTGCAGTGTTGTTGTCGCAGTATTGCTGTCTGATGCTGCCTGATAAAGTTAAGTTGAAGCTACTCTCTGAAATGTTGAAATATGCTAATTGTCAATGTTGTCGAACTGGCTGTCACCAAAGGGTTAAATCACACCGGATTTCTTCAAATGAATTTCTTCAGATTTGAAAAATCTGTTGATGTGGCCTTGAGCAAGTTGCTCCTGTAAGTTGCTCTGGGTAAAAGTGTATGTACCACATCACCCCAAAACTTTAGCTGAGGGGTTATGCCTCGGCCTGTGCCCATAACAGAGTGACCCGAAGCTACTAAGGTGATGAATGTGGCTCGGATCTGTTTTTAGCGGCGGCGGAGTACACATCTCTCCTCGTCTCTTTTCTATGTGACAGGCCCGGGTCTCTGTGAGTCCACGTGCTGCCTCGTTTATTTTCAGGCTCAGCCTTGTTGAGTGGCGCTCAGTGACAGGAAGGGGGAGGGAGAAGGGGAGAAGGAGTGGAGCGATTTGCCCCTGTGTCATGTGAGACGCTGTCTCATCAAGTGGGTGAGAGAGGGAGAAGGGAGGGAGAGGTTGGTGTTAGTGCGGATTACCCAATCACTACAGCCATGTGTTGGACTGTGTGTGTGTGTATATGTGCGCATGCCTGTATCCTCTACAGGCCGTTTGAAGGGTTGCTGCGACAGAAGGGTGTCAAAGGTGATGGGGGTTCAAAGGCTGGAGAAGAGAGGAGGCTTGGCTAGGGCATTCACTCACTGGCTTTATCCCAAATGACACCCTATTCCCTTTATAGTGCACTACTATATACTGTATATCCTTATATAGTGCACTACTAGTGCACTATGTAGGGAATAGCGTATCATTTGGGATGCAGACATTCACTCACTCACTCACTCACTCACTCACTCACTCACTCACTCTGACCTGGGCCTGGACGGGTGAGGGTGACGGAGGATCTGACTGGTGGGCAGATATACCGCCAGTGATTGGGCCGTGACCCCATCCTTAATAGCCCGACCCGTTCCTCTCGGCCCGTCACTTTCTGTCGAGCTGTGCGTTTCAGAGGGACTTGGTGAACCCGTGTCTCATGCGATCAGCCACCGGCTTTACTCACTAAGTCCTCTCTCATAGAATGAGGGGAAGAGGGAGGGAACAAGGGAAGGAAGGAAAGAGGAAAAACAGACTCAGCAGTTTAACCCGTTGACCGGAGTATCGCCAGAATGTTTGTAATGGGTTTATGAGTCACGCACTAAGTCCCCTAAGACAGGGGCATGTAAACATTACCTCACCATACCGTCCACCTCCCAGGGATTAGCTTGGGTTGAGTGTGTGTCTCTGTGTGAGTATTTACTCTGTGTGTGTGTGTGTGTGTGTGTGTGTGTGTGTGTGTGTGTGTGTGTGTGTGTGTGTGTGTGTATGTGTGTGTGTGTGTGTGTGTGTATATCTGTGTCTGTTTCTGTGTGAGTGTGTGTGCGCCCGCTTAAGTGAGTAATTAGCTCCTTTGGCCTCCTGTGACACTCCACAAGTGACAAGAAGGTCACTTGTCACTCTGGCTAAACATTGTTTTTCACAAAATATTTTGTCCCAAACAATCACGTGTATGGGTTTTTAACTTTAACCTAAGTCATACAGGAAGACACCACGTGAAGGTCTAAGTGAGATTGTCTTTGAAGTCTTTGAAGGAACTGAGAAGCCTTGACGGTAAATCAAGGTACAGCTATTCCTCTGTAGCCAATCGTATCAGCATTCAAAACTGTGGCAATATATTCTGTCACTATCACGCTTTACTATAGCCAACTGTTTGGTAGAAGCATTAGAGGTTTTATGACATTGCATACAACAATATAATAAATAATGCTTTTCATTAAAAAATATTTTTTTTTATCATCTGATTGTAAAAGTCCGAAAATGCTTATGTTGGATGTTTTAACATTCGGTACTCAGAGCTGCTTGCACTTGCCATCATGACTGTCAGTGTCTCACCCATAGGATACTAGTGTGTCCTCATACTTTTTCCACTGTCCGTCTGTGTGTGTGTGTGGGGGGGCTCTTATCACACAGACAAAACCCAAGAGATATCTGTCCCCAATTATAACCCTCTCTCTCTCTTCTTTTTTCTCTCTCTCTCTATTCCTCCACTGCAGGAGGGAAAAGGCATCATGGAGAGAGGAGAGAGAAAAAAGAGGAGAGGAAGTTTGGTTTGGGTCGAGGAGTGCTTGAGCATGTAGAGAGAGAGAGAGAGAGAGAGAGAGAGAGAGAGAGAGAGAGAGTGGGATGAGGCAGATGAGAAAGGAGTGAGCTACTAGGAAGTTGGTTACAGACACTGATCTATGGTAAGTTTTATGTCTTCCCTTCTTAGTCCTAAATGTTAGGATTTAGGGAGAGGAAGCTGCTCGTAGATCTGTGCCTAAGGGCAACTTCTACCCGGAGATAAGAGGTTGAGGTTAAGGCACAAAGGGAAAAGGATGACATCACTGTCTAGGGTTGCCTGCTGTGGGTTGAACTGGGAAAACATGTAGGAAAAAAAGGCTAGACCCAAGGGCATCCAGACAGTAAGTTACTTCCAAATGGCACCCTATTCCCTATATAGTGCAGTGCTTGGACCCTGGTCAAAAGAAGTACACTATATAGGGAATAGGGTGCCATTTGGGATGCAGCGGTGTTATAGCCTACAGTATGGGAGATGGCAAGATGAATACAGACTTTCCTCAACCACCACCTGTAGATATAAATAGGAAAGAATAGTCAGCCGTTACAATTTTAAAGACCATGTGTTTTACCTTCAAAATCTTGGCCTGATGGTGTATTTCTTTGAGCAACTTTCAAGTACAATCCTAACTACCGGTACTAACATTCTCTTTTCACAAAGGCCATTTTCCAAACAGGGCCTTTTGTCAGGGAAACATCCTGTTTGTGTGTCTTCTCGTGCTCTTACAAACAGAAACCAAATGCCAGCTGCAGTGTTGTGCTCTTCTGCTCTATACCCCAGTGACCTTCAGCCAGAGTCAATTTCAAACAAACGTCAGAAGAAAAGTTGAAAAAAATGCGGGAGGCTGTGCAACATCACACACTGCAAAAAACAACCGCCATTTCCTCCTCAGACAAAATGTGTGTGTGTGTGTGTATGCGTGTGTATGTGTGGGAGAGGGAGGGGTGTGTGTTTGTTTAAGGTGAGCTCAGCTTTTGTCATGCTGGCGGTTTGAAAACGGACTCTTTTCTCACTTCCTGCAGTAAGAGCACATGTATAACCGTCATGTGGCCCGAAGAAAGATTTGAAAAACAGTATGCAAAGAGGCAGGTGTGTGTATATGTGTAGTATAGTATGACACAGCATGATAATGGTGCTGCTTGCCACCTTGCATGACTTGGGACAGAGCCCTAGAGTACACATACAGTACATACATGCTAATGCTAGGACCTCTAAATAGTTAGTTAAATAGTTAACCAATAGCTACCCAGACTATTTGCACGGACCCTTTTTGCAAGTAACTCTTGACTCATGACATACGCTGCTGTTACTGATTATTATATATCCTGTTGCCTAGTCAATTTATGTATGTACATATCTACCTCAATTACCTTATACATCGACTCGGTATAAAGACAAGTTATCGTTACTCATTGTGTACATTGTGTACTCATTGTGTACTCATTGTGTACTCATTGTGTTATAATTGTTCTATAATTTCAATGTTTTTCTCTCTGCATTGTTGGGAAGGGCCCCATAGGTAAGCATTTCACAGTTAGTTTGCACACACACACATACTAGGCTTCTATTTCTCCAGACATGGCTGCAGAGCATCTGTTGGAGTGGCTAATAATGCGTAGTTAGAAGTTTACATGAAGTTCCTTCCAAACCTGTGTGGTTATTCTGAAATTACTTTAGTTGAAAAACAATATGATGTCAATTGTGACTGAATATCACAGCGAACAATTGTAATGCAAAAACCATGGTGACAACAATATGCCGCTATAAATCTCTTCCCTTTTAAGTAATCTTACACTTTTCATCCACACCATAAATGTTGTTTATAGTAACTGGCTGATTGGTAGATTTATTGGTCAGTGCGTCATTTGGTTGGTTGGTTGATTGATTGGTTGATTAGAGGTCCTAGCGTTAGCATGTATGTACTGTATGTGTACTCTAGGGCTCTGTCCCAAATTGGACTCTATTTCTTATATAGTGTACTACCTTTGACCAGGGCCCATAGAGCTCTGGTTAAAAGTAGTTTACAATGTAGGGAATAGGGTGCCATTTAGGACGCAGGCTATCTGTAGCTATCACAATGTGGTTGTGATGAAGGGCATGGATGTGGTCCACATCACTAGTGTCCATCCAGGGAGCACGGGGTTAACGAAACGAAGCGACTGTTTAGTGTTAACGTGCAGAGAGTTGCGCAACAGTGACGCACGCTTTTGACCTTTGATTGATCACTTTGTTGACCCCTCTCTCTCGCTTTCTGTCTCTCAACCATGCATATGCACAGACACACACACACACACACACACACACACACACACACACGCACGCACACACACACACACACACACACACACACACACACACACACACACACACACACACACACACACACACACACACACACACACACACACACACACACACACACACACACACACACACACACACACACACACACACACACACGTACTAGGCTTCTATTTCTCCAGACATGGCTGCAGAGCATCTGTTGGAGTGGCTAATGGTGCATGTTAGTACTTCGGTGCAGACAGGGTGTTTTGTCTCCCCTGATGAAGGTGAACACAAACAGAAAGATGGCCATAGCACGCACACACTTCTGAAAAACAAGATCAGAAAATGTGTTTGCTTCTGTTTGCTGACCCAGCTACGGTGGTGTGTGCGGCACATGTTCCAGGTGGATCATGGGAAAAAACGAGACTGGATGAGTTCAGCCGTTACCATAGCGATGCAGGTGGACAGCTGCTCATGCACCTAGGACACCGTTCAAAGTGGTTAGGGGTTGACGAGGTAGGATAAACATGTTGTTACCTCAATGGGGAACAGACTGTAACGTTCGAAGAATGGCCCCAAAATGCATAGCGATGGGTTGAGATCAAATGATCCCAAACAACATATATATATATATATATATATATATATATATATATATATAATACCACTGGTCTCCATGACAACTGAAACGATCAAAGGGCATCGGATACTACGTTGTTGTTGCATCCATGGAAATAATTGGAGGTAGTAAATTCTGCTTAGAATATGGCTCCATACTACTATGGTAACACTTCAATAAACATGGTCTGTCATAATTAGGAACAGTTTTTCCTGACCACGTGAACTGACCAGGAAAATGTCAGGGTTCAAATCAAATGTTATTTATCACATGCTTTATAAACAACAGGTGCAAACTAACTGTGAACTGCTTACCTACGGGGCCCTTCCCAACAATGCAGAGAGAAAGACATTGAAATTATAGAACAATTATAACATGAGGAATAAGTACACAATGAGTACACAATGAGTACACAATGAGTACACAATGAGTACACAATGAGTACACAATGAGTACACAATGAGTAACGATAACTTGTCTTTTTACCGAGTCGATGTACAAGGTAATTGAGGTAGATATGTACATACATAAATTGACTAGGCAACAGGATATATAATAATCAGTAACAGCAGCGTATGTCATGAGTCAAGAGTTACTGCAAAAAGGGTCCGTGCAAATAGTCTGGGTAGCTATTGGTTAACTATTTAACTAACTATTTAGCAGTCTTATGGCTTATGGTAGAAGCTGTTCAGAGTTCTGTTGGTTCCAGACTTGCCATGCGGTTGCATATAGAACAGTCTATGACTTGGGTGGCTGGAGTCCTTAACAAGTTTTAGGACCTTCCTCTGAGGTCCTGGATGGCAGAGATGTCAGAGAGCTCGGCCCCAGTGATGTAATGGGCAGTACGTTCTACACTCTGTAGCGTCTAGTGGTCAAATGCCAAGCAGTTGCCATACCAAGCAGTCAAGACGCTCTCAATGGTGCAGCTGTATAACATTTTGAGGATCTGAGTGCTCATGCAGAATCTTTTCAGCCTCCTTAGGGGGAAGAGGAGTTGTCGTATCCTCTTCACGGCTGTGTTGGTGCGTGTGGAGCATGATAATTCCTTAATGATCTGGTCACAGAGTAACTTGAAGCTCTTGACCTGCTCCACTACAGCCCCGTCGTAGTATGCTCAGTTCTCCTTTTCCTGTAGTCCACGATCAGCTCCTTTGTGTTGCTGACGTTGAGGGGGAGGGTGTTGTCCTGGCACAACACTGCCAGGTCTCTGACCTCCCTGTAGGAGGTCATTGTCAGTGATCAGGCCTACCACCGTCGTATCGTCGGCAAACTTAATGATGGAGTTGGAGTCATGCGATGGAGTTCAGGTTCAGGACAAGTACACTTTCATACAATTTCTCACCACACACTGTAAAATCAATCTTCTTCATTTAGAATGGTAATTAGTCTGATGGGGGAAGAAGGAGGCCTTGGGGTGACTCACCAAAAGACATGGGGAGTTATAAGCTTTGAAAGGAGTTTATCCGAGTTCTCCATAGATCGTCATGAGAGCTTCGGGTTGCAAACGGATCCCTCCTTCCCTTTTTTGTTGCATCAACATGAAAAGGATTCTCTCCCGCCTGGAGCTTGTTTCGGATATTCATGTGAGGTTTACATTTTAATCACAGGAAAAATGGCACGAGAGATTGTTTGTGGTAGTTGGCCAACTAGGAAAATAAAGTGGCCATCTTAACTATGGATTTGATGTGTGGTTGTTTTGGAGGTACACTGGACATTTATGCGTATGATTCATGTTTTGAGCTGATATTGACCATGTGCTTAAATGGTTGGTGTACCATTGAAGGTGATGTAATAATGTTGCTTATCTGGTGTAACATTCGAAACAAGACAAGGTTACATGAGCTGAAATGTGGCAGAACTGAATTTATTTCAATTATTTAGCCTAATATTGCAGAAAACCTTTTCCAGCCTCACTGTTTCTATATTCGATTCCATCTCCGTGTTTATATCAGATTCTTTATTCAGCTGTAACTAACAAACATCATAGCAATGAACGGTTATTTTTAAGTTCAAAGATAAATAGCAGTAAATATTGTATTTCCCAACATTTGACTATGACAATTTCTAATGAGCCATGAAATTATTTTCTCCAAATTAATTTAGCAGTACTGGCTTTTACTTTTGCACTAAGGCAATATTCATCTGCATGTGTTTTGAACAAGTTTTTCAGTGGCATAACACTGTTCCATATTGTTTTTGATGTAGCCTTTCAAATAGAGTTAAGTGCAAAAAAATGATTGGTTTCTTTGTGTTTCTTGATTGTGATTTGGAGTTTTTATTGTTTTCACATGGTTTTGACTCAAGAGAAGTCACATAGCTAGTCCTACGTCTTCAGATTTTGTGTTCAGAGGTGTTCTTGTATTCTACCTATTAGTACATTAAGTTTGGATGTAGCATTATATTTTTTTTTTTTTGATGTTTAAATTCTCACAGAGCAGAAAGTATTATAAGTGTGAGAAACTGTAGTATTTCAGTAATGTGTTATCAATCTCGAGTACAGTGCAGCACGTCTTCAGGGTTGTATTCATTAGTGCACACCATGAGAAAAACGTTTTGCAACAAAAACAAGATTTTCCTTTTGGACAAATTCAGGTAGTCCCTCTCCATTTATGTCTGTTTGCTTCCTAGTGAATACACCCCAGATTTCACTCAGTTGTAGGTCACACAGCATCCCCCTTCCAGACCTGAGACTCATACCAATACAACTACCCACACAGCACATCCTTTTTCACTGTGTGACATTGTCATTACAGACAGGTGTTTAAATTGTCTCCTCTCACAGTTACTGCACAAAGAGAGTAGAGGAAGTGAGAGTCATGCTTAAGAAGTGAAAGTGTTCTTAGGGGGGGAATTTTGATGCCGTTAGGCTGTTTGAGACGTTTTTTTCCTCCTGACACTTGAAGTCACATGCAGGCTTGATGGTTGCCATGAAGTCACATGGCAACCATTTCTACAGTACGCTCTGAGGGTTTGTGGGTGTCAGAAATGTGGCTTCTTCCAAATGCAGAAGGAAACAGCAACATTGCCTGACACAAACCATGTGGTTGAAATGTGTTACTCATGTTGTTATGGTGTTTAACAAGCCATTTATTCTAGAACAGCAGTAAAGTAGTAGGAGTACTAAAGTACTTTTAAAGTTCACTTTCACTACTTGTTTACTTATCATGTGTTCTAGTTATATGCCAGTGGCAGTCAGTGACGTAAAAAAAAAAAATCATGAACATGGCCTTATTTATATTACAGCATATTGAATGACTCTCATTAATATTCCATTCACCCAGTTCAATGGACAAATTCATATATGTTTATCCCCGTTTTGTTCCGGTTGCTTCCATTTTCGAGAAATGTTTTTCAACAGAGTTGGAGGAATGAATACACCCCTGCTCACGCATAAACACAGTTCACTTTCATAGCAGCCAAGCTGTATTACTTCTATGCTCTCTACTACTCTTACCTTATCCCTTCACTTGTGGACTTCAATGCACAACACATCAGCTGTATGTGATCAGACAGGAAAACCTTTCAATGCCAAACCGCTACACACAACCTACATCGTTGTCACCATATTAGCTAAAGTAAGTCATAGCATATGTAATAGAACTAACGAGTTACTAAATGCACTACAATCATGCAGTAATGTTAGTGTACAGTCATTAAGCAGTTACACCAGCGGGCCCCGGTGGAAATAAATTAGTAATACTAAAAGCTTACCTTGACTTGAAAGAGTTCCAGTGTTGTGTTGGATAGTCATAACCTGCTAGCTAACATAGCATCCCTCTGTTTGAGCAGGGTGTTTCATTAGGCTAAACTAGCTAGATGCATTTGCTAACTAAGTGAAACTGAAAGTGAATAAAAATGACAATCTCTATTTCTCTTTTGCTTCTCCTTCATTTTGGAAGAAATTAATTTGTTCAAAACTGTTAAACTATTGTCTTTCTCTCTGTTTGAGTCAACTACTCACCACATTTTATACTCTGCAGTGCTAGCTAGCTGTAGTTTATGCTTTCAGTACTAGATTAATAATCTGATCCTTTGATTGGGTAGACAACATGTCAATTCATGCTGCAAGAGCTCTGATAGGCTGGAGGACATCCTCCGCAAGTTGTCATAATTACTGTGTAAGTCTATGGAAGGGGGTGAGAACCGTGAGCCTTCTTGGTTTTGTATTGAAGTCAATGTACCCAGAGGAGGACGGAAGCTAGCTGTCCTCCGGCTGCACCATGGTGCTACCCTACAGAGTGCTGTTGAGGCTACTGTAGATGTTCTTTGCAAAATAGTGTGTTTGGCGACGTGATTATATTTAGAATAAAGGGATATATTTTTTTATGTTTTACAATTAAACATTTGATTAAATTCACTGAGGATGGTCCTATCCTTTTCCTCTGAGGAGCCTCCACTGTTATACGCTAATCCCCCCCAGGAAGTGTCTCTAAAAAATACAAACATTATTTCCTCTTTTGATAGACTTTCTTTCCTCAATCTTTTTTGAATCAAGGTAAAATGACAGTATAGCTTACAAAATAGCCTAGAGAGGGATGGGTGGATGAGACAACATTAGCATTCACCCACACGAGTGGTGTCTTCAAAATTATGCTAATGAACACTGTTGGACAAAATGATCCGTAATCAGCGTTTCATAAACCACTCCATCATCCATGAAAATTCAGATGTTTGTGTTTGTGTTTTCAACTGGGTGATGATTCGTATGGTCCAACATATGAAATGTAACTTTTGAGGCAAACTCAAATAAGATATACATTTTTACATTTGACAACTTGAGTAGGCTAAATGAGATTGAGAAATCATTGATGTGCATATTGAATCCTCATCATCAAATGTGTACGTTTTTGCTTCAGCACAATTAGCAACATTTAACAACTGATATAAGCTGTCATGGCAACCTGTGCATGCCAAATGACAGATGGTATGACTCCAAATGACAGATGGTATGACTCCAAATGACAGATGGTATGACTCCAAATGACAGATGGTATGACTCCAAATGACAGATGGTATGACTCCAAAGGACAGTCTTATGACAACCGTATGCATGGAGGGTTCAAATAAACTGTTACCGATTTCCCTTTCAGAACTCGATATTGACAGGACATTTTGCCCTGTTTGCCCTTGGTCTTTCAGTGTCAATGGGCTCGGATGCCAAAGCGATCATTGTCACCCAAATAGGCTATAACCCAAGGTGGATACAGGAGAAGCCTTGGCCTTTGGGGAAATGGACAGAGTCCCTGGCAACTGTATCTGCTGCATGTGGCTTTCAAAAGCGTTTCTGGCTTGGGCGTTAGTACTCCTGGGGGGCTGGGAAACTGGATGAGGGGGGGGGGATTCAGTGCCAGCTAACTGGGGTAATCCTAGCATAGTTTCTGGGAGTGGATTTCACTGGCCCAGCAGAACACCTGACCCCAGGCTCCCTCGATTCCAGTCACCCCTGACAATGGGAAGATGAGGAAGGAAGATGGAGGATGGTGATTTTTCTGGGAAGATGTATAGAGAAATAGAGGAGTGGGCTGAATTTAAAAAAAATTATAATAATTAAACACAGTAAGTATCGAAACTGCTGTCATGAAATGAACGAAAGCAATACTGTAACGGTTGCTGTTTGAAAATCAGAGCCGTGAAAAATCTGTTGATGTGCCTCTGAGCAAACCACTTAATCCTAATTTGCTCCAGGGGCTCCGTACTACTATAGCAACACATTTCAATGCACATCATATCCATTGCATGTGAGAATATCTTTTTTATTTATTTTTGAATAGTCTACAGCCCCAAAACTCATCATCTGCGTATTTTCCTATTCTGATCATGCCAGATTTAGTACTTTTGTATTCACAAGATAGGAAGAATGCTTCCAGCAAAAGGTTTGTTAACAACCACAGACTGAAATGAAAGTGCATATTGTATCATTTCAAGATATAATTTATTTGTGAAATGTCCTATTTTCATTCGTCAGACAGTAAATTGGGACACAGCATCCATTTGAATTGAACAAAATAGTTGACCCAGATTTTTGACACACATATACGCTTGTGAGGTTTGTTTTGTGACTCACGTCAGTTGAAACTCCCTTCATGTTCTACTGCATGGATCACTGCTCTCAAACAATGGAGTAAGTATATATGCACAGTCACATTATATCCGCTTATCAGGTAGGGTTTCAGCGACCATTCTTATCAATACTATTAAATCAAAAGTACTTGTTTAGAAATGTTAGCCAACAGCAAAAGGCTCTTCTTGCCTATACATTGTAAAAAATAAATAAAATAAAAAAGATTCAATGTACAATTGTAAGGCAACCAGTTACAATAGAATTGTGAGTTTTCTCAATATTTGGACATACAGCTGAACTAACATACCTTCTCAAGTTGAATTTTCTGTAATCTTTAGGTTGAGTGAACATACAATTCAACTTGTGTGTTTTCAATCTATTCTACTTTATTTACATATTTCCCAAAGTGCCTTGCCTTTCGAGTGAATTGTAGTTACCACCCATGACTGTATTTGTTAGTGACAGAGACATCATCATTGTATTCAATAGTTTTTAAGTCTATAACCTTCGCTATGTGAATGCTATCTTTTAAAAATAAACTCTTTATGACATTACGTATGGCAGTATGGCATAAAGCCTTTCTTTTGTGGACTAGTTACACCCTAACAGAGTGGTCTGAAACTCCTTGTACATCAAGCCTGCAAATATAGCATAAGGCTATTCTTTGGGGGGCCTGGTTACACCTTAACACAGTGGTCTGAAACTCCTTGTACATCAAGCCTGCAAATATAGCATAAGGCTATTCTTTGGGGGGCCTGGTTACACCTTAACACAGTGGTCTGAAACTCTCGGTACATCAAGCCTGCAAATATAGCATAAGGCTATTCTTTGGGGGGCCTGGTTACACCCTAACACAGTGGTCTGAAACTCCTGGTACATCAAGCCTGCAATTCACATTATGCATGCTTGCAAATTTCTATTGTAATCCAGCGAGAGGGAGGATATCCAGCAATTGGAATTTTAACCAGTTGAGAAAAATTTATGTCATTTATGTTTGCGTAGCAATCACATACAAGTACATGCAAAAACACAGGTATTAAAACAAACTATTCTGAAAATCAAACTGCAAGAGAGCATGCTGGGAGATATGATAATGATGGGTGTAGTTTTGAGTTGTGTTGAGCAAACAAGAGTTTGCAGTTTCACTCAACAAGCTTGTTCAAATTCAGCTGATTTCGACCAGAGATTGTTGAGTCAACACACTTCAACATATTTCATTTTTTTTCCTGGAGTCCACTCAACTCGCATTATTTTACTGATTAATCAGTGTAGGTATATAGGAGAGAGGGGTGTAGGATAAAAATGGTGAAAGTTGTCCACCCTTCTTCCCTCTTGGGTTCAAAGACAGCTATTCCATTCTGTGCTGTCATGCTGTGGCGTATCCCATGCTAAATGAGCACCCTAAGCAGTATAACAGCTCCCTGCCTGCCCCCTATCTAACCTCTCTCTCCACACACACACACACACACACACACACACACACACACACACACACACACACACACACACACACACACACACACACACACACACACACATACACACACACACACACACACACACACACACACACACACACACACACACACACACACACACCATCCCCAAACAAAGCCCTAGGCTCATGAGTGACTCACAAGTCTGCAATTCCACCACTCCGACTTCCCACGCAAAAATCACAACAACAAGGTTCCGGGAACAAAATTCCCCCCCCCCCCCCCCCGCCCTGACGCTGTCACTTGAGGCCAATTCCTTTCCCCTGATTGCCTCATTTTCAAAGTCTCTTTTTTCCAAACCAGCTAATCAGCCCAAGCTACATTCTGCTTTCAATTTTGCTCCAAGTGCTCAGAGTGCAATAGTAGTAAGACAGAATGTGGACCATTAGCATAAGTTTGAAGCATTATCATTTGAAGTAGGACCTTGTGCGTGGCTACAATTTGTTTACCTGGCACGCCGCAAGGGTCTGTTTTAGTCACTCACTTATATTTTGGGATTGAATCAACTAGGATTCTACAGAAGGTTACGCCAAGGACATCAGGATTGCTGCAGTGGTGCAATAGGCATATTGCATGTAGCGCCATATTGTGCACATCTATACAACATTATGCGTTTTGACATTGCAAAGCCTTCTTCACAGTCAGACAGAAAATGACTCCTGTGTGCCAGAGGCACAGATAAATACAGTATTCATCTCTCTGCAGGGTTCTCTTGAGAAACTAACACCCAAAACAATGAGAAACACTTCAGGAAGCTAACACTAAAAACTCTGAGAAACACTTTAGGAGGCTCATAATAAAAACTATGAAAAACCCTTTAGGAAGTTGACGCTAAAAACAATGAGAAACAATTCAGGAAGCTAACACTAAAAACTATGAGAAACACTTTAGGAGGCTCACAATAAAAAATTATTAGCAACACTGCTAATGCTAAAAACAACAGGTAAGTTAACACTTGTTATCGGTTGATTTCTGTCTGTCCGATCAATAACAGAGCAGAACAGAGAACCACATTGCTGTTGTATCATATCCTAATCTTGCCCTTGTCAAAAGATAAATGGCCACTTCCCCCATTTCCCCCCTCCGTTCCGGAGTCCAGTTAAGTGTGCATGACAGCGCTAAAAGAAATGTAGAGTAGGCTATAGGGATAGATGAGGTCATCATCGTGCTGTCTGCCTGCTCATTAGCCATGCTTAATATAGTCCGTCAGACAGAGGAAGCCATCTGGTCCGTCCTGTTCTCAGACAGAATATGACTTGCCGCATAACTTTCAAACCTTTCTGCTCACTTTAAAAGGCTTTGCTCGTTTCCTGTTTTGGAATGGGGTCACATGTACGATAGAGGCTTCCTTGTGGATATGGATAACATCATCATTGTGAGTGGAGGCAAATGGGAAGACTGCATTAAAAACATATCAGACTAGCATAGAGCTGAGTTTGCCGGCACCATCTGTGGTGGCGGCCCACAAATTGAGTTAGGGCAGGAAGCTAATGCACAGGGCGATCATGACCTCACGGTTACTCACAAGGCCACTGTCCACCACACCCATGTTGAAAACAATAACTGCAAGAGTGTGGCAGAGCTATGCCATAGCTATGCAATCTTCATCAATCCATGCAATATTGATGTATGCCTTATGCATGCTCTATTTTATGCATGCTCTATTCATGTCCCATAGGGCGACGCACAATTGGCCCAGCGTCATCCGGGTTAGTGGAGTAGGCCGTCATTGTAAAATAAGAATTTGTTCTTTAACTGACTTGTCTAGTTAAATAAAGGTTTAAGTCTGATGCATGCTCTATTCATCCTATGCATTCTTCTTTCAAGCCTTATGCACGTTCTATTCACCCGTTATGCATTATTCATTCATGCCTCCTTATGCATGCTCTATTCATTCCTTATGCATGCATTATTCATTCCTTATGCATGCTCTATTCATACCTTATGCATTCTTTATTCATTCTATATGGTTGCTTTATAATGGTCAAACTGCACAGAGGTGCCATGTGCTCCTCAGAAACCTGCTTGTCTAAACAGCCAGTGCATGGGGAAAACATAAAGCAAATTGAGAGCAGAGGGTTCACACCCCCTGCACAACCACTCTGTCGACGACCCTGACACAGCTTGTTGTTGTTAAGCCAGTTTTTCCTGGAAGAGCTCTTCAGGGGAAATCGTGATTGTCCTTGACACGGTACACAATGTTTGCTTTTTTTCTCTGGGAGGAACAACAAGCAATTCATGTCTCAGAGAAAGGAGATGGCTGCAGGGGTGGAGGTGCTGGGGGGGGGGGGAGTCTTAAGAATCAGGTGATTGTTTACGTGTTCAAATACGGGCATGCTTCGCTTTCAAATTAAAGGATGACTCTGGGATTTATTATATGCTCTGATTGGCTGTGTTCCAGATATACTGTAGATGTGCGGTAAGCCAGCACATTCAGTGAACGGCAGTACCATCAGTAATGTTAATGTCGTTATTTGTATATATTTTTTAATTGAATTACGATGGCCCCAGATATAGTGGATTAATGAATGTGCCACATTTGTTAGTTTATTGCTTTGATTCTCACGAACATTTTAGATGCTCATTCTGGTAGGGATGTACGGTACAGGAACCCACTGGCACTGGCACTTACCCCACCACAGCCATAACCAACCAAACCATAGAAATGAAAGGATTACACAGAGTAAGACATAAAAAGAACCAGAGAGAGTGAAATGGAGAGAGAGAGAGAGAGAGAGAGTGCCATCATGCCAGGCTAAGCACTGAGTTACTGATGAAGAAATGTCCACAAAACCTAAATGAGTTCCATGTATACCCACATTGCCTCAGCAGGCGTTCCGCTTCCCAGAAATGTTTGTTGTTGTGTGTGGCTGCTAGCGTTTTTTTCAAATAAAGTTTGCATTGAGTAACCTGTCGAGCGTCCGTGCAGGTCTGTTCATCAACCCATACTGTGGCTGCTGAGGCACATGGCAACATCTCGCTCTTTTTCCCCTCTCTTTCGCTCTCTGTCTTTGTCCCAAATGACACCCTAT
This sequence comes from Oncorhynchus kisutch, assembly GCF_002021735.2. Classification (NCBI taxonomy): domain Eukaryota; kingdom Metazoa; phylum Chordata; class Actinopteri; order Salmoniformes; family Salmonidae; genus Oncorhynchus; species Oncorhynchus kisutch. Next base: position 39,240,612 of record NC_034193.2, read on the forward strand.
TCCCTACATAGTGCACTACTTTTGACCAGAGCCCTAAAGGCCCTTGTCAAAAGAAGGGCACTATATTGGAAATAGGGTACCATATCGCTCTCTTTTCTTCCACCAGGTTGTTTTCTTCTTTTGCCTCCTCTCCCACTCCTCCGTTTCTCCCCGAGCCCAGGAGTGTGGTCAGAGTCTGTTTGTTCAGATGGTCGGTGTGAGGGGGACTTGAAAAGCCGGACACCACGTTGAACTCTTGACAGGGACTTGTGATTCTCGCCCCCCGCTTCACAGCATCTGACTGGTCCAAAAAGCCGATGTGTGCACCCCAAATTACGCCCTCTTCCCTGTATAGTGCACAACCTTTAATGTCAAAAGTAGTGCACAAAATAGGGAATAGGGTGCCATTTGGGACACATCCTTTGTAACAGGGAGATATGGGGGTCATGTTTCACTTAAAAAGTGACCCATTTATGAGAGGTCACGACAACTTAAAGTGCACCATATGACGTTCAACGTATCACTCTTAGGAAGCCATTGAGATTAAATCTCAGTTCTTAGTGTAATAATGAGGTTATTAATAAGTAATAGTTAGGCATAACACAGTTGTTACAGTTATACTACTGTCCGTTTAGCTGAAGTGTGACTTTTCAACATAACAACATGGTTATTACTTATTGCGGAGTGTCATGTCAGCTGAAGTGCTTTATCGTAATCTATCATGGCTAATCTGATGATAATGGTGGCGACACCTATGTTGGAAACTATTCTGGGTGAAGGAGCGGTCGCGGGCTACTTGCCTGATGCGGTTGCAGTCTTAAAGAGCATGGTGGTTCTTCAATGTCCTCTACCCGTCTGGCTGTTCATCAAATGAAATGAGCCCATAAATCTCAATGACAAGCCGCTCGGCAGGAAGTGGCAAGAAGCGAGGGCCAAAACGGCTGGCTTTAAATACGGGCAGTATATACTGAGTTAGCCCAGGAAACTTAATCCATCTAGGGTTTTCGGAGCACTCAACTTGCCTCGACATATTTATGGGTTGTGCTGCGGGAACCTTCTGTTAGAAGTCTTGCGTCTCCGTATGGGATTGAAAAGTTCCACACAAATCAATATGATTAATTCGTTTACATTGGTCGGGCATGTACTTTGGTTTTACCTTTATACTTTCATTGGAAGCTGTGTAAGTTTGGCCAGATATCGAACACATTCAGTGAACGACACAAAACTATCCAGGCAATGTTATTTACCGCTCAAGGGGGTTACAGTCGGTAGCTTTTGGCAAAAGTATCATTTGGTTATTGTCCAATCTTTTTGCAGATTTTTCAAACTCAAGAAAGTCCAGTTTCCACAATCCCCATTAGCTCTATTTAAAAGTGATTTACGGTTTCAGTGATGGAAAACGCCCAATTTATTATGCATACAAAGCCAGAAATAACAGCATGTTCCCTGAAATAAACCTGAAATAACAACTATATTTCAGTTTTTTTATGATGAATAAGGAGGAACCTTAGCTCTTGAAAATGTATCTCCATTTCCATCTGTCTCGTGTTTTGTGGTTTCAATAAAAAGCTCTGTTATCTCTACTGGGGGGGAACCTTTGACCCCACTGTTCGCTGGAACCTCTTCAATTTCTACCCGCAACAAAAACAAAATGACAGCTGTGTCATATTTCTTAAACCCCGCAAAGCCTGACATTCTTGCAGAATGTATCTGTAGGGTGTATCCAAAGGTTGGAAACATTTCAAAGAACCCTATCATGTTCTGCCTTTCTCAGAGATCTAAAAATAGTTAAAGGCACAGAGATTGGGGATATTTGTCAAAAGCCTATAATATAAACATTTTAAAACTCTCTGTCACACATGTCCCTGCCCTTGTCTACAGTACATGTGTCATAGTCAATTTTTACGTAATGTTTTTTTTACTCAAAATGTACCTTGGAGCTTTGTGATTTGCCCAACATACTGTAAGATCAACACATACTTGTTTTATCAAGGACAACCATTCAACATTGTAACTCCTCATGAACACAAGTGGTTACCTGAGATGGATTCCCTAGACTTATCACTTCAAGCTGTGCTCAGAGCAGGGGAGAACGACTGCCTCCTCTCATTGATGCCATGGAAGTTCAAGGCCGACTGCTGTGTTGCAGGCATTGTTAGCAGAAAACAGGACCCCCCATTATCGTGAATGGGAAAATCTTATTGTAAATACATTATTTTAAAGACAATCATGGTACCAATAATGTTTTTAATTCACCAGATGTATGTCCTGGAACCGATTGATTTAAAACACGAAAAAAGTTGGTTGCTAATGGCAGCCTGTAGTACCCCGGTCAGCCTTTAACTTGAGTTACTCAATGAGACGCAGCACTGAGCTAACCTGCAACTTCACTTCCTGGAATAGCTCAAACTGCGCATGTTATTCCATCTTAACCAACTTAATTTGGCTTCAATGCGCTATTGAGTCTTCACAAAGGAATGAATGGTGTCACGTGATCGAATGCTTTGTCCATTCATATAACAATTTGTTCTTAACTGACTTGCCTAGTTAAATAAAGGTAATACAGTCATTGGCTCAGAGTCAATACAACATCAGCCAGATTGCCCATGGATACACAGAAACCCATTTACAACAGGTTGTCATAGAGATGGCATTGATTTTGCCATAATGGACAATAAATTGGTCTCGTTCAGGTGACAGGGCTTCACAACACCGAGATAATCATCTGTTCAATGACAGAGACAAATGAAACAATACTGTGAGCCGCTCGCAATGCCATGTCCACCTTTTCTATCCATTTTGACCTTACATAGTAATCAATTCCATGTATATTTTGAACAGGGTTTTGCATTAATCAGAACGGATTATTGTCACTGCTGTCAAAAGTACGTTAACCCTTTGGAAAAACCTGGATTTCTGCATAAATTGGTCATAAAATTTGATCTGATCATCTAGGTCACAACAATAGACAAGCACAGTCTGATTAAACCAGTAACACACAAACATGTCACGATCGTCTGAATGAATGGACCAAGGCGCAGCGTACTTAGAGCTCCACATGTTTAATAAATATGAAACTCAGCAAAAACAATATAGAAGAAAACTAAACGTGACATTCTGGGCTTCTCACAGGCAGCTACACAAAAACAAGATCCCACAAACAACAGGTGGGAAAAGGCTGCCTAAATTTGATCCCCAATCAGAGTCATCGATAGACAGCTGCCTCTGATTGGGAACCATACCAGGCCAACAAAGAAATAGAAAACATAGATTGCCCACGCTAGTCACACCCTGACCTAACCAAATAAAGAATTTAAAGGATCTCTAAGGTCAGGGCGTGACAAAACAATTGTACGTTTTCATGTCTTTATTGAACATACTGTGTAAACATTCACAGGTTGACCCTCCTTTGGCAGCAATAACCTCAACCAAATGTTTTCTGTAGTTGCGGATCAGACCTGCATGGTCAGGAGGAATTTTGGACCATTCCTCTTTACAAAACAGTTTCAGTTCAGCAATATTCTTGGGATGTCTGGTGTGAACTGCTCTTTTGAGATCATGCTACAGCATCTCAATAGGGGCAGGATCTCAATCGGGTTGAGGTCAGGACTCTGATATGTTCTTCTGTTGAAGCCATTCTGTTGTTGATTTACTTCTGTGTTTTGGGTCGTTGTCCTGTTGCATCATCCAACTGTTGAGCTTCAATTGCCAGATCGATAGCCTAACATTCTCCTGCAAAATGTCTTGATAAACTTGGGAATTCATTTTTTCGGCGATGATAGCAAGCTGTCCAGGCCCTGAGGCAGCAAAGCAGCCCCAAACCATGATGCTCCCTCCACCATACTTTACAGTTGGGAAGAGGTTTTGATGTTGGTGTACTGTGCCTTTTCTTCTCCACACATAGTGTTGTGTGTTCCTTCCAAACAACTCAACTGTAGTTTCATCTGTCCACAGAATATTTTGCCAGTAGCGCTGTTGAACATCCAGGTACACTTTTGCAAACTTCAGATTCATGTTTTTTTATGGACAGCCTTGGCTTCTTCAGTGGTGTCATCCCATGAACACCATTCTTGTTTAGTGTTTTACGTATCGTAGACTCGTCAACAGAGATGTTAGCATGTTCCAGAGATTTCTGTAAGTCTTTAGCTGACACTAGGATTACACTTAACCTCATTGAACATTCTGCACTATGTTCTTGCAGTCATCTTTGCAGGACGGACACTCCTAGGGAAAGGAGCAACAGTGCTGAGCTTACTCCATTTATAGACAATTTGTCTTACCGTGGACTGATGAACATTAGTGATTTTTATAGGGCAAGGCAGCTCCAATCTCGTCTCATTGATTGCACTCTAGGTTAGCTGACTCCTGACTTCAATTAGCTTTTGGAGAAGTCATTAGCCTAGGTGTTCACATACTTTTTCCAACCTACACTGTGAATGTTTAAATTATGTTTTCAATATAGACAAGAACAATACAAATAATTTGTGTATTATTAGTTTAAGCACACTTGGCTTGTCTATTGTTGTGACTTAGATGAAGATCAGATCAATTTTCACGTGGATGTTCCACAGTGCTACTGGCAAAATATTCCTGTAGCACAAACTCCAAAAAGTTCTGGGACACTGTAAAGTCCATGGAGAATAAGAGCACATCCTCCCAGCTGCCCATTGCACTGAGGATAGGAAACACTGTCACCAACGATAAATCTACAATTATCGAAAGTTTCAATAAGCATTTTTCTACGGCTGGCCATGCTTTCCACCTGGCTACCTCTACACCGGTCAACAGCTCTGCACTCCCCACAGTAACTTGCCCAAGCCTCACCATTTCTCCTTCACCCAAATCCAGATAGCTGATGTTCTGAAAGAGATGCAAAATCTGGACCCCTATAAATCAGCTGGGCTAGACAATCTGGACACTCTCTTTCTAAAATTATCTGGCGCAATTGTTACAACCCCTATTACTAGCCTTCTCAACCTCTCTTTTGTATCGTCTGAGATCCCTAAAGATTAGAAAGCTGTCAACCCCCTCTTCAAAGGGAAAGACACTGTAGACCCAAACTGTTACAGACCTATATCTATCCTACCCTGCCTTTCGAAGGTCTTCAAAAGCCAAGTTAACAAACAGATCACCGACCATTTCTTAATTCCACCGTACCTTCACCGCTATGCAATCTGGTTTCCGAGCTGGTCATGGGTGCACCTCAGCCACACTCAAGGTCCTAAACGATATCCTAACCGCCATCGATAAAAGACAATACTGTGCAGCCGTCTTCATCGACCTGGCCAAGGCTTTCGACTCTGTCAATTCTTATCGGCAGACTCAACAGCCTTGTTTCTCAAATGACTGCCTCGCCTGGTTCACCAATTACTTCTCTGACAGAGTTCACTGTGTCAAGTCGGAGGGCCTGTTGTCCAGACCTCTGGAAGTCTCTATGGTGGTGCCACAGGGTTCAATTCTCGCGCCGACTCTTTTCTCTGTATATATCAATGATGTCGCTCTTGCTGCTGGTGATTCTCTGATCCAACTCTACGCAGACGACACCATTCTGTATACTTCTGGCCCTTTGGACACTGTGTTAAGAAACCACCAGACGAGCTTCAATGGCATACAACACTCCCTCCGTGGCCTCCAACTGTTCTTAAATGCAAGTAAAAATAAATGCATGCTCTTCAACGGATTGCTGCCTACACACGCCCGCCCGTCTAGCATCACTACTCTGGACAGTTCTGACCTAGAATATGTGTACAACTACAAATACCTAGGTGTCTGGTTGAACTGTAAATTCTCCTTCCAGACTCACATTAAGCATCTCAAATCCAAAATTAAATCTAACATCCTTCACTCATGCTGCCAAGCATACCCTTGTAAAATGGACTATCCTACCGATCCTTGACTTCGGCGATGTCATTTACAAAATAGCCTCCAACACCCTATCCTATGCAAATTGGGTGTAGTCTATCACAGTGCCATCCTTTTTGTCTCCAAAGCCCCATATACTACCCTCCACTGCGACCACTGCTCCCGTTGGCTGGCCCTCGCTTCACATTCATCGCCAAACCCACTGGCTCCAGGTCATCTGTAAATCTTTGCTAGGTAACACCACGCCTTATCTCAGCTCACTGGTCACCATAGCAGCACCCACCTGTAGCACGCGCTCCAGCAGGTATATTTCACTGGTCACCAACTCCTCCTTTGGCTACCTTTCCTTCCAGTTCTCTGCTGCCAATAACTGGAACGAATTGCAAAAATCACTGAAGCTGGAGACTTATATCTCCCTCACTAACTTTAAGCATCAGCTATCTGAGCAGCTTACCGATCATTGCACCTGTACATAGCACATCTGTAAATAGCTCACCCACCTACCTCATCCCCATACTCTTTTTTTTTTTTAGCTCCGTTGCACCCCAGTATCTCTACTTGCACATTCATCTTCTGCACATCTATCACTCCAGTGTTTAATTGCTAAATTGTAATTATTTCACCACAATTGCCTATTTATTGCCTTACCTCCCTAATCTTACTACATTTGCACACATTGTATATAGACTTTTCTATTGTGCTATTGACTGTACGTTTGTTTACTCCATGTTTAACTCTGTGATGTTTGTGTCGCACTGAATGACAGTTGTAAATGAGAACTTGTTCTCAGCTGGCCTACCTGGTTAAATAAAGGTTAAATAAAATTAGTACAACAATTTGACAACCAATTTATGCAGAAATCTGGGTAATTCCAAAGGGTTCACATACTTTTTCTTGCCACTGTACATGTTGACATTGGTGTCAAAACATCTCCTCTTCGAGCAAGAAACTGATCAAAACATAAGGGGTATCATTAAATTTAGCATTGGCTAATTCAACATGTGCCATGCACTCAAAGTGCGGACTAATTCATCAATCTCCCAATGGTCATTAAGTGCCACCTATACAGTTTCATTACACTGGACCATAGGACCCCATGTAGGCCAGATGGATATCCATAATTATCCTGCCTTATAGATACGCTGAGAGAGATATAGCAAATAGGCTAATTTCCTATATCTCACCTGACATCTGACCAAGGCTTTTTCAATCAGGCAGTCTTTAAATAAGCAGTAATGTTAAATGGTCTGTGTTCTGATGGCCGATGTACCATTCCACTGGTAAATCGAGCGCCATCTTGTCTTTGACCCTTTACACTATTTTTTACCTTTTCAAATGATAAAACAGCATTAGATATTAACCCAATCAACTATTTTTCTGCCCTCTAAGATAGTGATAGAGGGCGTAAATGTCCGATATGTATGTACGATATGATTCATCCTTCAGGCTCAGAGACCCATCTCCAGGGTGTCAACCACCTCACGGTTGGGTGTGATTCTGGTCAGTAACCATGACAATGGGGACTGCTGGTGAGTGACTCACTTGAAGTCAGGACTCCTGAAGGACAGTGGGAAGAGGGGGAGGGGGGAAGGGAGAGGGAGAGGGGGTGGGGGAGGATGAGAAGAAGAGAAGAAGAGAAGAGAAAGGGGGATGGGAGAGGAGAGGTGGTGGATTTCCAGCTGTGTCCATGAACGTGTTAGGATGGGCACGAATGAGATAAAGCATAGGAATTTATCTCAGTGTATTTTTCATAACATCTACTAGTGAAGCAGTCAGTGGTGGTTAATTTAGAAGGGCCCATGTAATTTTGGCAGCCAAGTGAGAGAACAGAGAAAAGAGTGAGAAAAGAGTTTTCCTCCGTCGAAAGAGAGTCGGACCAAAATGCAGCGTGGTTAATACGATACATGTTTAATGACGAATAAACGCGACAATACAAAAACAACAAACGGAACGTGACAACCTATACAGCCTATCTGGTGACAACTAACACAAAGACAGGAACAATCACCCACGAAATACTCAAAGAATATGGCTGCCTAAATATGGTTCCCAATCAGAGACAACGAGAATCACCTGCCTCTGATTGAGAACCGCCTCAGGCAACCATAGACTTTGCTAGAACACCCCACTAAGCCACAATCCCAAAACCTACGAAAAACTCCCATACATAAACACAACACAAAATGAACCCATGTCACACCCTGGCCTGACCAAATAAATATAGAAAACACAAAATACTAAGACCAGGGCGTGACAACTGCACATTATCTCAAACAGACAGTTGTATATCTCCAGGAAGGGGGGGGAAGCAGGAGCCTTACAGAACATATGAAGCGTCTCGTCTGAATCATCACATTTCCATTGCCAGAAATCTCCATCTGATTAAAGGATGGCCAGGACACTTTTGACAGTGACGATTCAACATGGTGCCAAAGCCCTAAGCCCTTCTAATGTGATAAAGCGTGTCCAAGTCAAGCAATATCTTCACAGACGTCAGTGTTACAGGGCTCCCATAAAAGCAACATCTGAAGTGCAAACTGGCCCATAATGGGATGAAATCAGTTTGGGGAGGGGGGTATTGCTGATCTCCTGAATGTATTGCCTGAAATCTGACAACTTCCTAATATTGATGCCGTAACAGACAGCTTTGAAGTCAAAGGGGGACTGGTGCTATGGTAAGCCTTGCTTAAATCCCTCATTTCATATTGGTGTCATGGAGATTTTGATAGTGTATCATCAAACACTTGCCAAAAATGAAATATTGAGTACAGCTGTAGGACAGCCAATGATTCGAATGCAATAAATCTATTCCCTCATTGTGTTTCATGGTTGCTTTATCACAAATGCTCAGCTATCGGAAGACGTGGGTTGTCTTTCGCTGTGGCCTTGGTTGAGATCGACCTGTGCCAAGGACAGCTAGAACATTACTGTTGCCATGGAAATGACTCTGGTCCACAGGCAGAGAGCAACAGTGCCTGTCTGTCAGCACATCATGCCAACTGGTGGTTGAGCTCTCAAAATGGCTGTCTGTTTGATCAATGTCAGGGCCTAGAGGGACATTCGTCCCGTCTGTTTTTATGGTTGGTTCTGGTGCTTATTTTTACGTCGTTTTTCAAATGAGAGAAAATAGAAAAAGCTACAACCAAATGTAATTGTATTTTGATTTGATGACATAGTTAAAGCTGTAATATGCAACTTTTTGGGTGACCTGACCAAATGCACATAGAAATCTGAGTTATAGATCTGTCATCCTCCTTCAAAGTAAGTTGAAAAAGAGGTAGATATGCTTTATGTGAGCTATTTCTATGCTTTCCGTTCTTAAGTTTCATTTTTGCTTCTTTTACTTTTGGTATTGTACACCAGCTTCAAACAGCTGAAAATACAATATATTTGGTTATATTTCACAGAGGTTCAGATGGCACAATCATTTTCTACACTATACTCGCTTGTTTTGTCACATTAACTGAAATTAGGCAAACTATTTGAATTTTAGTAACCAGAAAATGGCGGAGCGATTTCTCCATAGTGCATCTTTAACTCTGAGGTTAGCATAAAATGCAAAAGAACTTGAATGAGATATCAGTTTGTTAGAGCCAATTGGTGTTGGGACATTTACATGAAGCCAAACATGAGATCACGGCTATTATTTTGATGATATAATAATTGCAGGTGACCTGTAATCTTTAGAACAACAACATACCTGATGCTATCTCATCATGACACTGCCCTGTGTGAACCATGGGACTACCTCCAGTGAGTGTCCATGCTAGAATTTCACGCTGGTCTTTGTGGGCATTACGTATACAATTGAAGTCGGAAGTTTACATACACTTAGGTTGGAATCATTAAAACTCATTTTTCAACCACTCCACAAATGTCTTGTTAACAAACTATAGTTTCGGCAAGTCGGTTAGGACATGACACAAGTCATTTTTCCAACAATTGTTTACAGACAGATTATTTCACTAATAATTCACTGTATCACAATTCCAGTGGGTCAGAAGTTTACATACACTAAGTTGACTGTGCCTTTAAACAGCTTGGAAAATTCCAGAAAATGATGTCATGGATTTAGAAGCTTCTGATAGGCTAATTGACATAATTTGTGTCTGTGAAGCACGGGGGTGGCATCATCATGTTGTGGGGGTGCTTTGCTGCAGGAGGGACTGGTGCACTTCACAAAATTAGATGACATCATGAGGGAGGAAAATTATGTGGATATATTGAAGCAACATCTCAAGACATCAGTCAGGAAGTTAAAGCTTGGTCGCAAATGGGTCTTCCAAATGGACAGCGACCCCAAGCAAACTTCCAAAGTTGTGGCCAAATGGCTTAAGGACAACAAAGTCAAGGTATTGGAGTGGCCATCACAAAGCCCTGATCTCAATCATATGGAAAATGTGTGGACAGAACTGAAAAAGCGTGTGCGAGCAAAGAGGCCTACAAACCTGACTCAGTTACACCAGCTCTGTCAGGAGGAATGGGCCAAAACTCATCCAACTTATTGGGTGAATTATTGGAGCCTACCCGAAACGTTTGACCCAAGTTAAACATTTTAAAAGCAATGCTACCAAACACTAATTGAGTGTATGTAAACTTCTGACCCACTGGGAATGTGATGAAAGAAACAAAAGCTGAAATAAATCATTCTCTATTATTCTTACATTTTACGTTATTAAAATAAAGTGGTGATCCTAACTGACCTAAGACAGGGAATTTTTACTAGGATTAACTGTCAGGAATTGTGAAAAACTGAATTTAAATGTATTTGGCTAAGGTGTATGTAAACTTCCGACTTCAACTGTAAGTCTCCACTTGAAACCCTCCGACCACCACCTCAGATCTCTCTCTCCCAAGCTACTGTACCATTGCTGCATACTAAACAAAGCGTTTGAAACCATAATGGGCACTCTCCTACGGGGCATAGTTGGTTCAATGGAATCTAAAAATAGGCACTTGTTGTGTTTGAGTCTGATACTCATTGTTTTGGTTCGTCTTTGTCTTACTTCCACTAAAGAGAAGAATGAAGGTTTTTGAAATGGAGCTACAGCTACTCTAATCCCCAAGAGTATTTAAACATTACTGACATGTAGAAGATGCTTCCTATCCCTTTTGTAGGCCACACACACAGACACGCATGCACACACTTACGCACATATACACGCACACACCTCCACCCCTTTTTCTGACAACAAAGTACGCTCAAATCATATGATCACTTTGAAAGGCAATCGTCTATCGTCCAAAACACCCGAGCCAACAGACTGCCACTAACAACTGCTCTAAATATGTCACAGATCATCTTCTATCTCGTCACTTATTAAACATTTAGAGTGGAAAAAGGAGACCACAGAGATGATGCCTTATTCATGGACCACGTTACGCGCCACTGGCGTGGGCTGATTATGTCAGACAGGTAGGAGAAAGAGAAGAGACAACAATAATAACCTCCCCTCACACGACTCGCTGCCCAGCTGAAGCGAGGGGATGTGGAATACGTCATCGCTGTCCGGTGGAGGGATCAGGTGACCTTGCTTGCCGTCACAGCAGGAAGGTAGGAAAAGTTAGTGTTCACACGACGACATCTAGGTTTCCCCCCAATCCATCTATCCTATCATTGGTTAATTATTAAGTGTGGGGAAAAGAGGCTTGTATATCAAAGGGCGTGATAAGGTCTATAAGATGTGTGTTCGGGACCCATTGTGTTGCTGGGGAAGATTTGGGTTTCGCTCAGAGTTTGTTTGTGCCTTGGAGGCCTTGGGAATTGATGTCCACGTTGTTCGGGACAACTATGGGAAGGGAAAAGGGGAATATCTAGTTAGTTGTACAACTGAATGCATTCAACTGAAATGTGTCTTCCGCATTTAACCCAACCCCTCTGAGTCAGCTACTTGTAACTTGACTACACTCCCCTTGAGCATGAGAGGCACACTTCTCACATTTGATTTCAGCTTCCCAAAGCTATCAGCTTGCCGTCACACAGACGTGCTGTACACTTACCACAGGAAGTCGGTGGCACCTTCATTGGGGAGAACGTACTCGTGGTAATGACTGGAGCGGAATAAGTGGAATGGTATCAAACACATCAAACACATGGTTTCCAGGTGTTTGATGCCATTCCATTCGCTCCGGTCCGGACATTATTATGAACCGTTCTCCCCTCAGCAGCCTCCACTGACACTTAAAGTATAGTTGCCATAAAGGCCAGTGAGACCTGAGGTTCTTCTTTTATTCATCACCAGTGTTAGGTAAACAGCCTATAGGTCGCCGTTTTTTTTCTCCATCTAAATGGCCTGAATCTCCCCCTTCATCTCTATTGATCTGAAAACCCAGAATAGGTCAAAGGTCAAAGCAATATTGTGGATGTCTATCCTGTGAATTTTGTTTTCACCTCTCCAGTTCTTTCACGTCTGTTCGGGTAAAGGAGAGACGAGGAGAGGTAGGCCTAGTCCATTGACTATTGAAATGCACCCGTATGTTTCACTTTCAGTCTTATAGGACAGGAGACAGGGACAGAATTCCTATCAGGAAGTAGCCAAAGAGGCATAAAGTATACTTTCTCTTCAGTGGCTGTTTTTGTGCAGAGAACCACGTGGGCTGTAGCTAGCACGTTGTAAGTAAAGCCTTGTCGCGCAACGGTCATGGAGCCTTCATTATTCATCTGCTTCTGTATACAGATTGTACGACATGTTGATTGACTCATGCCCAGCGGCATATGGAACCATTTTGTTTTCTCATATCATTTGCTTACAGTTGATGAAAAATGTTTCGGCTTTTGATCATTTGCCATGGCATGTTTCCCAAAATGTACACAGATTCACAGTGGCCCCTTGAATATTTTGTCGCTCATATGATTTAATTAGTGCACCATTAATGGGGAACATTGTTTTTACAGCCACCCATATTGTTCTGTTATTGCTAGAAGCACTGGGGGGGGGGCATTGAGGTTGTGCTTTTCTAATCTTTAGGATTTGTAACTGAACAACAGGGCAGCTTTGCCAGGGGTACATGTATCTGGCCTTCTACAATGTTTGTGATAAAGTTATAAGGTAACGCTTTACAATAAGGTACCCTTTACAAAGGGCATCTTAATGTAAAGTACTAACATTTGTAATTCTCACATTTTAGGTAGATATGGCACCACATTAACACAGGATGGCTCAGCCCACAGAAGAATGCTGTCATTTTCCCTCATACTCCAAATTGATTGGTATCTACAGGACTTATTGAGGAGCACAACCATTCACAAGACCTCAAGGTTCTTCAATTAAACTTCCTGTGTCCGTTTTTATACTTGTATTTGATTGAACCTTTATTTAACTAGGCAAGTCGGTTGAGAACAAATTCTTATTTACAATGACGGCCTACCAAAAGGCAAAAAGGCCTCTCGCAGGGATGGGGTCTGGGATTCAAAATAAAAATAAATTAAATAAAAATATAGGACTATCTGTTATGTACTGATAGGGGGCCAACTGGAGTGAGTTATATCTTTCACATTGAGGCACTCAAGGTCAGCATTTACTATTCAGTCCTCCCCATTCTAGCCACTCAGCATTGTGGAGGATATTTGATCTGCCGGGGGACAGACATAGATACTACCTGGCTGGGAGGCCACATCACTGATTCGTGAGGCATTGTCTTGGCACAAACACAGTCCAACAGTTGTCTGTCCACATTTAGCCATGCTCCACAATTCTCTTTTTCTTGCCAGGAATTGCCTGACTAATGAATTGGACTGCTGTCTGAGTTTGGTTCCAATTCATCCCCTTTTTTTGCACTATTTGCAAAATGTATGACCTAACTTACTCGACTGTGGCGATTGATTTGTGCAGTTGTTTGCAACCAGAAAAGGCGGTGAGAATGACACCCTTCTCCTCTCACATTTGAATTACGACAGAGGCTTTGTTTGAGAACTTTGCCTGACAACTCCGTAGCTGAACGATCGGTAGATATTCACCCAGCACTCAACATGGTGACACATCCTGAAAGAGAGAGAGAGAGAGAGACTCTGGACTCTGGAGCAGACACACCTGAGAGGCATTATTCAATGCATGGTTGTTCTTTACATAGACATGTCACTGGAGAGTCGGTTGTGATCGATAACGGAGAGGTGCCAGGGGGAGAGGCACAAAGCATCTAGTATTTGGTTGAGTGGCGAGGTCGCCGGGGCCCATTTAGAGTCTAAAATGGGAGTCCGGTTTGGGTGAACTCGACTGACCTTGCTTTAGTCCAGAGAAGTGGTGAGATCGCATGTTTTAAAGTGTTTAAGGTGTGGCATCGGTCGTCTAGTTGAAATATAGAGAGTGAACAAATGTAAACCACGATGAAGGCCAGTGTTTTATTGAATTGCATGTTTTATGGTTTGTGTATTTTGACTGGTTATCGGGCCCATCCCTGTTGTCTGGTCATCACGTTCAAATTGAGTTGATTAGATAAGAATCTGGGTGTGTTGTTCGGCTATGGAGTTGTCAGGCAAAGTCTTCAAACAAAGCCTTGGTCGTAAGTCAAATGTGAGAGGAGGAGTGTGTCATTTTCACTGCCTTTTTGTGAAGGTGGGAGAAGGCGGTGCACACCTATCTCAAAGCCAGCCTCTACTCCCAAGCCACAAGACTGATCCAACAGCTGAACCCTGGGCTGACTCCTGCACCTTACCACACACTTACCATTTAGTCATATTCTGTACACATAAATCACTTTAGTCTACCGGACCAATGAAGTAGTTATGTCAACTGCACTATGTAGATATACTATCATTATAATTCTATGCTGCTACCGCACTGTAGTTATTCCACTCTATGGGCAGAACATTTCCATACTATATGAATATAGATTATTTTTAGTTTTATCTTAAGGCTATTTTTGTTTTATCTTATTCTTATTTATATCTTCTTTTTTTTATCTCCACGCTTCTTTTGTTCTTGTTTTTATTGTTTTATTCTTAGTATGTCACATAGGAAAGGAATCAAATAGGGGACATTGTACATTTTACAATGTCACTTCTTTGATTCCTTTACGATGTCAGGTTAATTACTGTGTGAGAAGCCTGTCAATCATTTTTTTGTTGTCGTTGATTTTACTGGATTTATATGCCATCTGGATCTGTTGATCCAGGGAAACAGGACGAGCCCTCATTATCTGATATATTTTGCACGCACACAATCATTTACAGTACTTGTTAATACTTATTGGAAATCACAAATCGTTTTTTCAAATGGACATGGCATCCGACATATCTTAAATAATAAAAGTCAATAAGTAACCTTTGCTACCCAGGCTTCAAACTGGGTAGCAAAGTGCAAAGAAATGTTCATTCAGGTTATTTTATTTATTTTACCTTTATTTAACTAGGCAAGATCAGTTAAGAACAAATTCTTATTTTCAATGACGGCCTAGGAACAGTGGGTTAACTGCCTGTTCAGGGGCAGAACGACAGATTTGTACCTTGTCAGCTCGGGGGTTTGAACTTACAACCTTCCGGTTACTAGTCCAACACTCTAACCACTAGGCATTCCTTGTTTTACAGAGTAATGCTTTGACTATATGTTCAGAATATAATTCACAATGCACATAGCATAGATCCTTGTCCTCTAACTGTGCATCTCTGAGCTATGTTTAACTCAATAATTGAATGCTAAGACATAGATCCGCAAGACATTAGCTCTTAGTCTTGGACACATGTCACATCTAGTATTCCGACTGGTGTTGCAAGGCTTGCTACCTAAACTAGACCCAATGAACACACCTATGGACCTATAGTATTTATTCACATAATAATGGAGTTCGATTGATGAATGTAGTTTATTATATTCAACATCATTTTCGTTCGACTACAGTCAGAAATATCAGTTGTTTACATAAGAGGATGTAAATAATAACACAATATCTCAATTTAAAGCCAAGAGACGGCAACATATTGTTAAGGTTGGTGTATGTTGTACTCTGCTATTCCTGTGCTGTGGAGTTGTGGAGACCAGCAACTTAAGAGCATTCAACAGTGCTTGTTTGAGACCTATATTGTTGATGTGTCTATGTAGTGTTCGGGTAGGTTTAAAAACTCCCCAAAACAAGCAACATTTTAACAAGAAGGGTCCCGACCCAAGTGGTACACCCCTCTAAACAAAGTCATAGGATAAAAGTGTCCCGTGTCGTCTCTTTACTGTCAACACTCTGATGTCACTTCCTTTTTCATAAATAACATTGTTTTGACCATGACTTTACCAAACAAACCCCATTGTCACGTCTCCACACATTGGTTGATGTGATTTACTTTTAAATATGACTCACCCCGGGGAATGATTGACTTTCCTTGCTTGTGTCACCCTGTTAGCAATGTGTACTCCTCCATGCTGCAAGCTGCAATTACTCACATTCCACCCCCACCCCACTACAACCCCCCCATCCCAACTAGAGTTGGTATATCCGGGTGTCTATGCTGCGCTAGGTTGCATTTTGGAGTGGGTGGAGGGGGTGGGGGTATGGTTGAACTGGAGTATGGAATTCCCCTCCATCCACAGTCAGACCCTCCAAAACACAGAGAGAGAGAGAGAGAGAGTTCCTGTCCCTCCCTTCCTTTTACCTATCCGCCTCTCTTTTTGTTATTGCGGACACAATGAGTGGTGGACACAATGAGCTGCATGATACCATTGTCCCTCTGATCAATGTTGATGATCCCTCTGATGTGTTGAAGAAATATAATTTTATACGACGCATGACCTCAGTTGCCTCGAGGGCCACAATTATTTTGTCATCTGTTGAATTCTTTTTTTGCTCTGGACAAAGATTAAGCCTATATTCCTGGACTTAAAAGCACTTTAAATTAGGAACCTCCAGTGACCATCTTTTTAAGGAACTTGGAATATGCTTATTTTTCCAGGACTGGGTTTAATCAGCCCTCCGTGTGCAAATCTAAAATATTTTGGACTGAGACGTCCAGTTGTAGGCCGGTCTGTTTGTGTTTGTAAAATCCAGTTTGAGTCTGTCCAGAGGCTCCCTCATGTGTAGTTAATGGCCTGCCTGAGGGGCAGAGCGAGGTCTGCTCTGGTCAGCCAGTGTGAACACACACCAACCTGTTTTTCAAAGAGGGCCCTGTTCTCCCCTCAGCATTGCCTAGCAACACCAGAGGTCAAAGCCAGTTGAGATTTTACAGGATTCCAGCGAATCAGAGGGCCGGTTGGCCAACACGCCCCCGCAGACTGACAGAGGTGCAAACCATGATTCATAGAGGGGGTGAGTCAAAACATGGGGACTGTCTGACATGGGGACTGTCTGACTGTCTGACATGGGGACTGTCTGACTGTTCTGTGCTTACATTGCAATGACAAATGCATATGCACTACTTATATTGCCTGTTTTGAGAAAATGCTTTCATCTATATAATTAATTGTTTAACTTTTGCAGAGCTATAAACTGCCAGTTGACTTTCAACTTTCAAATGTTCAAATCCTATATTAGTGCAATCCAGAAATTGTGTACAGATCCTTGAAACACAGGGTGTTTTTTTGTTAAAACACAGTTAAAATCAAATATTTTTACTGAGGCCTGTCCGAGAACAATTTCTGTGGAGACACTTCTCTAACCAGTCCAATGGCCTGTGACTCTTACCTTATGTGATGGCTTTGCTGAAATGTGTGTGCATGTTGTGTACAAGTGTGTGTGTGTGTGTGTGTGTGTGTGTGTGAGTGTGTGTGTGTGCGCATGTGTGCGTGTGTGTGTGTGTGTGTGCGTGTGTGTGTGTGTGTGTGACAACAAATACACGTAAGAGAGTTATAACATTCACTCAACTAAGCCTTAGGGCTTATGTCATTTCCTGGTTTCTTGGTTGCTGATGTTGTTGTTGTTTTGTCCTGAAAAGTCGCTTAAGCGGGCAAAATATTCCAAGATTTCCGGTAACAGGAGCAAAGTGGTGCCTCCACCCTGGTAATTACTGAACGCTGGGTTGGCACAAGTACACTGGAGGTTATACGGAATGTTTCAACAGCAGTTATCATTACGATAATGCAACGGAATGTGACTCTCCCCCCCCCCCCCCCCCCCCCCCACACACCGCTATCTAGTGATGACCACAGAGAAAACATATATTTTGTAAATTGTACCTATTGGGTTGCAAGCAGCAGAGGGGTGTGGCTCGGAAATAAGAAGTAGAATGGAGATCTGGGTTGTGTCCCCAATTGGCACCCTATTCCTTATATACTGTACGTATGTCCTTATGTGAAATACACAGCAAATTGGCCAGGGTTGATTTTTCTGCGTAAAATTTCTAGTGTTGATTCAGGAGTTAAATTCACCCTGTAAGAGTGAAATTAAAGCTAAGTGGTGTAAAATAACTCCCAGTGTTCGTTTTAATAACCAGAGTTATTGTTTTACACTGTGGAGAGTAACAGTCCCATTAAAACGACACCCATCATTATCATATTTCCCAGCATGCTCTACTGCAGGTAGATTTTTTAGGATTGTTTTGGATATCTGTGTTTTTGCATGTACACTTATGCTCCACAAAGATAAATAACTTACTTTTTTTAACTCATCCAATCAGTTACTGTAATGTTTTTTTTCTCGGTTGAAATGGTTTAGGTAGTGTTTTTTTTAATCAAGTTTCCTAATCCTGATGGTCATTCTGAATGCAGGAATTACACATCACTTTGCAAACCAGCATAATGTGACTTGAAGGCCTGATGTGGCCTGTAAACCAGGGGTTTCCTAACACCACTGTGTTAGGGTAAAACTAGGCCAGCAACTAGGCCATTTAACCTTTATTTTAAACTAGGCCATTTTAACCTTTATTTAACCAGGAAGGGCTCATTGAGATTTAAAATCTCTTTTTCAAGAGCGTCCTGTCCAAGATAGGCAGCACCAAGTCATTACAAAAATTACAGACAAACAACATGAAAAACTACAAGTAATCTAGTAAAAACCATAGAATTCACAAGAGTATAACAAAAATCAAGAACAGCAAATTAAAAACATTGACAGGTCAGGGAATCAGTCTCAAGATCATTCATCAGTGTTTTAAAAATACCAATCGGGACAAGTTCTTTCAGTTTAAAAGTATTTTGTAAGGCGTTCCAAGACGATGGCGCAGAGTACATAAAAGCCCTTTTACCAAATTCAGTTCGGACATTTGGAACCATTAGCAGGATAAGGTCCAGCGAACGAAGAGAGTACCCTCCAACCCTGGTATACAAAGTGCAGTGGTGCGTAAGGGGTTTGCAGTTTAAGTGCCATGGTAAAGGGTGTCAATTGATCTTAAACACTGAACGGAAGCATTCATATATAAAATATCCCCATAGTCTAGTAAAGACATAAATGTAGCTGATACTAGCCTCCTTCTGGCTTCAAAAGAAAAACAGGCCTTATTCCTAAAATAAAATCCCAATTTCAGCTTAAATTTTTTTGTAAGATGTGGAATATGCAATTTAAAAGAGAGTCCGTCATCAATTAAAATTCCAAGATATTTATATGAGGTTACAACCTCAATCTCCTTGTCCTGACAGGTAATAATAGGTGAAAGGTTCAGAGGTCTATTTCTTGCTTTAGAAAACACCATTAGTTAAGTTTTGTCAGTATTGAGGGTAAGCTTCAATTGACACAAGGTATGTTGAACAGTATAAAAAGCAGTTTGCAAGTTCTGGAAAGCTTTTGTAAGAGACAAGGCACAACAGTAAATAACAGTATCATCAGCATAAAAATGAAGTTGCGCATTTTTGACATTTTTGTCTAAATCATTTATATAAATAGTAAGAGAGGACCAAGTACAGAGCCTTGGGGCACACCATTAAAGACAGACAATAAGCCCATCAAATTGAGTGCACTGAGTTCTATCAGACAGATAGTTAGCAAACCATGCAACTGCATGCTCTGAAAGACCTACACTCGACAATCTCTGCCTTAGTATAGCATGATCAACTGTATCAAAAGCCTTAGAGAGATCAATAAAAAGTGAGAGACAGTGCTGTTTTTTGTCAAGGGCTTCAGTGATATCAATTAAAACCTTCATGGCTGCTGTAATTGTGCTATGCTTCTTCCTGAAGCCCGATTGGTACATTGATAAAATAGAGTTAGTAAATAAAAACTATTTTAGCTGTTCACTCTGTTCAAGTATTTTCACCAAGGGTGACAGCTTTGAGATTGGCCTATAATTATTTAAAAGAGTTGGATCTCCCCCTTTTAAAAGTGGTAGGACAAATGCTGATTTCCAGATTTTCGGAATTTCATTACATTCCAGGGTTAGATTGAACAGATATGTAAGTGGTTCAGCTATGAAATCAGCTGCCAGATTTAAAAAGCAGGGATCCAAAAGATCAGGACCTGCAGGCTTTCTCTGATCTAAGGATTTCAGGCCTTTATGTACCACCTGCACTGAGAATGGCAAAAAGCTAAAAGTTTGACCAGTTTGACAATATGTAAAGCATTATGATATATGTAATGTATTGTTATAGAGTTGAATTCTCATTGATAACATTCACTTAGGAACTCACTTGGTGAAAGCCACAGGCCTTTAAAAGGAAAATAATTCAACAACCATGTCTCTGTCACGAACAAATACATTCATGGGTGTTAACTGTACAATTTACTCAAAAAGTAAAGGCACCATACAGTGTTAAAACAACACCCAAAAATGATTTACTGTACTACTACAGATGTTCATTTCTTACACTGAGAAAGTGTAACAGCATCAGCACTAAGCAAAGTGAGTCGAGTTTACTCTAAATCAAGTGTTTTACACTGTAGGTGTTGTGTATTACTCTACATTAGAGCTATATGAACACCACAATCAAGTCCCTCAAGAGTTAAAAGGGGAACACTTTGACAGAGTTAAATCTTGAACACTTTAAAAAGTATTATTTTAACATCAGTACACTGGGACTCATATGTTCACTGAAAATAGTGTACATATTACACTTTCAGAGTTAAACGTACACCATTTATTTTGCTGTGTACTTTTGGCCAGGGCCCATAGGTCAGTATGGATGACCTTCGTGTTACGGTTTCCACTTTTTTCCGTACTCTTTTCCCCTCCCCTTTAATAAAATAAATTCTCAGTTACAGTAGTTTGTGTTACAATAATTAAGGGAATCCAGAGTAAGGCATAAATCTAGATGTTAGTTACAGTAACTGATCAAATCCTGTTTAGTTACAGCCATACTGTACTTTCTCAATAGCAACGGTATAGAATGAGATAACATGATAGTAAAAAGAGACAGAAAGGTGGAGAGAGAGAAATTAGGGGCCAAATTCAATCCAATCGCATCATGTCCGCTATGCATGTTCGCGGAAACCACATTCACGGTAAACACTGCAGATGTCTGCTCAACCGGGGATTATCTTTAAATATAAATCTTGCAATAACACAGATCTTTCGTGGTCCGGATTGAATCTAGATCAAAGAGAGGCTCTAGTTTGTTTATAGTTTGACCCTGGGGATACATGCAGACACCGTTGGGGTTTTCCCTTTCACACAGTAGGATATTGCAGATGTTTACACCCAACAAAGACAAGGGTTAGGGAGGAATGACTGTGCCATGTTTTCCCTCCACTCAATGTTAGCCTCACCCTTGCTCACCTGTGTAGGCCCCTCATCCATAAAACATATTGTGTGTGTATGTGTCTATTTGTCTATCTGTCTGTATGTGCATATGAACATGTGCGTGTATGTGTGGGCATCCATGCATATGCTGCCCCAGCAGCAAGGGGGGAGGGTCATTCAGCGGCCAGCTCTGAAATGAGAAAGGCCTGCCCAGCTGGAGCTGGCAGCCACACAGTTCCACCCTTTTACAAAAGATGACAGCATTCTTCTGAACAAACAGGAACCCTCCACACACACACACACACACACACACACACACACGCACACACACACGCACGCGCACACACACACACACGAGCACGCACACACACACACAGACCTGCTGAGTACAGTGGAATGCTGAGAGGAGAACGGGAGGCCTTGGAGGGGCATAATCATTTTCTTTCTTCTTCCTCCCTCCTGAGTTTCTCGTTCAAATATTATTTTTTGAACACGCACAAGAATGGTGTATAGGTATAAAAGACAAGTATGCAATTCTTATCTAACCATAGAAGAGCAGACAGAAACAACAAGACCCAGTGTTCTAGGTACAAAACAAATATGACAAAACAAGACATACAGAACAAGGACAGGTAGAAAGACAGAGGGTAGATATAGGCGAGATATCAGTTTGTCTGAGGTGGGGCATATTTTTTTGCATCTGTCAAACATGGAAGGTTTAGCATTCCCAAATGTCGGGAGGTGTTTTCTAACATAGTCTCTGATTTGTAGGTATCTGAAAAAAGTTACTTCTGGGAAGATTATAAGTTTCCCTCAGCAATTCAAAGGAGGCAAAGGTCCCTTCTATATATAGATCCCCCCCCCCCCCCCACGGTACTTATCCCAACTCTCCCCATCGCTCAAAGGTGTTATCAAGGTTAGAGGGGGCAAAGGAGGGATTCCTGGCAACAGGGAGCATGAATGATATTGGTCTAAGATCAAAGTGGACTTTAATTTGCTTCCAGATTCGGACTATGCTATGTATAATAGGATTGTTACGATAAAGTGACATCTCCAGATTGAAAGGCGACAAAACCACAGCGCCAGTAGAGAAGGGGTGACACTCCTCACGCTCCATAGTAAGCCAGCTGGATGACGGAAGTGCGTCATCCAGCAGAAACGTACATTTGGGAGAGACAATCCTCCTTCCATCTTGGATTTACAGAGGTGTTTTTTACCTATCCTGTGTGTTTTATAATCCCAGAAGAAAGGATTGATAATTGAGTCCAGTCGTTTATGAACGGATGTATGTATGAATACTGGGATATTCTGGTATAGGTAGAGCAGTTGTGGGAGGAAGAACATTTTAATGGCAATAATTCTTCCGAGCAGAGAAATTGGGAGAGTTCTCCAAAGTTGTCATGCTTGCGTTGAGTTTTTGCATCAGAGAGGGGAAATTCTCTTTAAATAGTGAGGAGTATTGTTTGGTAACTACAATTTCTAGGTAGGTAAAGTTTTCTGAAGATAACTTAACTGGAAGATGTTCTAGCCCAGAGGTGTTTTGCAACTGTATGGGCATTAATTCACTCTTGTTCCAATTTATTCTGTGTCCTGAGAAGGTACCAAACAAATTAATCACATCAAGAATAGCTGGGATACTAGCTTGGGGTTCTGTTACATAGAGGAGAATGTCATCTGCGTATAGGGAAATCTTATTTAGAGTATCTTTAGTAATATAGCCGTGTATTGCTGCATGAGATCTGATTGCCTGAGCGAGAGGTTCAATAATTAGGGCGAAGTGTCACGTTCTGACCTTTATTTCCTGTGTTTTGTATTTAGTTAGTATGGTCAGGGCGTGAGTTGGGTGGGCAGTCTATGTTTGTTTTTCTATAATTTGGGTATTTCTATGTTTCGGCCTAGTATGGTTCTCAATCAGAGGCAGGTGTCATTAGTTGTCTCTGATTGAGAATCATACTTAGGTAGCCTGGGTTTCACTGTGTGTTTGTGGGTGATTGTTCCTGTCTTTGTGTTTTGCACCAGATAGGGCTGTTTTAGGTTTTCTCACATTTGTTGTTTTTGTTAGTTATCTCATGTGTAGTTTCTTTATAAATTAAAGAATATGAATAACCACCACGCTGCGCTTTGGTCCGCCTCTCCTTCAGATGAAGAAAACCATGACACGAAGAGCATAGGCGATAGCGCGTTACCCTGCCTTGTCCCTCTATAAAGGTTCAATCGGGGCGACAATGATTGGTTAGTGAGTATTCTCTGTTACTATATAAAAGCTGGATCCAATTTAAGCACCCATCTCCAATATTACATTTCTGTAGGACCTTGAGTAG
Source organism: Oncorhynchus kisutch (assembly GCF_002021735.2). Classification (NCBI taxonomy): domain Eukaryota; kingdom Metazoa; phylum Chordata; class Actinopteri; order Salmoniformes; family Salmonidae; genus Oncorhynchus; species Oncorhynchus kisutch. The sequence goes on from NC_034193.2 coordinate 39,264,297, forward strand.
ATATGACCATTCAACATTTGTTCAAAGGCCTTTTTGTGGCATCAATAGATATAACGGCAAGGTCCACGTTTGGTAACCTCTGAGAATACATAATGATGAAGAGGTCCGAATGGACCAATTTGCCAATTAATGTGCTAAGCCTGTTAGCCAGAGTTTTTGCTAAAATCTTTTGGTATGTATTAAGGAGAGATATTGGTCTCTATGACCTTATTCTGACCATAGTTCTGTTATTTTATTCTTTGTTTTAGTATGGTCAGGGAGTTGGGGTGGGCAGTCTATGTTTGTTTTTCTATGTTGGTTTTTGTGTTCGGCCTAGTATGGTTCTCAATCAGAGGCAGGTGTCATTAGTTGTCTCTGATTGAGAATCATACTTAGGTAGCCTGGGTTTCACTTTTGGTTTGTGGGTGTTTGTTTCCGTGTGAGTGTTTGGGCCACAGAGTACTCTTTCGGTTTGGTAAATTCACGTTGTCATTTATTGTTTAGTGCTCTGAGTTTTAATTAAATATCATCATGAACACTTACCACGCTGCGCTTTGGTCCGATCCTTACTCCTCCTCAGACGAAGAGAAACACCCACCACAAGAGGACCAAGCAGCGTGGTAATGGGCAGCAGCAGCAGCGGCCGAAAACACAAGACTCCTGGACTTGGGAGGAGATTTTGGGCGGCAAGGGACCCTGGGCACAAGCAGGGGAATATCGCCGCTCTAAAGCAGAGCTGGAGGCAGCGAAAGCGCAGAGGCGCCGGTATGAGGAGGCAGCATGGCAGCGCGGCTGGAAGTCCGAGAGGCAGCCCCAAAAATAGTTTGGGGGGAGCACACGGGGAGTGTGGCTAAGTCAGGTAGGAGGCCTGAGCCAACTCCCCGTGCTTACCGGTGAGTGAGAGGGACCGGGCAGGCACCGTGTTATGCGGTGGAGCGCACGGTGTTCCCGGTGCGTGTGCATAGCCCGGTGTGGTACATTCCAGCTCCTCGTATCGGCCGGGCTAGAGTGGGCATCGAGCCAGGTGCCATGAAGCCGGCTCCACGCATCTAGTCTCTAGTGCGTCTCCTCGGGCCGGCGTACATGGCACCAGTCGGACGCATGGTGTCCCCGGTTCGCCAGCACAGCCCAGTGTGGGCTATTCTACCTCGCCTGGCTACGGGGAGCATTCAACCAGGTAAGGTTGGGCAGGCTCGATGCTCAAGAGCTCCAGTGCGCCTGCACGGTCCAGTCTATCAGGTGCCACCTCCACGCTCCAGCCCTCCGGTGGCAGCCCCCCACACCAGGCTGTCTCTCCGTCTTCTCCCTACAGGTGCTCCCACCTGTCCAGCGCTGCCAGAGCCTTCCACCTGCCCAGCGCTGTCAGAGTCTCCCGTATGTCCTGAGCCGCCAGAGTCTCCCATCTGTCCTGAGCCGCCAGAGTCTCCCGTCTATCCTGAGCCGCCAGAATATCCCGTCTGTCCTGTGCCCCCAGAGTCTCCCGTCTGTCCTGAGCCGTCAGAGTCTCCCGTCTGTCCTGAGCCACCAGGGTCTCCCGTCTGTCCTGAGCCGCCAGAGCCGCCAGTCTGTCCTGAGCCGCCAGAGCCGCCAGTCTGTCCTGAGCCGCCAGAGCCGCCAGTCTGTCCTGAGCCGCCAGAGCCGCCAGTCAGCCAGGAGCTGCCAGAGCCGCCAGTCAGACAGGAGCCGCCAGAGCCACCAGTCAGCCAGGACCCGCCAGAGCCGCCAGAGCCGCCAGTCAGCCAGGAGCCGCCAGAGTCACCAGCCAGCCAGGAGCCGCCAGAGCCGTCAGTCAGCCAGGCGATGCCAGAATCGCCCTTCACTCCAGCGCTGCCGGAGTCTCCCTCCTGTCCGGCGCTGCCGGAGTCTCCCGTCTATCCTGAGCCGCCAGTGTCTCCCGTCTGTCCTGAGCCACCAGAGTCTCCCATCTATCCTGAGCCGCCAGAGTCTCCCGTCTGTCCTGTGCCCCCAGTCTCCCGTCTGTCCTGTGCCCCTAGAGTCTCCCGTCTGTCCTGAGCCGCCAGAGTCTCCCGTCTGTCCTGAGCCACCAGAGCCGCTAGTCTGTCCAGAGCCACCAGTCAGCCAGGAGCCGCCAGAGCCGCCAGTCAGCCAGGAGCCGACAGAGCCGCCAGTCAGCCAGGAGCCGCCAGTCAGCCAGGAGCCGCCAGAGTCACCAGCCAGCCAGGAGCCGCCAGAGCCGTCAGTCAGCCAGGCGATGCCAGAATCGCCCTTCACTCAGTTGTCTCTGATTGAGAATCATACTTAGGTAGCCTGGGTTTCACTTTTGGTTTGTGGGTGTTTGTTTCCTTGTGAGTGTTTGGGCCACACGGTACAGTTTCGGTTTTGTAAATTCACGTTGTCATTTGTTGTTTAGTATGCTGAGTTTTAATTAAATATCATCATGAACACTTACCACGCTGTGCTTTGGTTCGATCCTTACTCCTCCTCCGACAAAGAGGAGGAAATCCGTTACAGACACTACCTCTTCTGGATCTTTACCATTCTTATGTATAACTGTAATGAACGCCTCATCCAAAGTAGGTGGGAGAGCTCCATCCTCATTGGCCTGAACCAACATTTTGTGCAGGTAGGGAGAGAGCATGTTCTTGAATGTTTTATAAAATTCACCATGGTATCCATCTGGGCCCGGGGTCTTGCCACTCTAGAGATTTAATTGTTTCTTGAATTTCTTCAAGAGATATTTCCTTATTCAGGAAGTTGGAATCTTCCTGGTTCAGGGTAGGAAGATTACAGTCCTCCAAAAAGTTTTGCATAATTAAGGGGTTAGGATCCGCTTTAGATGTACAGTATGTAGTCTCATAAAACTGACGGAATCTGTCATTGATGTCTTTGGGGGAAGAGAGTAATTTCCCAGATGCAGATTTAACTTTGTGAATCATTCGGTCACTCACATTTTTTAAAAGTTGTCTAGTGAGTAATTTGTGTGGTATGTCACCGAACTCAAAATTCTTTGCTTTGCATAGAGAAATTCTAGGTATTTCTTTTATGTTTCTCCATTAATGGATGGCTAGCATTCTCCCTATCCAGTAAGTGAATTTGTCCCTCCAGTTCTACCAATTTTCCTCTGTTTTGCCTACTCCTGCCAGCCTGAAAGGAGATGATACAATCTCTCAAATAAGCCTTCAGTGTTTCCCACAATAATGCTGGGAAAGTCTGTGTTGTCGTTGGTATCAAAGGAAAATGTAATTTGGACTTTATGATGTTCACAGAATGTTGGTTCTGTGAGGAGCTGAGGATTCAACCTCCAGACCCTCGCGTTTGGTACGATGTCACCCAATCTCAGGGAGAAGGGATACCTCACATTACAGGTATATGGGAGTAATTTCGCATCAACCAAAAAGTTGTCAATTTGAGTATAAACATTGTGAACATGAGAGTAAAAGGAGAATTCCCTACCCGTAGTGTTGAAGATCCTCTATACATCAAATAAGTTAGAATTTTTTATGTAGGTATTCAAGAATTCGCTTGAATATGAGGTAGGGGTTCGCCGGGTAGAGGATCTATCCAAATATTGATCTAGCACACAGTTAAGGTCCGCTCCAATGACCGGGTTAGTATGGGAGATATCTGGAATCAGGACAAGGACTCTTTTGAAAAAAGAGGGGTTATCAATGTTTGGCTCATAGATATTTAGAAGAAGTAGAGTGGATCTCTCCTATTACGATCACATAACGACCCTCTTAATCCACAATAGTGGTTTTATGTTAAAAGGGAATTCCTTTCCATACCAGAATCGCTGCGCCTGTTACGGCTTTCTAGTGGTGATGAAGGAGAGTCGGACCAAACTGCAGCGTGTCGATTGCGATCCATGTTTATTAGACAAACGTAAAACACGAACTAAACACGAACACTACAAAAACAAATAAACGAAACGAAAACTGAAAACAGCCTATACTTGTGTCAACTAACATATACAAGGACATCAAGACAAATAGGACAATCACCCATGACAAACTCAAAGAATATGGCTGCCTAAATATGGTTCCCAATCAGAGACAACGATAAGCACCTTCCTCTGATTGAGAATCACTCCAGACAGCCATAGACTTTGCTAGAAAACCCCACTAGCTACAATCCCAAATATATACACACCAAAACCCCAAGACAAAACACACCACAATACAAAAACTCCATGCCACACCCTGGCCTGACCCAATACATGAAGTAAAAACACAAAATACTTAGACCAGGGCGTGACAGCGCCTCTCGTTTTGGCAGAGAAGTTAGAGTGATACACTTGCCCCACCCACCTACATTTAAGTCTGCTATGAGAATTGTTTTTCAGATAGGTTTCTTGCAAAAATATCATATCAGACGAGAGTGCTTTCAAGTGGGCTAGGACCTTGACTCTCTTAATTGGTTTGTTTAAACCCTTGACATTCCAGGAAGTGAATATAATCCCCACCCTCCTCTTGTTTGTAGTTCCTTTGGTGGCCTGCATAATATGTAACTAAATAAAAAGGTAAGCAAGCGCACAAACCAATCACGATCAGCATATGTAGCACCTACACCCGAGCAGTGTCCAAAGAACCCCTCCTCCCCGGCAAGCACCTTTACTCTCCACCTTGTCCCCCTACTTTCCCCAACATTAACCCCCCATCAACCCACCTTTAACAGGCATGCACAAATAGGAGAGAAAAAATTGAAAAATAAAATAATAAACACATTGTCTGGCCGATGCAAAAAATGCACGGCATGACCTCAAACAAGAGGTAAAACAAAAATACAACTTTAAGTTCACTATCCTAGAACTTCTACTAACATATGAACTGAGGAGGCTTCTAATTAGCATCTAATAAACCTAAACAGAATAAATTGCAACTTAAACATATTGAGCACTCAATCCCTGAGATAAGCAAGATATAGCATCACAAGATTATATTGCTAAGCAATGTCGGTCTAAACATAAACCATCAGCAACCGACAGACAGCAGTACATTTACATATTGTGGGTTAGGAGATCGGAAAAAGATTTTGCTAAATTAAACGTACCCCCAATAAAACATATATAAATATATGTTTTAATTATTTATATATATATACATACACACATGCATATATATATATATATACACACATACGTACATACAGATACACACACATACCTGTATATATATATATATATATATATATATATAGACATACATATACACACACACACACATATATATATATATATATATATATACACACATACATACATACAGATACATACACATATATATATATATATACACACACACATACATACAGATACATACATACATACAGATACATATATATATATATATACACACATATATGCATACATACACACACCTACATAGACACACACACACACACATATTCATACATGTACATATATATACATACACACACTCAATATATATATATATATTTTTAATATATATATAGACATATACATACATACATACATATACATATACAAACACATACATATACACACACTTACATACATACACACATACATATATATATATATACACACACACACATACAGATACATACATATATATATATATATATATATACACACATACACATATATGCATACATACACACACCTACATAGACACACACACACACACATATTCATACATGTACATATATATATACATACACACACATATACACTCAAAAAATATATATATTTTTAATATATATATAGACATATACATACATGGGTATACACACACATACATACACACATACATATATATACACACATACATACATACAGATACATACACACACATATATATATATACATATATATATACACACATATATACATACATAGACACACACACATATTCATACATGTACATATATATATACATACACACACATACACTCAAAAATATATATATATATTTTTTTGATATATATATATATATATATATAGACATATACAAACATACATACATACATACATACATACATACATACATACATACATACATACATACATACATACCCCAAAACAGTAATCTACACTAATTTAAAATATACACATACATAGTCATATTAAAATGCTAAGAGAAAAAATTAAATAATAATAAAGTACAAATAATAGTTCTATGTACGCACACTTTTTACATTTATTTAATAATGACAATTACAACAAAACTGAATGAACACTTATTTTAACTTAATATAATACATCAATAAAATCAATTTAGCCTCAAATAAATAATGAAACATGTTCAATTTGGTTTAAATAATGCAAAAACAAGGTGTTGGAGAAGAAAGTAAAAGTGCAATATGTGTCATGTAAGAAAGCTAACATTTAAGTTCCTTGCTCAGAAAATAAGAACATATGAAAGCTGGTGGTTCCTTTTAACATGAATCTACAATATTCCCAGGGAAGAAGTTTTAGGTTGTAGTTATTATAGGAATTATATGACTATTTCTCTCTATACCATTTGTATTTCATATACCTTTGACTATTGGATGTTCTTATAGGCACTTTAGTATTGCCAGTGTAACAGTATAGCTTCCATCCCTCTCCTCGCTCCTACCTGGGCTCGAACCAGGAACACATCGACAACAGCCACCCTCGAAGCAGCGTTACCCATGCAGAGCAAGGGGAACAACTACTCCAAGTCTCAGAGCTAGTGATGTTTGAAACGCTATTAGCGCACACACCACTAACTAGCTAGCCATTTTACATCGGTTACACCAGCCTAATCTCGGGAGTTGATAGGCTTGAAGTCATTAACAGCGCAGTGCTTGAAGCACATCGAAGAGCTGCTGGCAAAATGCACGAAAGTGCTGTTTGAATGAATGCTTACGAGCCTACTGGTGCCTACCATCGCTCAGTCAGACTGCTCTATCAAATCATAGACTTAATTATAACATAATAATACACAGAAATATGAGCCTTAGTTTCCGGATTCGACCATATTAATGACCTATCATCTCGAAAACAAAACGTTTATTCTTTTAGTGAAATATGGAACCGTTCTGTATTTCATCTAACGGGTGGCATCCATAAGTCTAAATATTTCTGTTACATTGCACAACCATCAATGTTATGCCATAATTACGTACAATTCTGGCAAATTAGTTCGCAAAGAGCCAGGAGGCCCAAACTGTTGCATATACCCTGACTCTACTTGCAATGAACGCAAGAGAAGTAATACAATTTCACCTGGTTAATATTGCCTGCTAACCTGGATTTATTTTAGCTAAATATGCAGGTTTAAAAATATATACTTCTGTGTATTGATTTTAAGAAAGGCATTGATGTTTATGGTTAGGTACACGTTGGAGCAACGACAGTCCTTTTTCGCGAATGCGCACCGCATCGATTATATTACTAGTTTATCTAGCAGGACACGCTAGATAAACTAGTAATATCATCAACCATGTGTAGTTAACTAGTGATTATGATTGATTGTTTTTTATAAGATAAGTTTAATGCTAGCTGGCTTCTTACTGCATTCGCGTAACAGGCAGGCTCCTCATGAGGCAGGTGGTTAGAGCGTTGAACTAGTAAACTGTAAGGTTGCAAAATTGAATCCCCGAGCTGACAAGGTAAAAATCTGTCATTCTGCCCCTGAACAAGGCAGTTAACCCACCGTTCATAGGCCGTCATTGAAAATAAGAATGTGTTCTTAACTATCTTGCCTAGTTAAATAAAGGTGTAAAATAAAAATATATAAAAAATTGGCAAAATCGACACCCGAAAATACAGATTTCCGTTGTTATGAAAACTTGAAATCGGCCCTAATTAATCGGCCATTCCGATTAATCGGTCAACCTCTAACGCACACCTACACACAGACGCAAGCATCACAGAAGGCTGGTGGGAATCTAACTGGGAGAGCGGCCCACTGCTATGACAGAAGCAGAACGGCACAAAAGACCAACTTGCTATCCAGGTGTCTGCATCTGCCCCTCCCCAACCATCACCCCCAGTCCTCTGCAAGCAATAAATAAATGGTATGGTAATAAGAATAATGTAAGAATTGAAAAATAAATAACGAAACAAAACAAAAATGGGGGAATATAAGTATATCCATCCAAAAGTGTCAACAGGCATCGCTCTGAACTCCAACGACAGGTTAATCGTCTAGCCGGAATGAAAGTGAAATTAACGTTAAATGAGAGCTCTGTAGCCGGCGCGATGCTTTTCCACGTCGGGCGCATAATCCTCATAGACATGGAAGGAGTGTCCTTTATGTAACAGGTTACCCCTCATTCGAGCCTCGCGCAGGATAAGATCCTTGGTCTTGAAACTGTGACAACAGATGATTACTGGGCGAGGACGTTGGCCCGGTCCAGGCACTGGGACAAGGGTGTGATGTGCACGGTCCAGCTGGGGATCCGAAGCCAAAACATCCGATCCCACTGCATCCCTCAATAGCTTGGCGAAGAAGTCGGTGGGGCGAGAGCCAGCCTGCACCCCCTCTGCCAGACCAACAACGCAAAGGTTATGACGTCTGGATCGGCCCTCCAGGTCGACCACTTTCACAGAAAGCCTCTGCACACTATCCTGCAAGGACGTGCATAGCTTCTCTAACTCGTCGATCCTACCAGCGTTGAGTTCAGAAGCCTTCTCAAGGTCCACAATACTCTGGCCCTGCGAAGCAACCGTTCAAATGGTGCTCTCGATTTTGGTGTCCAGTTCACCAATTGTTTTTTTTTATTTTTTTTTTATTTTTTTTAATTATTATTATTATGTTTTCTTCTTGGGCCTCTATAACTATATCTATTGTTTTTATTTTTGTTGTTGTTGTGTGATTTGGATTGATCCCCTCTACCACACGGAACCCCACTAATCTACTGACGGAGCGCAGGAGGTGGCTAACAACAGACCTCCATCCTATGCTAGCTTGCTACCGATGCCCTGGCTAGCTGTCTAAATCACCAACCAACCTCTCCACTCACCGGACCCTTTTGATCACTCGACTAAGCATGCCTCTCCTTAATGTCAATATGTCTTGTCCATTTCTGTTCTGGTTAGTGTTTATTGGCTTATTTCACTGTAGAGCCTCTAGTCCTGCTCACTATACCTTATCCAACCTATTAGTTCCACCACCCACACATGCAATGACATCTCCTGGTTTCAACGATGTTTCTAGAGACAATATCTCTCTCTTCATCACTCAATACCTAGGTTTACCTCCACTGTATTCACATCCTACCATACATTTGTCTGTACATTATACCTTGATGCTATTTTATCGCCCCCAGAAACCTCCTTTTACTCTATGTTCCAGACGTTCTAGACGACCAATTCTCATAGCTTTTAGCCGTACCCTTATTCTACTCCTCCTATGTTCCTCTGGCGATGTAGAGGTGAATCCAGGCCCTGCAGTGCCTAGCTCCACTCCTATTCCCCAGGCGCTCTCTTTTGACGACTTCTGTAACCGTAATAGCCTTGGTTTCATGCATGTTAACATTAGAAGCCTCCTCCCTAAGTTTGTTCTATTCACTGCTTTAGCACACTCTGCCAACCCGGATGTTCTAGCTGTGTCTGAATCCTGGCTTAGGAAGACCACCAAAAACTCAGACATTTTAATTCCAAACTACAACATTTTCAGACAAGATAGAACTGCCAAAGGGGGCGGTGTTGCAATCTACTGCAAAGATAGCCTGCAGAGTTCTGTCCTACTATCCAGGTCTGTACCCAAACAATTCGAACTTCTACTTTTAAAAATCCACCTCTCTAAAAACAAGTCTCTCACCGTTGCCGCCTGCTATAGACCACCCTCTGCCCCCAGCTGTGCTCTGGACACCATATGTGAACTGATTGCCCCCCATCTATCTTCAGAGTTCGTGCTGCTAGGCGACCTAAACTGGAACATGCTTAACACCCCAGCCATCCTACAATCTAAACTTGATGCCCTCAATCTCACACAAATAATCAATGAACCTACCAGGTACCTCCCCAAAACCTTAAACACGGGCACCCTCATAGATATCATCCTAACCAACTTCCCCTCTAAATACACCTCTGCTGTCTTCAACCAAGATCTCAGCGATCACTGCCTCATTGCCTGCATCCGTAATGGGTCAGCGGTCAAACGACCTCCACTCATCACTGTAAAACGCTCCCTGAAACACTTCTGCGAGCAGGCCTTTCTAATCGACCTGGCCGGGGTATCCTGGAAGGATATTGATCTCATCCCGTCAGTAGAGGATGCCTGGATATTTTTTTTAAATGCCTTCCTAACCATCTTAAATAAACATGCCCCATTTAAGAAATTTAGAACCAGGAACAGATATAGCCCTTGGTTCTCCCCAGACCTGACTGCCCTTAACCAACACAAAAACATCCTATGGCGTTCTGCATTAGCATCGAACAGCCCCCGTGATATGCAGCTGTTCAGGGAAGCTAGAAATCATTATACACAGGCAGTTAGAAAAGCCAAGGCTAGCTTTTTCAAGCAGAAATTTGCTTCCTGCAACACTAACTCAAAAAAGTTCTGGGACACTGTAAAGTCCATGGAGAATAAGAACACCTCCTCCCAGCTGCCCACTGCACTGAAGATAGGAAACACTGTCACCACTGATAAATCCACCATAATTGAGAATTTCAATAAGCATTTTTCTACGGCTGGCCATGCTTTCCACCTGGCTACTCCTACCCCGGACAACAGCACTGCACCCCCAACAGCAACTCGCCCAAGCCTTCCCCATTTCTCCTTCTCCCAAATCCATTCAGCTGATGTTCTGAAAGAGCTGCAAAATCTGGACCCCTACAAATCAGCCGGGCTAGACAATCTGGACCCTTTCTTCCTAAAATTATCTGCCGAAATTGTTGCCACCCCTATTACTAGCCTGTTCAACCTCTCTTTCGTGTCGTCTGAGATTCCCAAAGATTGGAAAGCAGCTGCGGTCATCCCCCTCTTCAAAGGGGGGGACACTCTTGACCCAAACTGCTACAGACCTATATCTATCCTACCGTGCCTTTCTAAGGTCTTCGAAAGCCAAGTCAACAAACAGATTACCGACCATTTCGAATCTCACCATACCTTCTCTGCTATGCAATCCGGTTTCAGAGCTGGTCATGGGTGCACCTCAGCCACGCTCAAGGTCCTAAACGATATCTTAACCGCCATCGATAAGAAACATTACTGTGCAGCCGTATTCATTGATCTGGCCAAGGCTTTCGACTCTGTCAATCACCATATCCTCATCGGCAGACTCGACAGCCTTGGTTTCTCAAATGATTGCCTCGCCTGGGTAACCAACTACTTCTCTGATAGAGTTCAGTGTGTCAAATCGGAGGGTCTGCTGTCCGGACCTCTGGCAGTCTCTATGGGGGTGCCACAGGGTTCAATTCTTGGACCGACTCTCTTCTCTGTATACATCAATGAGGTCGCTCTTGCTGCTGGTGAGTCCCTGATCCACCTCTACGCAGACGACACCATTCTGTATACTTCCGGCCCTTCTTTGGACACTGTGTTAACAACCCTCCAGGCAAGCTTCAATGCCATACAACTCTCCTTCCGTGGCCTCCAATTGCTCTTAAATACAAGTAAAACTAAATGCATGCTCTTCAACCGATCGCTACCTGCACCTACCCGCCTGTCCAACATCACTACTCTGGACGGCTCTGACTTAGAATACGTGGACAACTACAAATACTTAGGTGTCTGGTTAGACTGTAAACTCTCCTTCCAGACCCATATCAAACATCTCCAATCCAAAGTTAAATCTAGAATTGGCTTCCTATTTCGCAACAAAGCATCCTTCACTCATGCTGCCAAACATACCCTTGTAAAACTGACCATCCTACCAATCCTCGACTTTGGCGATGTCATTTACAAAATAGCCTCCAATACCCTACTCAACAAATTGGATGCAGTCTATCACAGTGCAATCCGTTTTATCACCAAAGCCCCATATACTACCCACCATTGCGACCTGTACGCTCTCGTTGGCTGGCCCTCGCTTCATACTCGTCGCCAAACCCACTGGCTCCATGTCATCTACAAGACCCTGCTAGGTAAAGTCCCCCCTTATCTCAGCTCGCTGGTCACCATAGCATCTCCCACCTGTAGCACACGCTCCAGCAGGTATATCTCTCTAGTCACCCCCAAAACCAATTCTTTCTTTGGCCGCCTCTCCTTCCAGTTCTCTGCTGCCAATGACTGGAACGAACTACAAAAATCTCTGAAACTGGAAACACTTATCTCCCTCACTAGCTTTAAGCACCAACTGTCAGAGCAGCTCACAGATTACTGCACCTGTACATAGCCCACCTATAATTTAGCCCAAACAACTACCTCTTTCCCAACTGTATTTAATTTTAATTTATTTATTTATTTTGCTCCTTTGCACCCCATTATTTTTTATTTCTACTTTGCACATTCTTCCATTGCAAAACTACCATTCCAGTATTTTACTTGCTATATTGTATTTACTTTGCCATCATGGCCTTTTTTGCCTTTTACAAGTTACAATATTGTATTAGAAAGAGACGTTTGTTGTAAAAAGGTGCTATTCACTACTTTCTCACTCTCTTGTTCAAAATGAAGGATATTTGAATTGCACCTTTTACAACTTTGGTTTCGTTATTAGTATTAGTAGATATAACGGGAAGGGTGGATGGATTGCAACGTAAACCAAGACAAAGACGGTGGGGATACAGTCAATGATGATATTCATTGTAACTTTTTCAGCTGAAAAGTGTTGAAGTGTTTCTAATTGGACAAGTCCAGGTAGGTCCTCGCTGCTTCAATAAGTTTACTTCTGTTCGGTATTTAAAGAACACGACCGAGGGCTTTTCCAACGCATTTCACGTGAGTCGTTGAAAGCCAATACAGCAGCATTGAATATTCCCTTCAGACATTGGGACCCAAGTCCAAACTGCTGATGCCACTCTATTTCCACTGTCCCCTGTTCTCTCTCTCTCTCTCTCTTTCTCTCTGTGTATGAATGGGACCGAGAGGGCTTTCCAGAGTTGCCGACCAATGGTGAAAGAGAAAGAGAGATGGAGGGAGAAAGAGATAGAGAGACTGATGACATGGCCTGTCTGTTGGTCCCGTCACAGTGGACCCACTGTGGTATGTAGCCCCCTGTTCATTTGCAACAATTGGGGAAAGGATAGATAGAGACATAAATAAATAAAGAGAAAGATATTTTGTGTGTTCAAGACCATTAACATCAATGCACTCAGCCACGCCAATATTAAGTGTTCTATTTTTTAAGAAGGGGGCTGGGTTTGCAAAGGGGTCCCCCCTTGACGCTAATGGCCCAACCCAGTGAACGCATGCAGTACAACCCCCCGAAATGGCACCACTACATGTCCTCGCTTATTGGGGTTCTATAAGTGGGTGACGGGGGGTCATGTCCGCTCGCTTTAAAATCCCTCCCAGTAATCAGAGAGAGAGGCTGGTGCTTTGGTTTCCCCCCTACAACACAAAGTCCTTTGTCGGAGAACCCATACCTGGATGTTCTGAGACCCCACTTACTTCTCCCCCGGGGGGGGGGGGGCTTTGGGTGGTCTTCTCGAGTTTAAGGGGGCAAGGTGCCAGGAAAAACAACAAAAAACAGACACACATGGGGTGTTTTAACGACGAACATCAGAGGCTGTCTATGTTCGAGGAAGTTGGTATTTTCGAGGGATTAAACTCCTTATTGTTAAAGTGCAGTGGACTTGTGTGTCTGCAACTGTGAGCAATGAGGAGCTGTGGTTTAGATAGGGTACATTTAGCTCACTCAGTCTAGGAACGGTAGACAGAAGCCCTTAGAATAGATCATACCAGGCTTACGTAAACAGTGTTGTGAGGATTTGGGCTGTGTTTGATGTCTCTTCCTCCTTTCTTTTTTTCTGTTCACTCCCTCCTTTCAGAAAGGAGAGATAGTAGGTTTTGTTTCCATGGATACTAGGCCTCTGTGGACGTGTTGCAGGTAGTAAGCTACCGATCGATGTACTCTGGTGAAGAAATTCTGCTCAGTAACTCGTCATCATGGCAGAGACCCTATGTGGTAATTGGAGGAGAGCCGTCGCCTGGGGGGCTCGCTCTGTGATTGCGAGACCCCCCCCCCCCCCCCCGAGGGAGCCGCCGTTGCATAACAGTCCCAGTTTCATCTCTTCCTCAGTCTTTCTTTCTCCTCACCTCTCACTTTTTCTTTATATTTTCCTCTCTCTATCTCTCTTTCTGTCTCTCTCTATGCCTCGACTCTCTGTCTCTCTCTATGCCTCGACTCTCATTTCTCTCTCCCGTCTTTCGGTCTCCATTTCACATCTCCCCTCCAGTCTGTCCTGTCTTTCTCTCTCTCCCTCCTCATCCCTCTCTCTCCTCTCTCTCCCTCCTCATCCCTCTCTCTCCTCTCTCTCCCTCCTCATCCCTCTCTCTCCTCTCTCTCCCTCCTCATCCCACTCTCTCCTCTCTCTCCCTCCTCATCCCACTCTCTCCTCTCTCTCCCTCCTCATCCCTCTCCCATCTTGCTGTGTCCTCAGGGGTCGTCCAACGGAGACTTTTATAGAGTCACCGGTAGTGGAGCGGTATAATTTCATCGGGAGAGGGGGAGGATGGAGAGAGGAAGGAGACGAAAGTAAAGGGGGCACGACAGCTCGAGAATACATAATGGATCAAAGGGGATAAAAATAGACTGGGGTAGGTGGTGGAGGGGAGGAGAGAGAAGGGGAGTGAGGGAGGCAGGGATAAAGATAAGGGATGACAGGGAGACATAAAAAGGCAGAAATCCTTAGTTATGGCTCGGTTGTTGTGGCGGGTTATTTGAGTCTTATAAACCACCAGTTTGGATGGTGGTTTGTCCTGGTAGCGTTTATTTATAGCCATGAATAAAATCGCACTGTTGGCTACCTTTCGAAAACATCACAAAGCTTAGAACCACTACCTCATGTTGAAACCAGATGTGGGTTGAAGACCTTTGCGGAGGCCAAATACACAATCAAGTTACCCCAACCCCTTCAACTGAAGTTGATACAGAATTAACTATGTCAACGTACTGTATGAATCGACATTGGGATACAGAATGTTCTTATAAAGCTGCTACCTAAAAGTGCCGATATTCAGGATCCGCCCCTTTTTTTCAATTTTCGTCTAAAATAACATACCCAAATCTAACTGCCTGTAACTGTCCCGTGGAAGGGACAGCGATCCCGAAGAAGTTCAGGAAGAGACACATTTTATGCAAAGAAGACTTGGATAGATTTCATAGTTTGTGTCAGAGGTTTGAGCCACCACTGTTAGTCAGTGTCTGTAAAAATACAGTTTCAACTCAAACCTAATTAAAAATCGCCCCTAAAATAAAGATTTATATCATTAACCTAATAGATTTGAACTAGTTTCCTGAGCTTTCACTTGATTCCAACCCTGCACCGAATATCAATAATCAATTATTCTCTGTCCTCCAATGGTATTGTTAATAACAAAATTGCTCGGAAAAAAGAGGAATATTTCGGAGTGATTTGGGTTCGCCTCACGTCCACATTTATTTATGCTATCATTTTGCAAAGTAACAGAAGAAGGTGAGTTGATGGTCAGGATTATAGAATGGAGGCTTGTCGAAGGGTGGATGGTGAGAGCTGGCAAGGAAATGGCTCACACCATTCTATTCTTGAACTGCCTCATTAGCGAGCGCTGGATTTCGCGTCCCAAATGACTGTTAATGATGGTGAGATTGGAAGTGACACCTTTCAAAAACTAAAAGATGGCCTATCTTTGTAACGTCTACAGTACATAGATTACACTGCTGCAAGAAGCCTGCTATTGTCCTTTCTACCAGTTCACGGAGGCGTTTGAGTCTGATTGTAGAGAAGTCTTTTCAGGAGCATTTTTCTCAAATAGTGTTATTCCTCAAAGGGGGATTTTTGTACAAGACTGGAACTTGGCACATCTCACATTGACTGGAGCGGCCTCAACCATAAACCATAAACATTCTCATACGCCAACATAGATACCTCAGTCCAAATCTGACCTCTTTACCTCCTTCTCTCTGGGTTTTGTTTTTGTGTGGCCTCCAGTTCTCCATCCTCTGGAACATAACAAAACGGGACAGACTCTGAAACCAGAGAAATTTGAGTATCCGCTCTGGTCATTAAAAGCTCCCGGGCCAAATCAGAAACAAATGTTCCTTCTTAGACATCTTTGGCCTGCTTCCCGGAGCCCTTGTCCTCCGGAGTCTGGCGTCCGTTCCCTTTAGAAAAAATGCTCGGCATCAGCATAAAGGGAGCCGGTGAGAGCACTTCCGTTCACAACGTATCAGATGGCCCGTCGGGCTTCATCGGGTAGGACCCATCTCCCTGACAGAGGTCGCTTGCCAATAAAAGACTAGAGTGCAAGGTTTTAGTGGAAGGGGGGATAGTTGTTATTTTATCTCCTTGTAGCCTTTAGCCATTTGTCTAGTGGGCTAAGTTGAATCGGCGGTTCAGTGAGTTTCGTTTGTCGGGGTGTAGTGGTGGTGCTTCTTCCAAAATGTTGAAAAAGCCTGCAAGGGGGATATGTGGGTGAAAGGGCCGAGGGTGAATTTAATGTCAATTTTCAGTTCTGCAAAAGTGAAATGAACTCAAACCGGTATACCAGATAAAGTTAAACAGTAATCAGTATTATCCAACATTGGCCATTTTACACCGGGGTCGTGTTAAGGCACATTTTCCAAGTTCAAAATGCTTTACTCCCGTTTCAAAACATTATCTCACTACAGACACAAAGCGTTTTCAAACCTTTCCCAAGTTCAAATAGTAAGCCTTCTTGTTTCACACCATTTCTAAACATTTTCACCATGCTGAACACAACCCTGATTTGTCTTGATTTATCTTGACTTGGCCACAACAGCCTCTTGACACGTACGCAGGGCTCTGACTGACTGACAGTGGGATGGAATTGGAGTTTCAGATCAATAATCTTCTTATGGGCCGTGGTTAACTGAAGACTAAAGATGATTAGCCTGGGCTCCAGGTACCGTTGGTTTGATATTTTGGGAAAGGTCACCAAAGGTAATGGTCACCATGTGATACGGTCAGGTGAAGCTTGTGACACAGGCTGGTAAATGGATTGTGATGTAGCCATGGTGCGTGTGGGTTGTAAATGAGGACTACGAGGCTGGAATCCGACAGTCATGCAATCCAGAGTAGAGCCAAGACTTTAACAGGCAAACCCGGCGCACATGGCCATTGGAATCAATTACGTACCCCATAGAAATAGAATGACTAGATTTACTATTTATATGGGGAACATCATAGATTCCAATTATATTTCTATGGGGAGCAACATGGATTACAATGAAAGGACTGTTAATGGGTTGGCATGTTAGTCTTCCCAGCTAGCACATAACGTTCTGAGAACCATATGTTTCTTTGAGCTTGGTGAGAGCGTAGTTGTCCTATGTTAATTTAGCATACAACCTTACCACAACTTTCTAGGAATGGTGCAGGATAGTTGGTTGGCTTTGCAACATTCTCAGCACATTTAAGACATTTGACAAAAAAATTGATTTCATTACTTTAACAGAATGATTCCTGAAAGTTCAAACATGATTACATTTCATTTCAATTTTGGTAATATTCTAAGAACGTTCTCCAACTGTTTCGACATTGGGAATTTGATCAAATAGTTTGGAATTTCAGCACTTTAGCATAACGTTTCCTACAGGTTTCCTCATTGTTCTATTCAAAGCAATGTTCTCAAATTAACCGAAGAATGTTAAAGGAAACTTTCCATAAAAAAACGCTTGAAAAAACAACAACTTCATTAACGTTCAAAGAATGTTCTAAGAATGTTATATAAAAACATCACATTCTCAGCATTAACAAAACTTTCTCTATCCTCTATCTTGTTTAGTGTGTCCGGGTATGTTGGCCAATGAGATCTGTTTGACTAGACTAAAATTAACAGGTTTGGATAATAAATCAATAAAATGCCTTGCTAGATCCATCCTGGTGGCGCAGTGGACTAATTCCATGGATAGAGAACAGAAGAGCTGTGCCACAATATAAAATAAATGTGATTGAGTGATTAATGCCAAAACAAATGAATTTCCATGTGTTCTATCTGTGCTTGGAGTTCAAAACTGTTAACTCAAACTAAGCTAGGACTTTTATTAAAAGTCTTGTTGAAACATTTTCTCAATGTTATTTAATTACCTTTTTAAATGAACTGTTATTTTCGTTCTCAGAACATTAATAAAACTACCAAGGAAAACGTTTTCAGAACCTCCTGCAACCTTAAAATGAATGTTCCCAGAACATGCTACATTTTCACTTCCGTTCTCAGAACGTCTAAAAAACGTTCAGTTTTATCAGTCAGGAAATGTATGGCTTCGTTCCCAGAACCAATGGGAAACCAAAAATGTACATTCTCACAACTTCCAAGGAACCAAATATGCTAGCCAGGTTTACTCTCCTATAGTGCATGAAATATCTGTGACGTTCCCACCGTCAAGAAGTCTATGTAGCAAAAACAACAATATGATTTCATTCATGACGCATTGTAAGGTAATTTGGGATAGGAAACTGAACAAAAGACAAGAGGAAGTGGACTCTTCACTGGGGGCCCCACCTTTCTTCGGCCGACATGAGGTGAAAGTTCAACCATCCTCAGCGAAAACTGGATTCGTTGTCTTAACCTTATTGTGTTTCTCTAACCCCGAAACAAAAGGAAGTGTGTGATAAGCGAACCCAAGACTCTTTCATCTATTTGGGTCCATGCTTGCCCCTACTGTGATCGCCTGGCACCAGAACAGAGCCTTCACTCCTCTCTCCTGGGAAACACCATCAGGAGGATTACTGGGAGACGGCGGAGCAGAGCCATTTCCCAGTAATCTTCCTAGTGCAGTCAGTGGTGGCTGGTGGCTGGCTGGTCCATTTGCAACAGGCCACTGGGGTTTATCGATTCACTGTTTTGCCACAAGGTATTAGTATTACACAAGATTACCTAGTGGTCTATGTTGACCGTTTGCAATGGCAGGAAGAGGAGGAGGAGGTCTGAACCATCCTGTTCTCTCTCTTTCTCTTATTAAGAGCTTAGCCTACCTATCCTGACCTTTGACCCCTTAACGAGGACAGTCCCTTGACAGTAGTCTGGTAAACATACTGTAGGTGTAAAGATTTACGGTCGCCACTTACGCTTGTATCCATCTGCGGGTTGAAAATGGCACATTTGGGCACTA
Source organism: Oncorhynchus kisutch (assembly GCF_002021735.2). Lineage (NCBI taxonomy): Eukaryota > Metazoa > Chordata > Actinopteri > Salmoniformes > Salmonidae > Oncorhynchus > Oncorhynchus kisutch. The sequence continues at coordinate 39,283,410 of NC_034193.2, forward strand.
ATAACTGCCTAAATTATAATGTAGTGGCTGTACATGATGTCAGAGCTCTGGCTCTGCACTTCACAGTGCTGCATTGGTTTTGACTGACAGCCGTTCTGAACTTGAGCACTGCGCACAACAAGAAGGTGCCCCCATCCCCCCAGGTAATTGGGGAACTTGAGCAAAATGTTTTGTTTTCTGAGTGAGGGAAATTCTGTAAATTAAGATGACTCAATGTATTTTGAAAGATGAGACATGAGGATTATAATAATTATCGCTTTGATGTCATACAAGCAAGCCAGACACCCGTGAGTCGTAATGTGCACTTCACCTCTCCAAATCATAAAACACATGTCATATACAGTGTCAACATTTATGATCACTATGTTTGATGTACAGTTACAAGATGACATTTGACCTTGTCATACCAAATGTTTCTTTATTGCGAAGAGAATTCGCCACTTCGCACACGCACCTGAATGCACTCATGACTCCTTTCAATGCGCACCAAAATTACGATCTGTTTCTCTGAATTGCCTTGTGAAAGCCAAACACTGTAAGATTGTATTTTATTTTGGCAATAGAACAAGCTTTCAAATGATGCCCACCCGACCCAGATTGGCATTTAAAATGGACCGTTTTTTGGATTGCGCAAACAACAACAATAATTGTGTGATGGATGGGGATGCAGGGTTGGGTTGCAATCGAAACAACTACAAGTGTGCTTGCTCTAGTTCCTCAACGGCACAGCTAGGAGAGCTACAAAAAAAAAGTACCTTAGTGTTGAAAACTCTTCTTTGAGTCATAAAAGTGCATTGAAATTGCTTAGGAACAGTGCACACTTTAGAGAGGTGTGTGTCCACTTGGAGACACCAGTTAGTCCGCTCACTCAAACCCTTGTATTTTTTCGCCTTATGTTGCACCTACCTCACATTTTCCAGGAATTGTCTTACCAAGTTATTCAATGTATTTTCAGATTTCATTTTCAATAACTGCAGTGAAAAGTAGATGTAAGTACATGTAAAATGCAGATAAAGTCAACAGTGTGAACAGGTGAACTGTTATCTACAAACTGTTCCCTTTCAATTGCTACCATTGTTATGCATATGCTTTCATATTTCTTCTATATACACATTTCATTTTAGCCCTGTCCGTATAGGCCAATTCCCATGACTGTGAAGGGTTCAAGGGCCGGTTCACCTATAATTACAAAATGACCAAAATGTTTTCTTTAGCTGTGAGAGTTGTATATGGACCTGGGGAGATTATTATTCACACTCTTTGGGTTTGTAACATAACACAGTCGCTATGTGCTAACATGCTAACATTAGCATTGAGCTAGCATTAGCATTGATGACCCAAAAAACGATGGGAATTAATTAACCTGAGTTTAAATCACTTTAAAGAGAGTGTGCAGCTACTTAATGTAGCGAATGGAATCATTTACCTTTTTTAGAAAGAAACTACACCACACAGAGGGACAGATACAGAAACTGATTCAAAATCATATTTGTTTTTTACAATCTGCAAAAAGTGCCTGTCAAACATCATGAGCAAAAATCTGTTCAAATCTCTGCTGACCTCTACTTGCTTGCACAAAAGAAAACAACACTTCTGTCGGTCTCCCAGGTAAATCCATCTACATGAAATGAAAATACAGAATTTGTTCAGGTCCCAGATGATATTGACTGCAAGAGGTGAAGTAAAAGCAATAGTGTTTAGGGCTGCGTCCCAAATGGCACCCTATTCCCGACATAGTGCACTACTTTTAGCCAGGGCCCATAGGGTGCACTATGTTGGGAATAGGGTGCCATTTGGAATGTACCTTTAGACTTAATCGCTGCTCTGGGTTTGCGGTCAACGAAAGCCCTGAAGAAAATCTAGAGCGCGTGAGAAACGTTACACGGGCCGATGTTGTGGCTTGTTTCTTAGCGTGACACTCTATGCACCATGGATTAGCTCTAGTTACCATTAATGGAAAGTAGAGCAGACTCCTGGCTGGGCTGTTTGTGTGGGAGGCCTCTCTCTCCTGAGTGTCCCCTCTTCTTCTCCTACCTCATGTACACTGTGTGTGTGTGTGTGTGTGTGTGTGTGTGTGTGTGTGTGTGTGTGTGTGTGTGTGTGTGTGTGTGTGTGTGTGTGTGTGTGTGTGTGTGTGTGTGGAATGACGGGGGGCCCACTTAACACCAAATCTCCTCTAATCTGGGCTCTGTTTGGAGGGGGTGAGGCGGCTGGAAAACAACCTCTCAGACACCTTGCTCAGCTCAGAATTACCGACCCGCTGACTAACTGGGGCCTTGACTGGGGGGCACATGTTCTGTTGTGCTAGCAGTTATGGCATTATGTGTGCGTGCTGGTGGTGGGAGGGGGGAGCTAGTGTGTGTGTGTGTGTGTTTAACTATTCTTGTGGGCTCCCGAGTGGTGCAGCGGTCTAAGGCACTGCATCTCAGTGCTGGAGGCGTCACTACAGACCCTGGTTTGATTCCAGGCTGTATCACAACCGGCCGTGATTGGGAGTCCCATAGGACAATTGGCCCAGCGTCGTCGGGGTTTGGCTGTGGTAGGCCGTCATTGTAAATAAGAATTTGTTCTTAACTGACATTCCTAGTAAAAAAAATAGAAAAGAAGTCCCCACAAGAATAGTAAACAAACCTAAATTTGACCAACTGGGGATATTTTGTTAGTCCCCACAAGGTCAAATGCTATTTCTAGGGGGTTTAGGGTTAAGGTTATGATTAGTATTAGGGTCAGAATTACATTAAGAGTTAGGGTCAGGAGCTAGGGTTAGTTTTAGGGTTAGGAGGTAGGGTTAGGCTTAAGGTTAAGGTTAGGTTTTTGGGTTAAGGTTAGGGTTAGGGTAAGAGTATGGGTTAAGGTTAGGGGTTAGGGAAAATATAATTTTGAATGGGACTGAATTTTGTGTCCCCACAAGGTTAGTTGTACAAGACTGTGTGTGTGTGTGTGTGTGCGTGCGTGCGTTGAGAGCTAGGGAGTGCATGTGTGTGTGTGTATACCGTGTCCATGTCTGTGGCCCCCAGACAAAGTCCAAATTAAATACCAACACAGATCAGCAGGGAGAAAGGTAAATGTACAATTTCCTGGAAACACACATTCTCAAAATCCCCAAAAGCCTTAGCCGCAGACTGTATGTGTGTGCTTGTGTGTGTTGTTGAAAAAGCAGTTTTATCAGTGCAGCTGAAAAGGGGCAGATATGCAGACACAGCCACACACACACACATTACTTCCCCCCCCCCCCAAACACACACAAGCACACACTAAACCCATCTAACCCCACTCCAGACAAATACAAAGCATACCATGAGGCTTGTCTTTTGAAGCAGGGCCTCAATTAATGCTATCCTGCCTCCAAGAAACTCCCTCTCAGCAACAGAAACCCAATGCCCTCAGGGATGGATGGATGTGGAGAATGTGTGTATGTTGGGGAAGGAGGGAGAAGAGAGGTGGAGGGAATGAGGGGTGGAGGAGTAAGGGAGGCCCATTGAGGAGTAGGCCCCAAACAAGGACATCCTTTGTGCAAGCTAGAGGCTCATGTGATGAATTAGCGCTAGCTCGCTGCACATTTTTCCCTCCCTCTCTCTCTCTCGCTCTCTCACTCACTCACTCGCTCTCTCCCTCTCTTTTTCTCTCAATATCTCTTTATATCCCTCTCTTTCTCCCTCTCTCTTTCTCTCTCTCTTCTTCCTCTCTCTCTAAACTGTGTGTATCTGATAAGAGCTTGTGTTATGCTTTACGGTGAGTGAATGAATGCGGCCCCCCATTGCTGACTATGGGAAATTACGAGAGTATAGTGTGAACACACACACAGCACACACAAGGTACACACGGTACACATGGTACACCCACACACACTCACTGTATGGTAAACACACACAAACACAGTTTTGTACTGCTATCCTTGTGGGGATCAAATAATTTATTCCCATCCAAAATCCTATTTACCCTAACCCTAAATCTAAACTTAACCCTAAGCCTAAAATAGCATTTTTCCTCATAGGGACCAGACTTCTGCTACCCGCAAGGACAGTTAAATAAAACACACACACAAGGTATACAAACTAAGGCTGGTACAGGCACCCCAATCTTTTAGACCGACAACTGACTTTGGCAACAAACCTCCTGACTCGTGGGGCCTTGATTGGGTAAGAGGGAAACACGAACAGTGACCTATATAAGGTATTTAGAAACAATCCTGGAATAGCATTTACAACCATGTCGTTTTTTTCAGGGGATGCGTGCCAAATAGCACCCTATTCCGTGTATAGTGCATTACTTTGACCATGGCTTTCCCTATATAGGGCCTATGGGTCCTGCTCAAAAGTATCTCATAGGGAATATTGTGCCATTTGGGACGCAACCAGAAACAAAGCCTCTCTCACACCCATGACACTCCGTCGACACTATGAATACGCGGTACCATTTTGTGTCGTGATATGATAGACAAATACCACAGGGTGCCTATATGCAGCTTTCTTTTGTGTGTGTGTGTGTGTGTGTGTGTGTGTGTGTGTGTGTGTGTGTGTGTGAGAAAAGTATGAAAATGGTCAGTCGCTCTGGATAAGAGTGTCTGATAGATGACTAAAATGTAAATGTAAATGTGTGTGGACCCTTTCTGTTTGTGTGGGCGAATATTGCTTAGCTTTCCGTTGACATCTCTTTTGCCAAGCCCTTGGTGAAACCAATCCACAGATTGGGATTCCACAGAGAATGCCACAGAGATGTTTCTTTTCAGGCATCCGCCATGCATGTCTGATTAGAAAATGATGGGTATTTTGCATCATTGATGTGGGCTCCAGCCAGGGAAGGGTACAGCCTGCATTGCTATGGGCTGGCAGGAGTAGCGGGCTCTACTTTTGTTTGTGCGTATGTATGCGTTAGAATTTTGACTTACCAGGTTTAGTATCACGATACTCGATACCATCACAATAAATTGATACCAAAACGATACCACGGCAAAAAAAGAAGGCTTATTAGCCAAAGTCACAGAATGGTACTTGACAGATCGTTTAAGTTCAATACCGTTACATTTAGCATTTTAGAATGTATGCGTTACAGTTTTTTCCAACTGCTTACACACAATCTTTTCATGTCACACGATTTTTGAAACCTCTCACTCAAAGTGCTAAACTACACACCAAATATCCAAAACCATAAGCTATTTCTCAGCCTTTGACTCAGTTGTCAATTGCATAAAACACTTTTTTCAAAACACTACACACAATTCTCTACCTAAAACACAAAATCTAACAGGAAGTGACTTGCTTTCCTTTTCCAAACACAACCAATCAAAATGTTACACTTATTTACCAGGTCACACACACACTCCTCACATGTGCAAACACTAATAGCTTAACTGATCACTAATCAATCACTGCTTTACTGTAGTATAGGCCTATAAATAGGTCAAAGGTCAGATTGCCTGTTTTGAACAATGGATGCCAACAATGGACAGAGAGCAAGAGAAGTAGGAGGGAGAGGAAGAGGAAGAAGAGGACGAGGGGCAAAGAAGAGAAGGAAGGAGAGCCACCTATGATGAGATTAGGGCAACACTTGTTGATCATGTGATCAACCACGGTTTAACCATGGACTCAGAGTCCAAACAGAGTTCAAACCTTCAGAAATAAGAACAGGTATGCAACTATCTAATGACTATTTTAGCATTACAGTAATGTACTGTAAAATACGTATGACTGCATAGTATTGCGTAAACATTTGTAACTCTAAGCCATCCATTTACTGCACTGCATTGAATGAATGAGGTTGGTTATCATGCTGTACTACATTTCTTTGTACATTGTTTACAGTTCCTATGCTGAACACATACTGTGTTTGAATTCTTTACAGAGTGGAAAGGCAAAGACATCTTGGAGGACGAGGACACTTGTTTACAGATGTACAAGAGACTGCAATTATAAATATGGTTTTGGCCGACAATGCAATTAGGATTCGAGAGATAAGAGAGCTTATCTTGAATAATGACACCATATTTAACAACATCAATGCTGTAAGGCTGTCGACCATACAACGCATCCTCCAACGGCACCGAGTGACGATGAAACAACTTTACAAGGTGCAATTTGAGAGAAACTCTGACAGAGTCAAGAATATGCGACATGTCTTTGCAGAGGTATGTATGCAACACTACTTCCAGTACTTCAGACATACCATATTTACTCATCTGTATATCCTTTTGTCTGTTACAGAGAGTATTGTAGCTTAAATGTAATAGGACAGAGGGCAATTACCAATGTCCCTGGACAGCGTGGGGATAATAAACTATGTGTGCTGCCATCACTCAAAACGGGGTCCTCCATCACAATGCCACACTGGGTCCGTACAACACCGGCCATATGCTCACTTTTCTGGATGCAATTTACACAATGCTTGACCCTGATCCAGATCAGGAGCCTGCTAGATTTGTGGTTTTATGGGACAATGTTAGTCACCGGGCTGTTCTGGTCCAAAACTGGTTTGCCACCCATCCACAAATTGTAGTTCTGTACCTACCCCCATATTCACCTTTTCTAAATCCCATAGAGGAATTCTTCTCAGCCTGACGCTGGAAAGTGTATGATCGCCAACCCTATGCCCGCATGCCGCTTCTCCAGGCAATGGAGGACGCATGTGGGGACATAGAGGTTGCCTCTGTTGTCCAAGGTTGGATAAGCCATGCTAGGAGAGTATCTTGTGATGTGGACAAAGTATTGTGGCCAGACCCAGGCCGGAGAAGAGATGAAGCTTAGTACTGGTGACTGCCCCCCTCCCCCCTACCAATTCCTGGACACAATTGTGTTCTTTACTGTATTCTAAAGAATATACTTTTGGTTTACATATGTTTATGGTTTTGTTGTATGCTACTGTATACAACAGTAATGTTTGGCCTAATAAATATTTTCTGTTTCTACATTGCATTGGTGTTTACAGTGTACTTGTTACCCCTCTCAGCAGATTACTTTCACTGTAGAACATTGTATTGACATGTAGATATAAGCCTATGAAAGACCAAAGAGCTTTAGATTTAGAACAACAGTGTTTACATAGTATATCCAAAAATGTACTATTATGAAAGCCGTGTTGGCCATTTGATGCAAATGCTTGATTCTGACATTTTTGAATGCAGTGTTACATTTTGAAGGAGATGTGAGGCATTTTGCATTTTGTGTGTGCAGTTTTGGCAATTGTGTGTAGAGTTTTGAAAAAAAGGAGACAGTTTTCAAAACTTTTGTAAGCAGTTGGAAAAAAACTAATGAATCAATTATAGAACTATACAATAAATTAGACTTTTAAATTTTTGGGGCCATCTAACTACATAACAACAGAATGGTAATAATTTATTTGAATGGTAAATCTCTATTGATAAACTGGGTAAATCAAGATGTAGCCTGGGCCTATTCACAATACAGGGAAATGCATATTCAGTAGTAGTGTGTGCATGCAAGAGTTATTGATGTTGTTTTGGCTGAATTCATGAGGCTACTGATGAAAAACTGTTTACCTTCTTTTCAGGATACATTTGTTACAAATTTTATAAAAAGCTGGATCCCTTCTAGCCATGACCACTCGTAGGTGGTGGGCCATAGCAACCTATTGTAATGTGTATGCTGGGAGTTGGGAAGCAAGTAGAACAAATTAAGACGAGTAGCGTACAGACATGAAACAACGGAACAGAAACAATGACGCTTAGGGAAAGAACCAAAGGTAATCAGGCAGGTGATGGAGTTCAGGTGAGTCTGATGAGACGCTGGTGCGCGTAACGATGGTGACAGGTGTGCGTAATAATGAGCAGCCTGGTGACCTCGAGCGCCGGAGAGGGAGTATACGTGACAGTACCCCTTCCCTGTCGACCCGGCTGAGGCGCGGGAATCTGACAAGCCGGCTGAGGCGTGGGAACCTGATGAGCCAGCTGAGGCATGGGAGCCTGCCGAGCCTATCGAGACTTGTGAACCTGTCGAGCCAGCTGAGGTATGGAAGGAAGCCTGTCGAGCTAGCTGAGGCATTCGCATTAGACTCGGAAATGGACGCTTGACAGCCCAACCGGGTCTTGTAAACCTGACGTGCCGGCTGAGGCATGGAAGCCTGACGAGCCAGCTGAGGCATGGAAGATTGACATGCCGGCTGAGGCATCCCCATTTGCTCTGGGGGCGACACCTGGACCCGACATCACCTACACAAACAAAAAAACGCTCCCTGATGCTTCCCTTTGGTGAGCCGTTATTCTGTGTACGCTGGGAATCAGGTAGTGTATTTTTAATAAACAAACAAACAAGCAAAACAAGAAACACGAGCAGCGTACAGACATGAAACAATGGAACAGAAACAATAACATGTAGGGAAAGAACTAAAGGGAGTGACATATATAGGGAAGGTAATCGGGTAGGTGATGGAGTTCAGGTGAGTCTGATGAGGCGCTGGTGCGTGTAATGATGGTGACAGGTGTGCGTAATAATGAGCAGCCTGGTGACCTCAAGTGCCCGGAGAGTATACGTGACACCAATATGCTTTCGTTTTTTAGATGATCGACCTCTGTTGAATGAGGAGCTGGTTTTTACATACTGTGTATATTTCTTTATTCTGAATACATACGTTTGTTAGCAATGTCAATTCTTAAGAATTTGAAGAAAAAAAAACATACTTTTATGTTCGCTAACTGGACAGGCAAACACCGCTGCGTACTAAACTGTAAACAAATCCAAACTTGAGCACTCTCCATGGTACTATCTCTGCTGATCATATCTGCCAATCACATTATCCATATCCAAGGTAGTATACAGCTCATTTCCAGAGAGATCTCTGTCCGACAAACTGCTATCAGGTAAATAATTGTTTATTTATTTGTAGTCAAACTATTTAATTATATAAACGTGATACCATCAATGCGTGTAAAATGTATCTCAGCTTAGAACACAGCAACCATAGTAATGTAGCTAGCATGCTAGTTAGCGAGTTACAACACGTAGAACAGTTGCTAGCTAGCAGGAACAGATAGCTCTATCACTAGCTAGCATGTCATTCTGGGACAAGGATGTTTTAGCTATCAGTTTATTCCAAGTAATAATTTAAGACTACGAAAATCTGTAGAACTAGAACTAGTAGTGTAAATATAATACAGTCATCAAGGCAGGACCCACTCATTTAATTCATACTGACAAATAAGAAATGCCACATTGTCCCTGACAATAGTTGGAGAAGGATGATTGCAGATCACCCTGTCTCAGACTGTCAGAATTTTCATTTTCTAGCTCACATACTACATTCCTTTTCTGTGATGATTTAGCAGAAACCGTCTATCATGTTTGTCTTTTATTTATTTTGATTAAACCTTTATTTAACCTTTTCAAGTCCATTAAGAGCAAATCTAGTCGCTCAAGAGCAACCTTACCTGCCGATCTATAAATGAAGTCTCTGTAATCTAGCATGGGTAGGATGGTCATTTGAATAAGGGTTAGTTTGGCAGCTGGGGTAAAAGTGAAGCGATTACGATAGTCTAGATTTAACCTTAGCCTGCAGCTTGGATGTGTGCTGAGAGAAGGACAGTGTACTGTCTAGCCATACTCCCAAGAACTTGTATGAGGTGACTACCTCAAGCTCTAAACCCTCAGAAGTAGTAATTACATTGGTGGGGGGGGGGCATTCTTATTACCGAACCCCTTGACCTTTCTTTTGGAGGTGTTTAGAACAAGGTTAAGGGCAGAGAAAGCTTGTTGGACACTAAAGAAAGCTTTGTTGTAAAGTGTTTAACACAAAATCCGGGGAGGGGCCAGCTGAGTATAACACTGTATCATCTGCATTTAAATGGATGCGAGAGCTTCCTACTGCCTGAGCTTTGTTGTTGTAAATTGAGAAGAGTGTGGGGCCTAGGATCGAGACTTGGTGACAGGCAGTGGCTGACACAGCAGATGTTCTGACTTTAATCATTGCACTCTTTGAGAGAGGTAGTTAGCAAACCAGCCTAAAGACCCCTCAGAGACACCAATACTCCCTAGCCAACCCACAAGAATGGAATGGTCTACCGTATCAAAAGCTTTGGCCATATCAACAAAAATAGTAGCACAACATTGCTTAGAATCAAGGGCAGTGGTGACAGTATTTACGATCTTTAAGGATCTTTAAGGTTACAGTGCCAAATCCATGACCTTAGCAGAAACCAGATTGTATAAGACAGAATACTATAGAATACTATAGACAAATTGGTCTATAACAGCTAGGATCAGCTTGATCTCCCCTTTAAATAAAGGATGCACTGTGGCTGCCTTCCAAGCTCAGGGAACCTCAGAGGGGAGAGACAGGTTAAAAGGGTGAGAGATAAGATCGGCGACGCTAGGAGCTGCAACCTTAAAGAAGAAAGGATCTAAACTATCTGACACAGACTTTATTTTTTCTGGGGGTGGGGGGTCAAGTTTAAGGAGATCCTTTAGCACCTTAGACTCAGTGACCGCCTGCAGGGAGAAGCTGTGTAGTGGGGCAGGGGGGGAGAGGGAGGAGCAGTCTCAATAGAAGGGCTGGGAGATAAGGAAGTGTTGGATAGGCATTTCTCACATGATCTATGTATCATTTTAGCGTTGAAGAACACCCACTACAGATACATGTGCTTGTTTGAGTATCTTTATTCATTTTTGTCTCTCAATTTTTCAATCTATTCACCAAGTCCTGCAGTTTGAACTAACCCTGCTGTCACTATTTAGACATTGAGACTACAGTACATATGCATTTGACTGTTGTCGTTTCTTTGTGGGTTTTTGTCTTACACAGTCTAGTACACTTTAGAGTTGAAGAACCCCAACTACTGACATTGTTTGAGCATCTCAAAGACTAAATTCAATGTAGAATCTAAATACTATTTTAGTATTGTAACATGCAGTGGGGAGAATTCTACGGTCCCTGCCAGGAGGACCACACAAGCTTTAGATTGCATTCTGCTAAGGCACTTGTCCTGCTCTACACCGGTCAGCTACATTGCCGAATAGGGTGGGATCCTTTCAATACGCCTATGGGGCCTGGGAATAAAAATGCTCCTAAACAGAAAGGGGAATACTGAAACATGCGTTGGGGATAGTTCTATAGTCTCGCAAAGAGGCCCAGGCTTTTGACATAGATGGTAAAGCACTCATTTCTGGACTGCAACATTGTAAGGCACTTGATATACAGTACATTGATTGGTAGGTTACACTATATTTAGATACTTCAAATACTGCTTGAGACACCTTTGCTATTTGTCTACGTAGTCCACAAATGGTGACACACTAATTGGGATGGTGTTCTTTGTTCAAATGTATATGCATGAAACGTACATTATAGAAAACATGTCTCAAACTCCGTCATGGTTAGCAGAATAATGAATGATTGGCAACATTTTGGCACTGTCAACTTTTAGAAAGGTAGTAGGAAAGTTCATAATTTAAACCACCTATAATCACATCCACTGAACATTTAGTATTTCGAACTCAAACATTCATTTACCAACTGCTTTTTCTATAATCGTACAGACTCTTTATCATTCTCCATACCTTATATTCCAATGCATTCAACATTATGCATGCCCACCATGATATTGGGCAGCTGCAGTTTGAGAATTCCTCTGGTTTAGAAATCAAATGCACATTGTCCATCTATTTTTAGAGAACATTGTATTGCAAGAAATTCTACAATTAACAAAAATATAAACGCAACATGCAACAATTTAAAAGATTTTACTGAGGTACAGTTCATAGAAGGAAATCAGTCAATTTAAATAAATCCACTAGGGCCTAATCTATAGATTTCATTTCCTCCTCCTCAGACAATTCCGCAGGTGAAGAAGCCAGAACTGGAAATCTGGGCTGGCGTGGTTACATGTGGTCTGTGGTTGTAAGGCCAGTTGAATGCACTGCCAAATTCTATAAAACGATGTTGGAGGTGGCTTATGGTAGAGAAATGAACATTACATTCTCTGGCAACAGCTCTGTTGGACATTCCTGCTGTCAGCATGCCAATTTCACACTCCCTCAACACTTAAGACATCTGTGGCATTGGGTTGTGTGTCAAAACTGGACATTTGAGAGTTTTTAGAGCCTTTTATTGTCCCCAGCACAAGGTGCACCTGTGTAATGCTCATATTAATCAGCTTCTTGATATGCCACACCTGTCAGGTGGATGGATTATCTTGGCAAAGGAGAAATGCGCACCAACATTTATTTTTGTACATATGGAACATTTCAAGGATATTTTAGTTCAGCTTATGAAACATGGGACCAACACTTTACATGTCGCGTTTATTTTTTTGTTCAGTATACAGTGTATTCAGTATTCAGTGTATTCAGATCCCTTGAATTTTCCACATTTTGTTGCATTAGACTTATTCTAAAATTGATCAAATTGTTTTTATTTACTCATCAATCTATACACAATACCACATAATGACAAAGCAAAAACAAGTTTTACAAATGTTTACAAATGTATAAAATAAACTGAAATCACACTTACGTAAGTATTCAGGCCCTTTACTCAGTAATTTATTGAAGAACCTTTGGCTGCGATTACAGCCTCGATTCTTCTTGGGTATGACACTACAAGCTTAGCACACCTTTATTTGGGGAGTTTTTCCCATTCTTCTCTGCAGATCCTCTCAAGCTCTGTCAGGTTGGATGGGGAGCGTCGCTGCACAGCTATTTTCAGGTCTCTTCAGAGATGTTTGAATGGGCTCTGGCTGGGCCACTCAAGGACATTCAGAGACTTGTCCCGATGCCACTCCTGCATTGTCTTGGCTGTGGCTTAGGGTCATTGTCCTGTTGGTCCTGAGCGCTCTGGAGCAGATTTTCATCAAGGATCTCTCTGTACTTTGTGCCGTTCATCTTTCCCTCGATCCTGACTAGTCTCCCAGTCCCTGCCGCTGAAAAACAGCCCCACAGCATGATGCTGCCACCACCATGATTCACCGTAGGGATGGTGCCAAGTTTTTTCCAGATGTGATGCTTGGCATTCAGGCCAAAGAGTTCAATCTTGGTTTTATCAGACCAGAGAATCTTGTTTCTCCTTTTGGTGCTTTTTGGCAAACTCCAAGAGGGCTGTCATGTTCCTTTTACTGAGTGGCTGCCGTCTGGCCATTTTACCATAAGGCCTGATTGGTGGAGTGCTGCAAAGATGATTGTCCTTCTGGAAGTTTACCCCATCTCCACAGAGGAACTCTGGAGCACTGTCAGAGTGACCAAAGCCCTTCTTCCACGATTGCTCAGTTTAGCTGGGTGGCCAGCTGCAGGAAGAGTCTTGGTGCTTCCAAATTTCTTCCATTTAAGACTGATGAAGGCCTATCTGATTGAAGCCTTCCCCATATCTGTGCCTCGACACAATCCTGTCTACTGACAACTCCTTCGACCTCATGGCTTGGTTTTTGCTCTGACATGCTGTGTCAACTGTGGGACCTTATATAGACAGGCCGTAGCAAATCATGTCCAATCAATTGAATTTCCCACAGGCGGACTCCAATCAAGTTGTAGAAACATCTCAAGGATGATCAATGGAAACAGGATGCACCTGAGCTCAATTTTGAGTGTTTTAGCAAAGGGTCTGAATACTTACAGTGGGGAGAACAAATATTTGATACACTGCCGATTTTGCAGGTTTTCCTACTTTCAAAGCATGTAGAGGTCTGTAATTTTTATCATAGGTACACTTCAACTGTGAGAGACGGAATCTAAAACAAAAATCCAGGAAATCACATTGTATGATTTTAAAGTAATTCATTTGCATTTTATTGCATGACATAAGTATTTGATACATCAGAAAAGCAAAACATAATATTTGGTACAGAAACCTTTGTTTGCAATTACAGAGATCACATGTTTCCTGTAGTTCTTGACCAGGTTTGCACACACTGCAGCAGGGATTTTGGCCCACTCCTCCATACAGACCTTCTCCAGATCCTTCATGTTTCGGGGCTGTTGCTGGGCAATACGGACTTTTAGCTCCCTACAAAGATTTTCTATTGGGTTCAGGTCTGGAGACTGGCTCGGCCACTCCAGGACCTTGAGATGTTTCTTACGGAGCCACTCCTAGTTGCCCTGGCTGTGTGTTTCGAGTCGTTGTCATGCTGGAAGACCCAGCCACAACCCATCTTCAATGCTCTTACGGAGGGAAGGAGGTTGTTGGCCAAGATCTTGCGATACATGGCCCCATCCATCCTCCCCTCAATACGGTGCAGTCGTCCTGTCCCCTTTGCAGAAAAGCATCCCCAAAGAATGATGTTTCCACCTCCATGCTTCACGGTTGGGATGATGTTCTTGGGGTTGTACTCATCCTTCTTCTTCCTCCAAACACGGCGAGTGGAGTTTAGACCAAAAAGGTCTATTTTTGTCTCATCAGACCACATGACATTCTCCCATTCCTCCTCTGGATCATTCAGATGGTCATTGGCAAACTTCAGACGGGCCTGGACATGCGCTGGCTCGGCCACTCCAGGACCTTGAGATGTTTCTTACGGAGCCACTCCTAGTTGCCCTGGCTGTGTGTTTCGAGTCGTTGTCATGCTGGAAGACCCAGCCACAACCCATCTTCAATGCTCTTACGGAGGGAAGGAGGTTGTTGGCCAAGATCTTGCGATACATGGCCCCATCCATCCTCCCCTCAATACGGTGCAGTCGTCCTGTCCCCTTTGCAGAAAAGCATCCCCAAAGAATGATGTTTCCACCTCCATGCTTCACGGTTGGGATGATGTTCTTGGGGTTGTACTCATCCTTCTTCTTCCTCCAAACACGGCGAGTGGAGTTTAGACCAAAAAGGTCTATTTTTGTCTCATCAGACCACATGACATTCTCCCATTCCTCCTCTGGATCATTCAGATGGTCATTGGCAAACTTCAGACGGGCCTGGACATGCGCTGGCTTGAGCAGGGGGACCTTGCGTGCGCTGCAGGATTTTAATCCATGACGGCGTAGTGTGTTACTAATGGTTTTCTTTGAGACTGTGGTCCCAGCTCTGTTCAGGTCATTGTCCAGCTCCTGCCGTGTAGTTCTGGGCTGATCCCTCACCTTCCTCATGATCATTGATGCCCCACGAGGTGAGATCTTGCATGGATCCCCAGACCGAGGGTGATTGACCGTCATCTTGAACTTCTTCCATTTTCTAATAATTGCGCCAACAGTTGTTGCCTTCTTACCAAGCTGCTTGCCTATTGTCCTGTAGCCCATCTCAGCCTTGTGCAGGTCTACAATTTTATCCCTGATGTCCTTAGACAGCTCTTTGGCCATTGTGGAGAGGTTGGAGTTTGATTGAGTGTGTGGACAGGTGCAGTTAATACAGGTAATGAGTGGAGAATAGGTGGGCTTCTTAAAGAAAAACTAACAGGTCTGTGAGAGCCAGAATTCTTACTGGTTGGTAGGTGATCAAATACTTATGTCATGCAATAAAATGCAAATTAATTACTTAAAAATCATACAATGTGATTTTCTGGATTTTTGTTTTAGATTCCACCTCTCACAGTTGAAGTGTACCTATGATAAAAAATTATAGACCTCTACATGCTTTGTAGGTAGACAAACCTGCAAAATCGGCAGTGTATCAAATTCTTGTTCTCCCCACTGTATGTAAATAAGGTATTGCTGTACTTTATTTTTTATACATTTGTAAACATTTCTAAAACCTTTTTTTCGCTTTGTCATTATGGGGTATTTTGTGTAGATTGATGATCATTTATTTATTTTTTATATATTTTAGAATAAGGCTGTAACGTAACAAAATGTGAAAAAGTCAAGGGGTCTGAATACTTTCCGAATGCACTGTATATATGTAGTCTATGCCATATGTATTGGTTAATATGCTTATGCAGCTGTCATTTTTAAAACTCCATTCTAGCGTACATGACACACACATCTTTCTATCACATGCTTTTATTTGGGTTTCCATGCAAAGTATATGATTTAAGTTTTTTTTTAAGCCTTCAGCTAGTTACTTGAAATGAGAATTATGACCATGCCATGCTAACAGAAATGTATTTCACTAACAGAGAGAGAGAGCTATTTAAACACTCATTTCCATTTACAGTAGCTGACTAGACTAGTCAAACTGTAACATTGGATAGCTTTCAACAAATTGGCTAAATGGTCTCTCTTCATATGATCAAAACAATCTTGCATTGCATACTGCATATTTCAAGTGCAATCGAAAACAGATACAGTATGGAAGTTTACATACACCTTAGCCAAATACATTTAAACTCAGTTTTTCACAATTCATGACATTTAGTCCTAGTAAAAATTCCCTGTTTTAGGTTAGTTAGGATCACCACTTTATTTTAAGAATGTGAAAAGTCAGAAAAATAGTTGAGAGTGAATAATTTCAGCTTTTATTTCTTTCATCACAATCCCAGTGGGTCAGAAGTTTACATACACCCAATTAGAATTTGGTAGCATTGCTTTGAAATTGTTTAACTTGGGTAAAACGTTTCGGGTAGCCTTCCACAAGCTTCCCACAATAAGTTGGGTGAATTTTGGCCCATTCCTCCTGACAGAGCTGGTGTAACTGAGTCAGGTTTGTAGGCCTCCTTGCTCGCACACGCTTTTTCAGGTCTGCCCACACATTGTCTATAGGATTGAGGTCAGGGCTTTGTGATGGCCACTCCAATACTTTGACTTTGTTGTCCTTAAGTCATTTTTCCACAACTTTGGAAGTATGCTTGGGGTCATTGTCCATTTGGAAGACCCATTTGCGACCAAGCTTTAACTTCCTGACTGATGTCTTGAGATGTTGCTTCAATATAGCCACATCATTTTCCTCCTCATGATGACATCTATTTTGTGAAGTGCACCAGTCCCTCCTGCAGCAAAGCACCCCCACAAAATGATGCTGCCACCCCCGTGCTTCACGGTTGGGATGGTGTTCTTCAGCTTGCAATCCTCCCCCATTTTCCTCCAAACATAACAATGGCCATTATGGCCAAACAGTTCTATTTTTGTTTCATCAGACCAGAGGACATTTCTCCAAAAAGTACGATCTTCGTCCCCATGTGCAGTTGCAAACCGTAGTCTGCCTTTTTATGGCGGTTTTGGAGCAGTTGCTTCTTAATTGCTGAGCAGCGTTTCAGGTTATGTTGATATAGGACTCATTTTACTGTGGATATAGATACTTTGGTACCTGTTTCCTCCAGCATCTTCACACGGTCCTTTGCTGTTGTTCTGGGATTGATTTGCACTTTTCACACCAAAGTACGTTCATCTCTAGAAGACAGAATGCGTCTCATTCCTGAGCGGTATGACGACTGCGTGGTCCCATGGTGTTTCTACTTGCATACTATTGTTTGTACAGATGAACGTGGTACCTTCAGGCATTTGGAAATTGCTCCCAAGGATGAACCAGACTGGTGGAGGTCTACAATTTTTTTTCTAAGGACTTGGCTGATTTCTTTTGATTTTCTCATGATGTCAAGCAAAGAGGCACTGAGTTTGAAGGTAGGCCTTAAAATACATACACAGGTACACCTCCAATTTACTCAAATTATGTCAATTAGCCTATCAGAAGCTTCTAAAGCCATGACATCATTTTTGGGAATTTTCCATGCTGTTTAAAGGCACAGCCAACTTAGTGTATGTAAACTTCTGAACCACTGGAATTGTGATACAGTGAAGTGAAATAATCTGTCTGTAAACAATTGTTGGAAAACTTCTGACTTCAACTGTATTTTATTTCAGTCTTTGGGAGCTAGGTATATCTGTACACTTTCATCAGACAGCAGCTCGAGTTTTCACAAGAGGCTGTGTTTACATCGTAGATAGAAGCAGGCCATTGGCTGCCCTCATTACGAGGGGTATGTACGAGAGTTTTGATTGGTTCCAAGTTTAGCAGTTTTCAAATTTGCCTGAGCAGATATACTTTTTTGAGAAAATGTGCAATAATTGAAGGTGCCAACTAATTTTAGAGTCATCATAATAATGTTTTACTGTCATATACAAAAAATCTGCTCCTTCCTCAAAGCTTCACTCAGCTTCACTATTTTCACCAAAGGCCCACCACCTATCAAGCAAAGATGTCTTGACTGGGAGAGATGTGGCGTGGGAGTTGAAGTGAATGAAGTTTTGGCTGACAATCAGCCATGTAATCAGCAATATTTTGCATTCTGGTTTTCATATTATCACGAACAAGGTACTAGGGTAGTGAATGGATTTTGGCTTGAGCTGTAGCTAGCAAGGAAAGTTAGCCTACAAAGCTGGAAGCTACCAGTATCATCTTGCATTGTAGTGTTCTAACTTGTACTGGACATTGTTTTGGAAACAGTAATTTGCTCAGAAGTGTGTTAAACTTCTGAGCAGCATAAGTGGTGATGCAGCCCAGAGTTCAGTGGTTCCTCATGACAGGCTAGAGCTAGCATTGAGTAAGTGGAGAAGTCATAAGGACATCGGCTGCGCTGATAGACAGACTTGATCCTCTCTTAATCAGTACACGTAAGACACATTTACCAAACTGTTTTTCATGTTCTAGTATCAAGAAAGTACAGACGTTTTGGTATTCCGTGTGTGTGTGTGTTTGTGTATCCATCCATCTTGTGTGGGTTTGTGCATGTGGAAATGTGTATATGTTT
Source organism: Oncorhynchus kisutch (assembly GCF_002021735.2). Taxonomy (NCBI): domain Eukaryota; kingdom Metazoa; phylum Chordata; class Actinopteri; order Salmoniformes; family Salmonidae; genus Oncorhynchus; species Oncorhynchus kisutch. The sequence continues at coordinate 39,301,948 of NC_034193.2, forward strand.
GTGTGTGCGTATCAATGCATGCATCTGTGTGTACAGCAGGACTATCACTTGGCCGTGGGGCGTGCCAGTCCTGGAGGATCATGGGAAGCATTGTGAACTCGGGATGATTCAATTAAACACTGTAAATAATTGAGCTAATGGAGAAATTCTAGCCAGCGACCGCATGGGAGAGCTGACATCATGAGGTAAAGAGAAACCATACACCCCCTCCAACCAGAGACATAGCTGTCTGTTTCCAGATCAAAGCACCTGATCTGATTACTCACACACACACACACATGTACACAGTGGTATATCCCCTTCCCAAGTCAAAATAAAAGTAAAAGGACAGTGTACATTTGGTACACTGACTGAAATAGCAGGGTTTATTTCGGGACCTGTACAAAGGGCAGGTCAGGCTCCAGGGATAGAACTCGCTGACCCTCACATACAACATGAAACCCTAACATGAAACCCCATATCAATACATGATCATTCATTTTACATTATCTTGATGAAAAGCCTGACATTTTTTGTCTCTTCTCTCATCCAAATGATTTAAGGTCATATAATATATGATATGGCGCCGGAGGAGATGGCTGCCGTTTTACGATCTCCTAACCAATTGTGTGTGTTTTTTCGCATTATTTTTAACTTATTTTGTAGATAATGTTTCTGCCACCTTGTGTTATGACCGAAAAGAGCTTCTAGACAGCGATTACTCACCCCGTACTGGAGGAATACTTTTTCGAATGGGAAGAATTGACTTCAGATGCCCGACAAGGCCCTCATCCCCGTCATTCGCAGGAGAAAGAGACAAAGATATCGGGATGCAGGTCTGGGTGCCTTGTAAGGATCTGACGGCGAACAGGTAATCTCCCTTCACCGTCAGTCCTATTTGCCAACGTACAATCAATGGAAAATAAAATAGACAAATGATCACGTATATCCCACCAACGGGACATTAAAAACTGTAATGTCTTATGTTTCACTGAGTCGTGGCTGAACGACGACATGAATAACAAACAGCTGGCGGGCTTTAAGCTTCTCAGCAGGATAGAGCAGCGGCCTCTGGTAAGACAAGGGGTGGCTGTCTATGTATATTTATAAACAACAGCTAGTGCACAAAATCTAAGTTTTGAGTTTTGAGAAATCCAAGTCTTGAGGTTTTGCTCATCTGAGGTAGAGGATCTCATGATAAACCGAAGACCACACTATTTACCAAGAGAGTTTTCATCTATATTCGTCGTAGCTGTCTATTTACCACCACAAACCGATGCTGGCACTAAGATCGCACTCAATGAGCTGTATACGGCCATAAGCGAACAGGAAAACACTCACCAGAGGCGGCACTCCTAGTTTCTGGGGACTAGGGGTAGGTAGCTTAGTGGTTAGAGCATTGGGCCAGGAACCGGAAGGTTGCTGGATCGAATCCCAGAGCTGACAAGGTAAACATATTTTGTTCTGCCCCTCAACAAAGCAGTTGACCCACTGTTCCCCGGTAGGCTGTCATTGTAAATAAGAATTTGTTCTTAATACTGACTAGTTAAATAAAGCTACATTTTAAAACATTTTTTTTACTTAAATCCATTTGCCTCATTTCTACCAGCATGTTAAATGTGCAACCAGAGGGAAAAAACCTCTAGACCACCTGTACTCCACACACAGAGACATGTACAAAGCTCTCCCTCACCCTCCATTTGGTAAATCTGACCACAACTCTATCCTCCTGATTCCTGCTTACAAGCAAAAACTAAAGCAAGAAGCACCAGTGACTCGGTCCATAAGAAAGTGGTCAGATGAAGCAAATGCTAAGCTACAGGACTGTTTTGCTAGCACAGACTGGAATATGTTCCGGGATTCTTCCGATGGCATTGAGGAGTACACCACATCAGTCACAGGCTTCATCAATAAGTGCATTGATGACGTCGTCCCCACAGTGACCGTATGTACATACCCCAACCAGAAGCCATGGATTACAGGCAACATCCACACTGATCTAAAGGGTAGAGCTGGGACTCTAACCATAAAGCATTAAAAAAATCCCGCTATTACCTCAGACGAACCATCAAACAGGCAAAGCGTCAGTATAGGACTAAGATCGAATCGTACTACACCGGCTATTACAGACTACAACGGGAAGCACAGTGGTGAGCTGCCCAGTGACACGAGCCTACCAGACGAGCTGAATTACTTCTATGCTCGCTTCGAGGCAAGTAACACTGAAACATGCATGAGAGCATCAGCTGTTTTGGATGACTGTGTGATCACGCTCTCCGTAGCCGATGTGAGCAAAACCTTCAAACAGGTCAACATTCACAAGGCCGAAGGGCCAGACGGATTACCAGGACGTGTACTCCAAGCATGCGCTGACCAACTGGCAAGTGTCTTCACTGACATTTTCAACCTGTCCCTGACTGAGTCTGTAAGATCAACATGTATCAAGCAGACCATCATAGTCCCTGTGCCCAAAAACACTAAGGTAACCTGTCTAAGTGACTACCGACCCGTAGCACTCGTGTCTGCATCCAGAAAGTGCTTTGAAAGGCTGGTCATGGCTCACATAAACACCATTATCTCAGAAACCCTAGACCCATTCCAATTCGCATACCGCTCCAACAGGTCCACAGATGATGCAATCTCTATTGCTCTCAACACTGCCCTTTCCCACCTGGACAAAAGGAACACATATGTGAGAATGCTATTCATTGACAACAGCTCAGCAGTCAAGACCATAGTGCCCTCAAACCTCACTAAACTAAGGTTCCTGGGATTAAACATCTCCCTCTGCAACGGGATCCTGGACTTCCTGACAGGCCATCCCCCAGGTGGTAAGGGTAGGTAACAGCATATCCGCCACACTGATCCTCAACAAGGGGGCCTCTCAGGGGTGCATGCTCAGTCCCCTCCTGTACTCCCTGTTCACTCATGACTGCATGGGCCAGTCACGATTCCAACACCATCATTAAGTTTGCTGATGACACAACAGTGGTAGGCCTGATCCCTGACCACAATGAGACAGCCTATAGGGAGGAGGTCAGAGACCTGGCCGTGTGGTGCAAGGACAACAACCTCTCCCTCAATGTGATCAAGACAAAGCACATGATTGTGGACTACAGAAAAAGGAGGACCGAGCACGCCCCCATTCTCATCGAAGGGGCTGTAGAGGAGCAGGTTGAGAGCTTCAAGTTCCCTGTTGTCGACATCACCAACAAACTATCATGGTCCAAACACACTAAGACAGTTGTGAAGAGGGCACGACAAAGCCTATTCCCCCTCAGGAGACTGAAAAGATTTGGCATGGGTTCTCAGACCCTCAAAAGGTTTTACAGCTGCACCATCGAGAGCATCCTGATGGGTTGCATCACTGCCTGGTATGGCAAGTGCTCGGCCTCCGACCGCAAGACACTACAGAGGGTAGTGTGTACGTCCCAGTACATTACTGGGGTCAAGCTTCCTGCCATCCAGGACCTCTATACCAGGCGGTGTCTTAGGAAGGCCCTAAAAATTGGCAAAGACTCCAGCCACCTTAGTCATAGACTGACTCTCTGCTACCGCATGGCAAGCGGTACACCCTGTATATAGCCTGTACCGGTACACCCTGTATATAGCCTCGCCATTGTTATTTTACTGCTGCTGTTTAATTATTTGATACTTAAATTTTTTTATTTAAAGCATTGTTGGTTAAGGGCCTGTAAGTAAGCATTTCATTGTCATTTCATTGTCATTGTATTCATGTGACAAGTCAAATTTGATTTGATTTTTGATATGATATACTTGTAAATATTAAATTCAACTATTTCCCAGAAATCTAAAAGCATTGGATTGATGGAGGCATGGGCTAGAGCAGGTGTATAAAACAAATGTGGCCCTGGGGGCTCCCTGACTGTCTAGCTTTCATTTTGATGACTGTTAGCAAACTAAACAGAGTGAAGAGTCTATAAAATGTTAGTCGATTATCTTTTCTACCCAGTTTTGAATCGGTTTTAGTCATTTCAATGTCGATTGAAACCCCCGCAAAGTAGAAAAAACAACAAGGTATTTTACTCAAGCCAATCCCGGGATAGATTAAATGGGTTTACATTTTTCGAACATACATTCCATCTGAAATGCCCCTTCTTTTTTTTCTCCTCCCCGGACGGCGCACATGTGATGTGGGAAGGGGTGGCCCGGTCATCTGGAATCCACCGAAGCTCCCCTTTAAGTCTGGGGTAACCACCAGAGCCCTCCTTTAATGCGGTGGGAAATCATTGCCATGTGCTAACGGGAGGTCGGAGGGCACGGAAAATGTTAACTCACTTGAGACGGCCATGAGGAAAGGATAGAGAGATGGTGGAGGGAGGTAGTGATAGGGGTGACTGTCTGAGAACTGTTTTGTGGAGGAGGGGATGTAAGTGGAAGGGGAATGCGGTTGAGGGGGCAGGGCTTTTCTGGGATGTAGAAGTCAACCAATGTAGAAGTCAACCGATATTGTGACAGTCAAATGAAAAGTGTCAAGATCAAAAGAGAGGCGGACCAGTCCAATTGTTTTCTTTCTTTCTTTTGCGCACTCACTGGCTGGTGGTGCCCCTTTCAAAAAAGGTCACTGTCCTAACCTTAAAGTAGGTCTACCTCCTTGGTATGTACTCTACACCTCTTAAGCTCTCTCTTCTTTTCTTCTCCCACGTTTTCACAGGAGTGCCATTATGTTCCCATAAGGCCTCTTTTCTTTTCTTCCCCACTGATCCCGATAAATCCGGGAGGGAGGTTAGGGGGTCAGACTCCGACATTCCTGAGCCCCTGGTTAACCCCTCTATTCTACCTCCCTCCCCCTACCACTTCATTGCTACATATCCCAAGCTATGACTGGGATATTACACATGTTAGACATATACATTCATTTCTATTGGCCACATATGTAGCCTGATGACCCATTTCTATCGGCCATAGGTGGACGCTATTGCTCACATATCACTCTGAATCGAATCATGTCTACACTATTCTGAATCATACTTATGGGCAGCACACGGCATGGCTCCGAAATATCCTTTTGCAAACTTATACTACAAACCAGTGGCGGATTTAGGTATAGGCGACATGGGCAGGTGACATGGGCAGCTTCCCAGGGCGGTGTCTTGCCGGGGGCGGCACGGGTGGGGGAGGTTCACCCAGGAAGCCATACAAGCTAGAACCGCCACTGCTACAAACCATGTAAAAGCTTTGCATTCCTGTCACCAGGAAATGGTAAGGTAAACAACATTATATGAACCCAAGCAATATGGCCGCTTCCGTCACTACACAGCCACAACCATGTTTACATTTTTCCCCCTGCCACTGAATCCCACAGAAATAAAATGCGAAAAACAGTTGCTGGGGAATCCAAACAACAGCTTGGCCTGTGTGTTGAGAAAGCCCAGAGGTCCGTCATCATTTCCTGAATAGAGCCCCTCTTTATAACACCCCTCTAGCACTCCTCCCCCTCCTTTCTCCTGGTACAGTGTGCTAAACTAAAGGCAGCGTGTCTGGCTACATCATTGACGACGGGAAACTCCGCTAAAAGCTCACAGACAACCTCATTAAGGTTGAGGAGTGCAGAGATTCGCTGCATGTCACTGCACGGTGGGTATCCCATGACAACGCTAAGGCCCACTCTGGTTTTAAATATTAATCTCCTGATCCGTCTGCTTGTTTGTTTGGTTTTACCCACCTCCAGGCAGGCTGGGACAAGCCACCTTTTCAACCAGACTGCTACCTGCCAAGCTGCCCGGCACACTTCCTCCTCTTGTGCCCAATTGATTTCCTTTGTTTGATGCCTTCTCGACACATAGAGAAGGAGAACATTTGTGGACAAAACATTTGTGGATGTTGACCTATACTCAGTATTCTCACCACAAAGTAAAGCAGATCTGGCGGATGACCAAACAACAACAAAAATAATATGTTCAACCACTAAGACAAAAATAACACTCTCGCTACATTATATAGCGACAACACGATAGCTATACTTCAAAGACGAGTGGGACCTCCGAGGCCAATTGGTATGCTGAGAGAAGAGCCTCCATGTAAATGGATGTCTATCTCTTTCAAAGAGGGTCTAATCATCAGAGACATCTAAGGCGGAGGCGTCACACTGAGCTGCCATCCCCAGCCATCTGGACAGACAGCGGACGCTGCCAAGGCCTTCCTACGGGCGTGCTTGGCCTGGCAGCCGTGATGGCAGAGAGACGATATAGCTAGGTAGCTTGCTAACCAGGCTACAGCAGACAGGGACGCTATAGGAAGCTAGCACTACTAACCAGATGCCGCAGAATAGGGCTAGGGGTAGATGTATGTTGCCACCCAAAAGCAGATCTAGGAACAACTTACCAGGACTCAATCTTTGATCTGACCATAGGAGATGTTTCTCATAAGCATAGATCAGTGCTAACAAGAACTCTCTCCCTATAGCTCCTGCAGCATGCTGTTATGGAATTGAGAGCCAAGAAAACAAACAAACATACACAGATTAACACTGAAAGTAGGTTTATAGGTTGAGATGTGCCTGACGGCAATTCCCCAAGTGTAAGAATCTGTATTTTGTACTAAACTGCAGCAATGACAGAACAGCATCTGCTGTATACAATTAATACAATCCTGTAGAGTTAGCAGTAAATACTAACTTCCAAAGCCTTGTTTTGTCCACTCTTAAACTTCCCACTGGGCAAAAACGGGTTGAATCGATGTTGTTTTCAAGTCATTTCAATCCAAAAAAAGTAATTGTGATGATGTTGAATCAAGATGGAAAACTGATTGGATTTGAAAAAAAGTCATCAACTTAAGGGAATTTCATATTTTTTTCCACCCAACTTTTGTTGATTTCATGTTAGTTGACAACTCAACCAAATGTAAATCGAAACTAGACATTGAACTAACGTCTGTGCCCAGTGGGTTGTGTGTATTGATATAACTTATTCATAGAATACTACTTTTTTAGTGTCATTCACCCATTACTTCAGCTGAAAGTTATCTTGTTTTGGGAGTGTGTGTGTTTCTCTGAGTGTGGGTGTGTGTTAGTGAGTGAGTGAGCGAGTGTGTTTTTCTGTGTGTGTGGTGGTGCTGTGAATGTTGTGCTGGAGCAGCAGCTACCCCTATTGACAGCTGAAGGGTGATGGACTGTCTGCCTCGGATCAGCAACCTCTTCTCTCTCTCACCATGCCAAATAGCTCCCTCTATCTTCCACTCTTTTATCAAACCCCTCTATTCCTCCTTGGCTCCATAACAGCTCAAACCCTAAACTATGTCTCAAATTCTACAACCAAATGATAATCCAGGAGCTAACTCAGAATATAAAGGTCATTCTAAAATGCTAAATAGCCTGAAAGCTAACTCTTGGTCCTGGAGCTAACTCGGCTAACTTTTGGAGATAAAATGGTAGCCAACTCTCACTGGCCAGAACTCTGTTGCACTCATAGCCGTCCAGAGATTCCACTCACCCAGAAGGGTGGAGGGAAAGGGAAGGAAACTGGCTGGAGCTGTAGCCAGCCGCCTCCGCCAGCGCTTACTTTCCCCTTACTGACCCCAGAGGGAGGGAGTGGTGATTTCAACATGGAGGACTAGTTGGAGCACTGCAGGGAGGGAGAAATGGTTCACTTACAGCCGCCGATAAAACCTCCACCGCCTATGCCGATGCCAAGAGCTGAAGAGAGAGCTAGCTAATGGGGTCCTGGGGCGCAACGCCATGCCAACACAAGCGGTCCTCTTTTACCTCTCTCTCTCTCCCTTCCTTCCCTCTCTCTCTCACTTTCCATTCCTTTTCAGTCAGCACTCTCTCCCCCATTCAGACACCCTAAACAGAAAAGTCTCTCTCTTCCCCACTTGGCTCAGAGACTTGGCAAGCCTGCCATCCTCCCTCCTCCCTCCATTCCTGGTTCCACTATGTGTTTCTCCCTTGAAAACACATCTAATGACATAGCCTTTGGAATGGGGAGAGCACAGGGTTCATGGAAAATACAGGGTAGGCCTGCCATTTCCAGTTTTATGGGACGTTCCTGGGCCACGATTCAAAACGTTCTATATTTTATTCCAAGAGGATTTTTTTCAGTTCCTGTCTCCTGGCCTGTCTCTCTACTGCTGGAGCCAGGGCTGCCAAGACACACAGAAAAGCAGCTGCAGCCAGGGTAAAAATAATTACTCCTCTGTTGGTCCCTGCAAGCTTTCCTTCACTGGAGCCCTTGTGCAAATCTCCACTCAAAAACACTTGCTTGGTGTGTGTGTGTGTGTGTGTGTGTCTGCCTTATTCAGCTGCTCTGAAATAAAAAATAAATACAAATCCTGTCGTGTTTGAACAGCTTTCTCTCCCCCTCTCAACACCCCCCCCCCCCCCCCCCCATCTTATCTCTCTCCGCCACTTTGGGGAATACCAACAGTGTTGCCATAGTTACCTCTCTGGTCTGAAACCATGGCAACAGAGGAGTACGAGCACCATTCCAAGGAAGATGACAGGGCAGAAGAGGATAATTGCTTTTGCACTCACATACGCAAGTCGCAGTGCCAGGTTTTACAGTAAATGTGCAGAGTCAGCATGGGTGTGAATGTCATATAGCGATGAGCTCACCGTGCAGCATCATGCACACTGATTGGATTAGGAGCCCAAGCATGCTAATTACCTAGCCTTTATGGAGCATGCTTAATTAATTTAATAGTGCTATGTGCACAGTCAATAAAGGTACACAGTGAGGCTCGTATACTACACAATAAGCAACTGCAGGGTGTCTCCTGTCTTATTGCCAACCTTAGCACACCCAGGAGAACAGTAAAAGTTATACCCATATAAATGGTTTTAAGAGAGATATGTAGGAATCAGTCGGTAAAGCATCCCCATTGGTTGGTTCTCTTTATAAACCCTAAAGTCTTACATAATTCTACTATCTGATTGATAGATAGTTTTGCAATAACCATTATTTGTACAACATCCCTAAACATGTGTGTGTGTGATGTGTGTGTCATGGTCTTTCTGTCCAAACCTCCAACCCACATCGACATAAGGACATGAGATCTGTCTTAGTCCCAGCAAATGACAAGAGTACTTGTTTCCTAGGGAATTGCTACAGACATGTATAATGTGGCCTGGGGTGATGGCATGGATTAGGAGACCTCCGAACACACAAGCACTGGGATCACATACAGTAGGGCTTCCAAAGCAGTTTCCAGGAACGATTGAGTAATGGTAATAATAACCCACCGCCGCGAGACAATGAGCCTCTGGCTAAGCCGCGACACGTCAAGCCCGGGCACTGGCGGAGCTAGATGTCCCTGAGGGGTGAATTCTTCGCCAAACCCTCAGCCAGCTGCATGCCAGGTGCGAGCTGCTAAGCCACTGGCGAGAGAGACGACAGGGCAGACGGGTAATCCTCCTACCATGTAAATTGTCCACAGACAAGTGTACACATTCACGCACATACACACACATACCAGTGGAGGCTGCTGAGGGAAGGACGGCTCACTCCATTCTGGCCATTATTATGAATCATCCTCCCCTCAGCAGCCTCCACTGATACATGCACACACACACGTAAGTATGAAGAAGTACACATGCAATGCATGCTCACATACACACACACATAGAGACATAAGTACGGGTATGAAGGTGTACACACGCTTGTTCAAACACACACTTGTACAAACACACATGCACGCACACAAGCACACACCCACAGCTTAACTGGAAACCCCCTCAAAAGCACACACCCTCTTCCAAAATCCTGTCAACTGGGGACGTGTGGTCAATGACGCCAATCTCTAAGGTTCAGCTATTCCTTTATTAAACTGTAAAACAACAACCAGCCACAGAAAGGGGTGCAGAACGACTCAGTTGCCATTTAAAGGCAAAGGTGCACGCAATACCAGACACAGTCTGGTGATGATATAATCCATGTAAGGATGTGCATGCCTGATGGTTTGTATTACTGCAGGTCTGAGCATGTGCCCTCAGAAGCCTAATAGTCAAGGTGGTATATTTTTGCAGCTGCCTGGCCTTGCACATGTAATGCAGCTGACCATCTGTTCTGTCGAGCAGCACTTCTAGGGATTAGCTATCATCTGGGAGATGAAAAGTGCAAACTAAGGCCAGACAGGCATAGGAGCAAGGCTCAGAGCAACTGGCATCATTTTTCGTAAATGAATTGAGCATAGCGAAAGCAAATTTGTACATGTTGTCTTACTGGTCTAAATGATTGTGCCACACCATGTAGCCTACTGTTCAATATTTCACTTGGCCATTGTTTGCTGCTGTGTAGTCTACCCCAGATTAGTCAAAATACCTATAGTCGTAGCTGAATTGTTTCTATTTTTCTTACTCTGGAGAAAATACTGTTTAATTGTATCAAATGTAATCATTAGCCTGCTGCTTCTTTTTTTAATGAATCGCTACTGCTCCCTTGTGGCACTTACATTTCAATGCGATCCAATACTACTTACATTGATTTAAAGAAATCCTAACCCCCCCCATCTGGGTTCAACATACAACACTTTATATTCAATCAAATGCATACGCTATCGGAGATATCATGTGATTGGGAATTAAATGTGTATTATTTTCGATCAGGCGTTCAATGCGGACACCCTAGCTGTCAAATTAGTCAGCGGTCCTACTGGTCCTTTTTGCTGCGAACTTGCGACTGTGTGAGGTCATGTACCACCTTTGATATAAGCCAAAATTGAAATATTATCTTTGTTAACATAGAAATATCAACCATTTCGGAAGTGATGATGGGCGGTAAATCGAGCACGATAGCCGCCGGTGTTTGCGGGGCTCTGTTCGTTGGCTACTGCATCTACTTCGACAAGAAAAGACGGAGTGACCCCAACTTCAAGAACAGGCTGCGAGAACGTGAGTGTTGTCCACGTCCTTTGCAACCCGCTCCGGTCTTTGTTTGGGAGACCTGAGGTGCAACTAAATGCCCGAGCCAGGCCGAACTCGTTTAACTATACCCAATTGGCGAAGTATAGAAGCTTGCATGGTTACGTTAATGGTTTGTGCACTAGATCTGATTCATTGTCAGCGCACTGCTAACCCCAAAAGTCCTGCACCTAACTAGCGCATAGCAACTCAACTCTGTTCTCTTATAGAGTTGAGCGTTTCTCTGTTAACTACCTCCTTTATCATGTATTAATGTACTTCCTACTCACTCACAACAAGCGTTCTGTTAAGTTGAATTCAGACATGGAAAGCTGCACCTACCCTGATTCATTCATTGATGGTGTGTTTTGAACTGTTATGTAACCTAAACCAACCATTCTAGGCTACTAGCCATATCAGACATAGAGCTTGCCAAGCAGCCAAAATCCATCTTTCATACTGTAGCCCAGCTACAATTGTAGTCTAGTTAATGTGGGACTGGAATGTGATCTGTATAGGATTTTTATTGTGACATGCATCCATATGTGTATTCTAATTGGCTCCTGTATTAGAGCAACCTGGATATCCCTGGTGTTACTCTATCCAGGCCTACTACTCATGTAAGGCCATGGGTTGTCGGTATGAAGAAGCTGATAATGCGCCTACAGAGCATTAGACTGCAAACTTTAATGATGAGACTGCATAACTCATAAGGGGATCTAAAATAAATACACCTCCACACAGTACATAATGGCAGTTCTGCCTTGTCTTCTACCCAGAATCCCTCACTGTAATACAGGAGCCAATTAGAATACACATATGGATGCATGTCACAATAAAAATCCTATACAGATCACATTCCAGTCACACATTAACTAGACTACAATTGTAGCTGGACTACAGTATGAAAGATGGATTTTGGCTGTCAGCTGGCCACAATGCTTTATACACCTGCTTTACTGCAATTGAATGAGCCATGTTCCTCTGTTAGCCTTTTTTAAATTGACCTTCCACTCTGGTAGTTAATCACTCTATCAGAAAAAAATAACTAGGATTGTTTGGCTAGTTGACACTTGCTATTTAGCAGCTACACTTAAGTATTTCCTGATTCTGACCTGGGTAAACCACTTTATCAAGGGAAGGTGTGTGGATTATTTTGGAGCTTTGTTCAAAGCCGAAGTTGTACTTCAGGGTGTCAATTTAGGATGTTAATGGGACTTCCTTACTGTTCCTAATCATAGTCTTGCATTGTAGGATTGCCTGAGAAACTAAGTTGTCTAAGTACAAACAGGAGCAATCCCCAAAGCTATTTATATTACCAGTGATTGTGTTTACCTCTGCCCCAGGGAGGAGAAATCAGGCGGCTGCAAAACAGGGGACAGGACTGTCAAAGGTGAGTAAAATCCCCTCAAGGTACTATTTCTATTCTTCCTCAATGAACACACGTCTAAAGAAGTCATGTCTAGTACACTTCCGATGATACCATGTGGAAAATAATCTCCAATGACCTCAAGTGGAATAAAAAGGATATCTTCACTGGCATGTATTGGGACACGGCAAGGTGATGGCTGGGTATGACTGATTTGAGACTGGAATTAGTGCATTTATTAAACCTTTTGTCTGTTCAGTGGTACCGAATTTCAGTCAACACAACTGTATAGCTCCCCAATGGAAACATACCTACTCGACTACACTCTTCTCTCCAAAATCTGTTACTTAAGGCCCACATACTTGACTCGTACAAGAATGGTTCTGTGGCGAACAAGCCACTGTTTTCCAATGGATGAAGTGCAAACCCAGCAAGAACGGCTGTGCTGAGCTAGGCGGTGCGTTAAGAGTTCACTTAAATTGAACTCTTACCTTACACCTGAAGAAGCCTCGGCGGATTGCCCCGACTCATGTGAATAGGCATTTTATTCTTCCTGGAGCATAGGCCATCGACAAGAGCTTTTCCACCTGTCTATGTTTTAGTTATTTCTTGACCAATGAAAAGAAAAGTGTGTGTTGTGGAACTCTTGCAGCTCCCAGACCTGAAGGATGCTGAGGCGGTTCAGAAGTTCTTCCTGGAGGAGATTCAGCTGGGAGAGGAGCTGTTGGCTCAAGGTAAACCAGTCTTGCTTACATTGACATCATTTAGGCTGTGTGTGACTCTCTATTCCCCATATAGGTCTGCTAGTGCACTTTTACCAAGCGATGACCCCATATAGTGCACTACTTTTTACCAAGCGATGACTGCATATTCCCCCCACTACTTTGGACCAAAGCATTGACATTCTCCCCCACTACTTTCGACCAGTGTAATGACACCTTGTGCCCCATAATGCACTACCTAATTTACTTTTGACCAGAGTAACGACACTGTTCTTCATCTAACGTATTGCTCGTTTTGTCAATCTAAACCTCTTTGCGCTTGGTATTCCGATATAGGAGATTACGAGAACGGCATCGAGCACCTGACCAACGCCATCGCCGTGTGCGGCCAGCCCCAGCAGCTTCTCCAGGTGCTGCAGCAGACTCTCCCTCCACCAGTCTTCCAGATGCTACTCACCAAACTGCCCACCATCAGCCAGGTATAGTCCTTTTCTCTACTTCAAGGTCATTTAGCAAACACTCCTACCCTGGGCTGCTTACAGTAAGTGCATACAAGCAAGGAAGCTAATGTATCTAATATGTAGTCAGAACTGCAATCCTATTAAAAATTGAGCTTGTAACAACTCCAACACTAACCATCAGCCAGGTATAGTGCCTCTCATACATTTCAGGGTAATTTACAGTTGCAGGTTCTGACAAGTTATGTTGCGCTGTGCTATTAGCATAACCATTGCCACAATGTGTGCAACACAGTCTGATACAGATAGTTTGTGACCAAATAACTTTTTAGTGCCCGCATCTGCAGCGGGTACGCTTCTATTCAGAGCAATTTACAGTAAGCGTATTCAAGCAAGAAAGCGGAAACCAACTAGGGCTGGCCGATATGGCCTAAATTTTTTTATTTCTAAACATTGGTGAGTCACAATATACCTTGATTTTATTTTTAAACATTTTCCCTAAGCTTTGTTGCACAGTTAAAGGTCAATACACCGCATTTCAAACAGTCAGCAATAATCTTAACTGAATTCAGGGCTTGTAAAATTATAACTAAGCTAAATATGATCATTCCACAACCATAAGACTGACTAATAATTTTATTATTTGATTAATAGTTTAACCTACTTAAAAATATATATATATAATTGATCCGTCTTTCATGTCTGTCTATGAAATTGCATGTATTTATTTTTTACACATTTAACCAGAACCATGCACCATGACCAACTTCTTGTAGCAGGCATAATAGAACATTCAACACGGGTCTCGTAAAATCACTCCAGCACAAACCCACGTGCTAGTGAGTAGCCATCTAATGTTTATTTCAAGTCTGACCAACTTGAATCTATTTGCTAGCCAACAAGGTAGAATGGTTGAACTTATTTAGATATCGAAATCAAAGTGGCCTACCTGGATAAACCGATGCTTATTTCTCAGAATGAGTTGCCAATTCCTAATGTAAATGTATTTTTATGCACATTTATATAAACACAGACTACACAGCTAGCACACAAGTCTGTGGCTAAAATGCTGCTAGCGGTACCGCGCGTGACAGACTGAGCATGAATTTTCCACCATCATATTCATTGGTACTCATTTTAGTAGGGTCTGCTCTGTACTACATTGAGAGTTGACCCATAGAAAGGTTAAGTTCTCGTCTATTTCAGTAAAAGTGTCTTAGCATTTCGGTGTTCCTATGACTGGTTCTGTTGGGACCAAACCTCAAATGCTGCAAAGAGCGAGTTTAACTTCCTCTATGACAACAAGCAGTTTCTTTCGTCTTTGTTGTGAGGGGCTTGGTGTCTGTGTGCTAGTGGGAAGGTGCACAAGGAGATGAGACCAAAAAGACGTAAGCTCATCAAAATAATAAAAACGTAGATTCCTGCGATACAGGCATCTGAACATTTAGCAAAAACAAATTTAGATCTCGCCCAGCCCTAAAACCAGTTGTATTATATGCTAGACAGAACTACAATCTGATTCAAAAAAACAAAAAAATGGTCACGTGTTTAACAGATGTTATTGTGGGTGTAGCGAAATGCTTATATAAAAAATACTGCACCGTTGCCTAGGGGATAGAAGCACGGCTGCCCACTATCGGCACCATTTTTTTTCAAGAATGAGTTTAGGTAACAAACATGTCTGAGACTGAAACATAGCTCATGACTTTGGTGGAGGTGGATGTGCCTCCGAGTACAGATCCAGCATACTGCTTTTACCTATCAAACCTTGTCAAAAATTATGATGGTCTTTCTAACACGATGAAAGGCACCCACCACACTGTTAAACAATCTTCAGTCCTTTCAGGGGCTGTTGTCTCAACCATAGAGTAGGAGTGCTGATTTTAGGGCCAGTTTTTTACCTTGAGTAAGAACATGGACAGAGGGGACCTGAGCCCGTATTCATAAAACATAGGAGTAGGAGAAGATGCTTTTTGAATATGGGCCCTGATCCTAGATCAGCACTTCTACTCTGACTCTTTTATGATTATGGTCCGAGATCAACAACGAAGTGGAAACTGGACACATTTTGCATGTTTATGGCTTTAGAATTTGACGTTATTTCCCTCTTTCCTGCAGCGTATTGTGAGCGCACAAGGTAGCTTGAATGAAGAGGACTTAGAATGAGGATCGTCGCTGGAAATTTCCCCTCGGAACCCTCCTATAACGGAGTGCCCCTAGATGCTGATCTTGGGTCAGTTTTGTATTTCCCCCAATAATTGTTAAGGTCAGGATTGGGGAGGGGAAGGTGATCCTAGATCGGTACCTAGGGGTAAGTTAATCCCGGTGCTCCTATAATCAATTTTCTAGACAAGTCAGGATAAGAGGCTAACTTTTTTTTACTCACTTTTTGAAGGGTATTGAACATTCTTTCGTTGATGTCCAAATGAAAGAAACATGAACCCGTCCCCCACACGTGTGTTACTATTGGTCACATCAAATTACCATATCGTGATTTGCAGCAACCAATCAAAAATGCCCATCGGACAGCATTTTTATTGGATTCATATGTAGTTAGAAAAATACATTGTTTTGCTTCTCTTAGTGGTCGGTCTCTGGAAGATGTAGCAAAGCATTTCTCAGCATTTACAATATCATCCCTGCAACCACTCCCACGTTTACACAGCTCTGGGACCATATGTATTAAGCATCTTGAGTAGGAGTGCTGATCTAGGATCAGGTCCCCCCTCTGCCCATGCATTCTTATTCATTGTGATCTAAAAGGGAAATGGATCCTAAAAAAGCATTCCTACTTGATACATATAGCCCCTGTATTAAAACCTATTTCTACAAACTTCTTAGATCACATGTAGGAACAAGGAAATTGAACGACTGTCTCAATGTTGTTGCTTCATTGTATTTAAGTTATTGTTTTGATTTCAGTCCGACATGCAGATACTTTAGAAAGTGGTTGAATGTTCTGTTAGGTCATTAAAGTTGTTCCTCTTTGTAAGAAATCAAAATAAAAAGGTAAATGACACTTGCTTCTAAAACTTTATTTAGTCTCTCAGATGTTAATGTCCAGAATAGTTAATGAATGTTTTCCCTACCATTAGGTGGGACCATACCGTAGCCAAATACATTTAAACTGTTTTTCACAATTCCTGACATTTTTAATCCTAGTAAAAATTCCTTGTCTTAGTCAGTTAGGATTGCCACTTTATTTTAAGAATGTGAAATGTCAGAATAGTCTTTCTTTCATAACATTCCCAGTGGGTCAGAAGTTTACATACACTCAATTAGAATTTGGTAGCATTGCCTTAAACAATTTTAACTTGGGTCAAATGTTAGAGGTAGCTTTTCAACAGGCTTCCCACAATAAGTTGGGTGAATTTTGGCCCATTCCTCCTGACAGAGCTGGTGTAACTGAGTCAGGTTTGTAGGCCTCCTTGCTCGCACATGCTTTTTCAGTTCTGCCCACAAATGTTCTATAGGATTGAGGTCAGGGCTTTGTGATGGCCACTCCAATACCTTGACTTTGTTGTCCTTAAGCCATTTTGCCACAACTTTGGAAGTATGCTTAGGGTCATTGTCCATATGGAAGACCCATTTGCGACCAAGATTTAACTTCCTGACTGATATATCCACATTTTTCCTCCCTCATGATGCCATCTATTTTGTGAAGTGCACCAGTCCCTCCTGCAGCAAAGCACCCCCACAACATGATGCTGCCACCCCTGTGCTTCACGGTTGGGATGAGGTTCTTTGGCTTGCAAGCCTCCCACTTTTTCCAACAAACATAACGATGGTCATTATGGCCAAACCGTTGTATTAGACCAGAGGACATTTCTCCAAAAAGTACAATCTTTGTCCCCATGTGCAGTTGCAAACCGTAGTCTGGCTTTTTTTATGGCGGTTTTGGAGAAGTGCCTTCTTCCTTGCTGAGGGGCCTTTCAGGTTGTCGCTATAGGACTCGTTTTACTGTACCTGCTTCCTCCAGCATCTTCAAGGTCCTTTGTTGTTCTGGGATTAATTTGCACTTTTCGCACCAAAGTACGTTCATCTCGAGGAGACAGAACGCGTCTCCTTCCTGAGTGGTATGACGGCTGCGTGGTCCCATGGTGTTTATACTTGCGTACTATTGTTTGTACCTTCAGGTGTTTGGAAATTGCTCCCAAGGATGAACCAGACTTGTTGAGGTCTACATTTTTTTTTGAGGTCTTGGCTGATTTTCTTTTGATTTTCCCTCGATGTCAAGGAAGGAGGCACCGAGTTTGAAGGTAAGGCCTTGAAATACATCCACAGGTACACCTCCGATTGACTCTGTCAATTGGCCTATCAGAAGCTTCTAAAGCCACAATTTTCTGGAATTTTCCAAGCTGTTTAAAGGTACAGTCAACTTAGTGTATGTAAACTTCAGGCCCACTTGAATTATGATACAGTGAAATAATCTCTAAACAATTGCTAGAAAAATTACTTGTGTAAATGTGATGTCCTAACCGACTTTCCGACTTGCCAAAACTATAGTTTGTTAACAAGAAATTAGTGGAGTGGTTGAAAAACGAGTTAATGACTCCAAACTAAGTTGATGTAAACTTCCGACTTCAGCTGTACATGTTAATATTTACATACATTGGGTGCGATAGCCCCAACCTAAAAAAACAACAGTTTCAACTGGAAATGTGGGTAGGCATGGATGTTACGTCAGGAACGCTTACACACCATCTCATGATATAGCTCCACTGACATGTTAATTGTACAACACATTTTATCTGCTTTAACAATATCAAATTAATTTACATCCAAAGGCACAAAGCACAGACCATCAAATGTGTACGACCTGATTCCTTTTCCTCGGTTTGAGTTTCTTCTTCAGTGCTTTCGCCTTTGCTTTTTTTCTGTTTGGGTCGGCCATCTCACCTTTGAAGGAAGAGGGGCCTGTGGGGGCTTTCGTTGCCTCACCTAGACTTTTCTTGAATGGCTTCCCCATCGATTTGATTTGAGGCCCCTTCCCCTGCGGCCTCCCGGAAGACTTGTTTTGGGGACCGCCCTGGCCCGGTCTCTCCTTAAATCCCCCTTTGGTAGGCTCCTTCCCTGCACCCTTAATCTCTCTTTCTTTCCCTCTGGGACCTCTGTGCACCACTTTCTTCTTCTCTTTCTCCTTCTTCACTGACCTCTTCACCCGGACCGACCTCCCGAGGAGTTTTGAGCCGTCTAGTTTCAAGGCCAGCTGGACAGCATCGATGCTCTACAACAAAAGCGTTAGCTGTTAGAGATGATGCAGGTACGGATGGAGGGGGTGTAGTTAGAAAATAAACGGTGTGCTGCTGCCGTATGGGACTTGGCCAGCTCAGTAGTGGGAAGACTGCTGAAATGCATACATAACTGCTTCACACACATCTCTGAGCAGGTTGGGTGCGTATAAAATTTGCATTCTTTTTCTCACCTCGAATAAGATGTAGCCGAAGCCCTTGCCCATTCCAGAGTTCTTGTCCCGCACCAGCCTCACCCCCTCCACCTTGCCACACTCCTCAAAGTGCTGTCGCAATGGCAATTCGTTTATATCTGCAAGTTAATACAGTATGAGCCAAATAACGTGCATTTTATTGTTTTCCTTTTGACTGAGACGTTCACAGGAAAGTAAACCCTCTTGTAGTTACTCACCGAATGGTAGATTGCCAATGAATATTGACCTCTTGTGATCGTGCTGAAAGACAAAACTATTTTATTCAATGTAGCAGCATCCTTGCTCAAACAAGTTTATACAAAAATCAAAGGATTAAGCAAATGCCAATTTATCACCTTAACTGGATCAAACTGTCAGCAAGTGCATTCTATTGCCACCAAGTATACCGATCTTAATGCTAGGCAGGTGCTGTGCTTTTTAAAATATCAAGTGTCATGGGACACTTACCAATGAAATTTTGGAGACCCTGTCGACCCGGATGTGAAAGTTTTTCTCAATCTCCATGCCGTTCCTGCAAGAATTAAAGTAATACATATTAACCCACAAGGGCCTAAAGATAACACTTGATTTGTTCATCTCTCGGACAGACGCAAGTAACCCATGGTAACGTAGCATCTGTCAACTGACTGTGGGATTTGACAACTAATGAGGAACTTTGTTCTGGTACGCAGATTTTGACACTGATCATTTGGACAAATCACGATTTTGCAGGTGCTGACATCTTCGCGTTTCTGAAGGGAAATGTAATAGAGCATCTGACGCAAAATTAGGAAGACTTTAGTTCTGGGTTTACGAGATTATGATAATGTAAAACAGCCATGATACAATTCAAGTTGAATGCTTGCCAGTTGCTGTACCTTTCCAATGCCTTCTCGGCTCCTTCCTCAGCTTCGAAAACCACGTAGGCATTGATGCTCTGCTTCTTGGGGTGAACCTTGCGCCTCGAGAAGGAAAGCAACAACAAAAAGTTCTCAAATGCATGTGTCATGTTACCACGGATACTCCCATTCAATCAGTGTTAGCATTTCTCATGGTAAAAAGACAGGGAAACTTACTGAATAGCTGCTACTTTGCGTGACATAGATGGATCTTCTCTTACCTGCAAGGAAAATGACATGTTTTAGCTTCACCGATCAGGGTTGAGTCTTCAGAAAGCGTTGTATTATTCAACTTTCATCCATTACTATGAAGCATTCAGGAAGTTCTACCCTAGTGGAAATCAAATTTAATTTGTCACATACAACAGGTGTAGACCATACAGCGGAATGCTTACTTACAAGCCCTTAAACAATGCAGTTCAGAAAATACCTAAAAAAAAAAAAAGTAAGAGATAAAAATATCAAAATTAAAGAGCAGCTGTAAATAACAATAGCGGGGCTATATACAGAGGGTACCGGTACAATGTCAATGTGCGGGGGCACCGTTGTCGAGGTAATATGTACATGTAGGTAGAGTTATTAAAGTGACTATGCACAGATAACAGAGTAGCAGCACCGTTCCAGGGGGGGGGGGGGGGGGGGAATGTAATTAGTCCGGGTGGCCATTTGATTAGCTGTTCAGGAGTCTTATGGCTTGGGGGTAGAAGCTATTTTGGCGTCTCTTGGACCTAGACTTGGCACTCCGGTGCCGTGCGGTAGCAGAGAGACTCTATGACTAGGGTGGCTAGAGTCTGACAATTTTTAGCGCCTTCCTCTGTCACCGCCTGGTATAGAGGTCCTGGATAGCAGGAAGCTTGGCCCCGGAGATGTACTGGGCCGTACGCGCTACCCTCTGTAGTGCCTTGCGGTCGGAGGCCAAGCACTTGCCATACCAGGCAGTGATGCAACCCACCAGGATGCTCTCGATAGTGCAGCTGTAAAACCATTTGAGGTTCTGAGAACTCGTGGCAAATCTTTTCAGTCTCCTGAGGGGGAATAGGTTTTGTCGTGCCCTCTTCACGACTGTCTTGGTGTGCTTGGACCATGTTTGTTGGTGATGTGGACACCAAGGAACTTGAAGTTCTCAACCTGCTCCACTACAGCCCTGTTGATGAGAATGGGGGTGTGCTCGGTCCTCCTTTTTCTGTAGTCCACAATCAGCTCCTTTGTCTTGATCACATTGAGGGAGAGGTTGTGCTTGCACCACACGGTCAGGTTTCTGACCTCTTACCTATAGGCTGTCTCATTCTTGTTGGTGATCAGGCTGTTGTCACTGTTGTCATCATCAAACGTAATGGTTTGGCCGTGCAGTCATGAGTGAATAGGGAGTACAGGAGGGGCCTAAGCACGCAACCCTGAGGGGCCCACGTGTTGAGGATCAGCGTTGCGGATGTGTTGTTACCCTTACCACCTGGGGGCAGCCCGTCAGGAAGTCCAGGATCCAGTTGCAGAGGGAGGTGTTCAGTCCTAGGGTCCTTAGCTTAGTGATGAGCTTTGTGGGCACTATGGTGTTGAAAGCTGAGATGTAGTCCATGAACAGCATTCTCACAGATGTTCATTTTGTCCAGGTGTGAGAGGGCAGTGTGGCGTGCAATAGAGATTGCATCATCTGTGAATCTGTTGGTGTGGTATGCAAATTGGAGTGGGTCTAGGGTTTCTGGGATAATGGTGTTGATGTGAGCTATGACCAGCCTTTCAAAGCATTTCATGGCTATGGATGTGAGTGCTACAGGTCGGTAGTCATTTAGGCAGATTACCTTCATGTTCTTGGGAACAGGGACTATGGTGGTCTGCTTGAAACATGTTGGTATTACAGACTTCGACAGGGAGAGGATGAAAACGTTAGTGAAGCCAGTTGGTCAGCGCATGCTCGGAATACACATCCTGGTAATCCGTCTGGCCCTGTGGCCTTGTGAAGATTGACCTGAAAATCTTACTTACATCATCTAACTCACAAATAAGCACTCACATTGTCTGATGATGAGTATGAGATTAATCTAATACAGTGAATAGAGTACTTACCACTGATCGAAATCGAATGCTTTCAATCGCTCCCTGATCCTTGAAGACAAGCTGTAGTGTCTGAAAAACCAAACACAGAAACAACATAAGGCATATTTGTATTTTCACTTCGATCACCATTTATTTGCTTTCAAATGCTATTTGAACCCAGGTCTGCTTTCAACATACCTACATGAGATTATGTTCACTGCTTATAACTCAACTAGGACTGGGGCTGCTGTTACCTTCTTTGTGCAGCTGGCAGGAAGGTTGCCGACAAACACTGTTCGTTTCTGCTTTACCCTCTCCTCTGCAATTTGGGCTCCAGTCCTCTGTTTTTTTGTCTGCCTCTCCTCCTCCTCTGTCGCACCCCCTTCTCCCATCTCAACAGCTTTCCTTTTAGTCTTCTTGGGCATCTTTGGGACCTGTTCATCTTCGTCAGCATTTTGTAATGCACTTTCTCTGAAAGCAAGAGGGAGAACTTTTATCTATCAATCGACATCTCTTGCAGCATATTGTTTCATTTTTAATCGCTCACCTGTTTTCTAGACTTAGGTCTGCAGATGATTTGTCCTTTGCGGCTTTCTTTGTTTGTTTCTGGTGTTTCGGGACTTTTGTGACCGCGCCTTCCTTCAACTCCACGCTCCTCGGTTCAGGCTATGAATGGAATACATTTTTTTTTACAGAATTTCACTCAGTTGGCAAATACAGAAGATTCTAGCAAGGGTACACGACTCAGGCCCTCAAGCTCTCTAGTTCTGTTGGTTTTTCCAGGTAATACCTCACCATCATTTTGGAAAAGAACGCTAAAATGTGTGTTTCTTAGTGGGTAGGTAGGAACTACGTTTCACATTATTTCAGAACCTTTTCTCTACTGAATATGGCCTTGGTTTCCTGGAAAACAAAAAGTCAGCTGGGCTGCAGTGTTAAAAGACCCGAACTGTGCATCCTTGCCTTGGACTTATGGGCTTACCTTAGGAGCAGGAACAAAGAACAGAGTGTCAACTACTGGCGCAGCTTGGAACAATGCAGATAACGATCCGGAGCTGGATGTAGACTCCTTTGGAAACAAGCTGCCTGATACTGATCCCACTACATAGTCCAAGGACTGTTTGTCCACAGATGGTCCCTCCTCACTAAGGAAAAAATAAAATGTTAGACTTAATAGATACAGCAGCAGTTTGTTCACTACCACAGTTGTTGGGTAGCTAGAGGTGCATGAATGCCAAAGTACGTGTAATGTTATTTATTTTTTTACCCCCCTTTTCTCCCCAATTTTGTGGTGTCCAATTATTAGTAGCTACTATCTTGTCTCATCGCTACAACTCCCATACGGGCTCGGGAGAGACGAAGGTCGAAAGTCTTACGTCCTCCGATACACAACCCAACCAAGCCGCACTGCTTCTTAACGCAGTGCCCTCCAACCCGGAAGCCAGCCGCACCAATGTGTCGGAGGAAACACCGTGCACCTGGCAACCTTGGTTAGCGCGCACTGCGCCCGGCCCGCCACAGGAGTCGCTGGTGCACGATGAGACAAGGATATCCCTACCGGCCTAACCCAGATGACACTAGGCCAATTGTGCGTCGCTCCACGGACCTCCCGATCGCGGACCAATTACGACAGAGCCTGGGTGCGAACCCAGAGTCTCTGGTGGCACAGCCCTTAACCACTGCTCCACCCGTGAGGCCCTAGTACGTGTAATATTTACACATGTAATATTTATTGCTACAAAGACAGCTTGCTGCCCTTGTGATGACTTCATAAGCATTTCCTGAACTTCCAGAGGTAACACACTAAGGTAGGCTATCCAGTGTCAATGAGCTGCCAACCTAATTGTTTGCGAACAAACATAAGCAATTTACTGAACAAAAATATAAACGCAACATGAAACAATTAACGTTTTCACGGAGTTACAGTTCATATAAATGATATCAGTCAATTGAAATACATAAATTAGGCCTTACTCTACAGATTTCACGACTGAATACAGATATGCATCTGTTGGTCACAGATAGGGGCGTGGATCAGAATACCAGTCTGCATCCCGTGTGGCCTCGTAACACAACACATCTCCTTCGAATAGAGTTGATTAGGCTGTTAATTGTGGCCTGTTGTCCCACTCCTCTTAAAATAGCTGTGCTAAATATGGCGAGACCTGGAGCATGCTGTCGTACACATAGATCCAGAGCATCCCAAACATGTTAAATGGGTGACATGTCTGAGTATGTAGGCCATGGAAGAACAGAGACATTTTCAGCTTCCAGGAAGTGTGTACGGAGCCTTACGACTTGGTGCCGTGCATTGTCATGCTGAAACATGGTGTTGGCGGCGGATGAATGTCACGACAATTGACCTCTGGTCATGGTGTCGCTGTGCATTCAAATTGCCATTGATAAAATTCAATTGTGTTCGTTGTCTGTAGTTTATGCCTGACCATAACCCCACCGCCACCTTGGGGCACACTGTTCACAACGTTGACATCAGCAAACTGCTCTCCCGCACGATGCCGTACACGTGGTCTGCGGTTGTGAGGCCGGTTGGATCTGCTACCAAATTCTGTAAAACGACATTGAAGGTGGCTTATGGTAGAGAAATTAACATTAAATTCTCTGGCAACAGCTCTGGATATTTCTGCAGTCAGCATGCCAATTGCAAGCTCCATCAACCTGAGACATCTGTGGCATTGTATTGTAGCAAATCTGCACATTTTAGAGTGGCCTTTTATTGTCCCCAGCACAAGGTGCACCTGTGTCAAATCATATTATTGGTCACATACACATATTTAGCAGATGTTATTGTGGGTGTAGCGAAATGCTTGTGTTCCAACAGTGCAGTAGTAAAACAATTCACGTCAATATACACATCTAAAAAATAATGGAATTAAGAAATATATAAAATATTAGATTGAGCAATGTCAGTGGCTCATATGAGATGATTAAAGCAGTATGTAAACATTATTAAAGTGACCAGTGATTCCAAGTCTATATAGGGCAGCAGCCTCTAAGGAGCAGGGTTGCGTAACCGGGTGGAAGATGGCTAGTAATGGCTATTTAACAGTCTGATGGCCTTGAGATGGATGTTTTCAGTCTCTCGGTTCCAGCTTTGATGCACCTCTACTGACGTCGCCTTCTGGATGATAGCGGGGTGAACAGGCAGTGGCTCGGGTGGTTGTTGTCCTTGATGATCTTTCTGGCCTTCCTGTGACATTGGGTGCTGTAGGTGTCCTGGAGGGCAGGTAGTTTGCCCCCGGTGGTGCGTTGGGCAGACCACACACAGCACCCTCTGGAGAGACCTGTAGTTGCGGTCGGTGCAGTTGCCGTACCAGGCGGTGATATAGCCCGACAGGATGCTCTCAATTGTGCATCTGTAAACGTTTGAGGGTTTTAGGGGCCAAGCTAAATTTCCTCAACCTCTGGAGGTTGATGAGGAGCTGTTGCGCCTTCTTCACCACACTGTCTGTGTGGGTGGACCATTTCAGATCATCAGTGATGTGTACGTCGAGGAACTTGAAGCTTTCCAACTTTCCGTTGATGTTGATAAGGGCATGCTCCCTCTGCTGTTTCTTGAAGTCCACGATCATCTCCTTTGTTTTGTTGATGTTGCGTGAGAGGCACCTCTCTCAAGGCCCTCACTTCCTCCCTGTAGGCTGTCTTGTCATTGTTGGTAATCAGGCCCACTACTGTTGGGTTGTCTGCTAATTTGATGATTGAGTTGGAGGTGTACATGGCCATGTAGTCATGGGTGAACAGGGAGTACAGGAGGGGGCTGGGCACACACCCTTGTGGGTCCCCTGTGTTGAGGATCAGCATCTGGGCTTGCAGCCTTGCGGGGGTTAATACGCTTAAATGTCTTACTCATGTTGGCCACGGAGAAGGAGAGCCCACAGTCCTTGGGCGTCGGTGGCATCCTCCAAGCAGGCGAAAGTGTTTAGCTTGTCGGGAAGCAAGACGTCTGTGTCTGTGTCCGCGACGTGGTTGGTTTTCCTTTTGTAGTCGAGGATTGTCTGTAGACCCTGCCACATACTTCTGTGTAATGATCATGCTGTTTAATTATGTTCTTGATATGCCACA
This sequence comes from Oncorhynchus kisutch, assembly GCF_002021735.2. NCBI lineage: Eukaryota > Metazoa > Chordata > Actinopteri > Salmoniformes > Salmonidae > Oncorhynchus > Oncorhynchus kisutch. Next base: position 39,327,766 of record NC_034193.2, read on the forward strand.
CTTGTCAGGTGGATGGATTATTTTGGCAAAAGAGAAATGCTCAAAAACAGGGATGTAAACAAATTTGTGCACAATATGAGATAAATACTTTTGTGCATATAGAACATTTCTGGGATCTTTTATTTCAGCTCATGAAACATTGGACCAACACTTTACATGTTGCGTAAAAAAAAAAGTTCAGTGTAATACAGTGTGCGTTTCCCAAACGACCTTGTATTTCCAACAATGTACAAATTGAACATAATTATTAACGTTAGATACATGCGGATACTCGTGGAATGGCGACTAACCTCTCTCCAGAAAGTGTATTTTTCATGGTCAGTTCACGTCAATGTTCTCGATGGTCGATTCCAGCTTCTTTGAATGATGAGACAATCTTATACAAACGTGCTTTTATCATGGAAATAATTCATCAAATAATTTGTACTGGAAGTTTATAATGAAAACATCTCATTAGAACTATGTGTTGATGCCAAAAAAATTGTATCTATTTACTCACGTTTTACTCCATGAAGATCTGTCCTTCACCTAATTATGTCCTACCGTGCACAACGCAATTGTAAATGTTCCTAGCTGTTACATATGGGTGGGCTTTCATCCAGTGATCTAAATATAGATGCATTGATTGTTACCTGATTATAACGATGATGGCTATTTAAATAATGACACTAAAATTACGTTTTATTGCCGATAACTTAATCATTAATAATCTATCAAACTTGTACGGCAAACGTGTGCATCATCATATTCAGTTATTTCCAGTCGGGGTTTGTGAGCTGTGATTATTTATGCTGCTGCGAAATATGACAACAACTCTCTGATTAAGGTAACTTTAAAACACATATTTGGAAATAACATTATATCCATTCTGTGGACACGTGGTCCTCGTGTTTCATCGGCAGTGAAGATGTTTGTTGTAGCTAATCTCACTATAGTAGCCAATCAAATAAAGCTAAACAACATTGCAGTTTCTTGGGAGTTGACATGACAGCAAGTATTTTAGCTAGCTAACGTTGTTACCTAATGCTTTCTTAAATAGCACTGTCAAAGTACAGCAAGTGAGTACAGAAGGCTTTACCTGTTCATTCTTTTTCATTGCACATATATAGGTATACTTAAACCCAACGTTATAGATTCAGTGAGTTCAATGAGAGTCCCTGGCCAGACACAACCCACCACCATGGACGAGTGCCTTCCATCAGACGCAGTGGGCAGACGTGTGGCTTGTGACGGGGAGCGTGGCACGGTGCGGTTTGTTGGCACTGTACCACCAACTGCGGGTAAGCTAACTAGCTTACAGACGGCTTAGGATATCGATATAATAGGCAAAATAACATACGCGTTATCCACAATGTGTGTGTGGCAGCACCGTTTGAGAGAAATGCACAATTATTCTTGGTCATGCACTATAACCAAGTACTTATTCAATGCCTGACTTACCAAGTCCTCTGTGCTTAGAGTTGTGGCTTGGTGTGGAGTGGGACAACCCTGATCGAGGCAAGCACAATGGAAGCCATGAAGGTGTCCACTACGTCACGTGCAGGTAAAATAAACCATATCTAGTATCTCCATGATGGTAGCATGACATAGGTGTCATCCTAATTACTGTTAACCCATATGTAAAATCTTCTGTAATTTTTTCAGCTGCGTGATTAATTTCTGTGCTCATTCGTGTTAGAAATTGAAATTCTGGCAAAAATGAAGTCTCCACCCTCAAAAAAGGAAACAGGAAACAGACTTTTCGTTTGGAACGTGGCCGTTATGTGTTTTTGCTGCTCTCAGACCAAGATTCTCTCCCCCTCCACCCCACCTAAGGCACCCGAAGGGAGGCTCTTTCGTCCGGCCCAAGAAAGCCAGCTTCGGGGTGGACTACCTGACGGCCATCAGGCGGCGTTACGAGATGGAGGTCCAGCAGGTCTTGGGAGAGGAGATCCAGATCTCCATGAGGACGGTGGAGATGGTGGGCTTCGGGGCCATCTCGGAGAAACAGAAGTAAGGGGACAACAAGGCTTTGGAGCCTGAGAGTGAGAGGGTATTTTTTTAGGCTTAATCTGATTTAGGGAATCTGTCCCAAAGTGGGCTTGTTTGTACAGTCAACTTCGTATGTACTGTTTGTAATACTTAAGGAATATTGTTAAAGCATGCCACCTATACCAGAGGATGCCAGTATCAGGTCCCAAAAAGAGGTTTCTAACCTAAAGGCTATTCCCTGGTTAAATAAATACATTTTAAGTTAAGAATGTTATAAAAAGTAGGCTAATGCACTTTAATTGTGACTGTTGAACTGCACCACTCTCCAACAGATTTGCACTTCTGATGTGCAGTCATCTGTACTTATTCAGTGAAAAGCGTTGTTATCATCTGTGCTTCTCCACGGGGTGGAAAACCTCACTGATGTTGCACTGAGGTTGCGTGAGGTTTCCAGCCCGGGCCCTGCAAACGAAATCCAAAACACCACTCCCCGTATCCTTTCATTTCGTAGCTTTTAATTAGTTAACAAGTGCCCATGTAAAAAAAAATGCAACAATAATTTTTGCTAATTTACATTTATTTTTAAACCCATTTTTCTCCCAAATTTTGTGGTATCCAATTGTCTCATCGCTGCAACTCCCGTACGGACTCGGGAGAGGCGAAGGTCGAGAGCCAAGCGTCCTCTGAAACACAACCCAGCCAAGCTGCGCTGCTTCTTAACACAATGCCCACTTAACCCAGAAGCTAGCCACACAGACGTGTTGGAGGAAACACCATACACCTGGCGACCCCGTCAGCGTGCAAGCGCCCGGCCCTCCACTGGAATCGCTAGAGCGCAATGGGACAAGGACATCTCTGCCGGCCAAACGCTCCCCTAACCCGGACAACGCTAGGCCAATTGTGCGCCGCCCCATGGGTCTCCCGGTCGCGGCCTGCTGTGACAGAGCCAGGATCTCTAGTGGCACTGCTAGCAACTGCGATGCAGTGCCTTAGACCGCTGCGCCACTCGGGAGGCCACAGAATGTTAATGTTAATAATACTTGAGTGCACTTCTCTGACCTGGACTTACTGTGATATGTTGCTACATTACACCATGTTTGTGTCCCAAATGGCACCCCTTTTCCCGATATAGTGCGCTACTTTTGACTAGGGCTCTGATCAAAAGTAGTGCACTTTAGTGAATGTGTGTGTTATTTGGGATACAGCCCAAATGTCCTGTTAGTAAATGTATGGTCCACTCACCCAATTGAATTAGCTTGGGGGAAGCATTGATTGGACATTTACCTGATGGTGCGCTACTACTGCATCCTTAATGGTCACTGTCAGACGTGCTGATGTTGGACCTGTGTGGGAACCTCCTGTGCTGCTGGGACGACGTGATGGCCGTCACGGAGCAGATGGAGGAACTCAAAGAGCTTCAGCTCAGGTAGATCACACTGAATAATGGTGTGTGTTTTTGTGCCCGACTTTTCTCAAACTCTGATCCTCTCACTGACATGTCTCTCTCTCGTCCTCTGTCCCCTCAGCCACAACAGACTGCATGTGCCCTCCAACCCTACGGTGCGACCTCGGGCCTTCCCCTGCCTCAGGGTCCTCTCCCTCACCAACTGTGCCCTCACGTGGCTTCAGGTGACAGCCACCACCCTGTACCCTTCCCTTAGGCATTATGGGTCTCTTTCTCAATGCATATTTCCTCAATTCCTTGTATCCTCTATGCTTACATCCTCAAAACCCATTGGAGAAGAAGGCTGGAGGGAAAGAACCTTGGACATTATCCACCTATATTGTTGAGAAGGAGGCAAGGAGATAGGATGTGAGGATTGATGAAAGATTCATTCAGATCAATCCCATCTGAAGAAAATACAATTTTGCAGGCTGATTTTATTTTGAAAGGTGTTTTTATACCAGTTAATACAGTAATAGATAATTAAGTTGCAGTGCACGATATGTTAATTAACGAGCTGGTGCAAACCTGTGAAGGCCTAATGAAATTAGAAAAACTTCTCTATGCTGTCTCTTTACATTTATCCCCTCTCCCTTTGGTGTTGGTCTGTTAGCTGCTTGAGTGCGCCCCCATGTGGCCACTGCTGGAAGAGCTCTACGTCTCTGAGAATGACATCACTGAACTGCAGAGGTAAAGGTTTTAGCCGTTTTGGGTCTCCCTTCTAATTTATTTTTGATTTTTTTTTCTAAAATAACATATAGAACTGACTTGTATTTCCGCCTCTTTCGCGCAGGCCAAACAATGTCTTATACAGTCCTTGGCAGTTTTGGATCTCTCAACAAACCCTTTGGTTGATGGAACCGTACTGAGTATTGCCAAACTGCCGAGGTAAGAACGAGCATAACCCTACCAACACAGACACTTGTCTACGTCTTATGACAAATGACACAGCTCTGTCGTTAGCTTCGACTTGTGCATTGACAGTTCTTGGGAGTACTTTACTTTCATGAGCAATAATCAACAAAACATTTTTTGGGGATACATACTATCCTAATAAATTAGTATTTCGTTATTTGCTTTTAACATTAGCATTTCAATGAATAAGCATTTATAACATTTATAATAACTTGTGTAGCATTTATCATGGAATTTACAATAAAGTGTAACCTTTTTACATCCATGATTTTCATGAATTTCAGACTGGAGAATCTAAATATGTCTAAGACTGGTTTGTCGACCTTGAGGTTTTGATGATGCACTGCCTGGTAAAGTTTACATCCACACTTTTTTTTTTCTCGTTATATTTTTGTGTGTTTGTTATTGGAAGTCAAGTTGAATTAACATATCAGTAGAGATATTTGATCAAGATGTCAGAGCATGCATATAGATATGTGTTTTGATGACCGGTATTTCACAATGTGTAAAACTGTAAGAGCGAAAGATCGTCATTGAGTATACTAGTATTTTTTTAATGTCTTCTGAAGGTTGCAAAACAGCTATGTTTCCTGCCCTGAAAATTCTCAGTCAATAGCAACAACATTTCAGAGGTGAGTAATGTCTGTGAGTGGAGATGAAACGGTATGAACATTTCATATCACGATTTGGACAAATTATCACGGTTATCAGTCTTATTATCACAGTATTGTTCAAATGTGCTGCAAATGTTCAAAAAGTACTGTTACACACACACTGAAATCATTTCACCAAGTTTTATATTAAAAACCAACAAACAACAAATAAAATTAGCAGCACTATGCACTTTGTGTACATAAGCATTAAAATAATAACATTAACATTAAAGATGGCACCATGTGGCCATGAGAAGTAAAAGTTTCCCTCGTGCAGGTTTAAATGAACACAACCTCAAGTAAGCAAATCAAATGTGCATATAAAAGCAACACAAATAAAGCAATGTGCATGTAAGAGCAATACAACCATATGTAAACAAATCCAATGTGCATGTAAGAGCAATACAACCATATGTAAACAAATCCAATGTGCATGTAAGAGCAATACAGCCATATGTAAACAAATCCAATGTGCATGTAAGAGCAATACAACCATATGTAAACAAATCCAATGTGCAGGTGTTGACATTAAAATAACAACACCAAATATGTAAACCAATCAAGTGAACAGCACTGATTGTATGTCTGTTCTCTCCTTCATACAGAAATAAGGTGCTGCTGGCCTAACATCCTGTATGTATGCATCTTTGCTCACTTGAGAATTAAATGTAAAAATGTCAGCATATTTACTTTCTCCGGTTAAAGTAGTGATCTGCGAGGGGAGACAATGTGCCCACTGGCACTGAACACTCTGATGACACGCTGGTTGCAGGGATGCACAAAAGCTTCCTGGCAAGCCTGTCAAGGTGAGACAGCTCTGATGCATGGCCCCTCCACCACACCAGTGGATCCTCTACTGCTGGAATGGGTGGCAGAGATGGGTAGACCTTGATCTCTTCTTTTACTCTGTCTTTTGGGATGGTCGGAATCTGACCCCCTTTACCTCATCAAGGCAACAGATAGGTGATCTTTCTCAGCAACCCAGCCAGGCCTTTCCCCTCCGATGCCACTTCAGGGGTGGAGGTGCTGCTGGTGCTTTGTGGTTCTTCCCTGACTTGTGCAGCTGCCAGCTTCAAGGCCTCCTGTACACAGCTGTCAGTGTCAACTTTTGCAGCCTCAGGCTCATCTAAAAAGCTAATTTTGAAGTGTGGGTCAACGAAACAAACCATGTGCATGACTCTCTCTTTGCCTTCTCTGTGTATCTGTTGTTAAACTTCTTCGGGATCGGTGTCCCTTCCACGGGACGGTTGAGCTAACGTAGGCTAATGCAATTAGCATGAGGTTGTAAGTAACAAGAACATTTCCCAGGACATAGACATATCTGATATTGGCAGTGTCTAATTTTGAACATGAAGTTATTAATAAACAAATTAGGCACATTTGGGCAGTCTTGATATAACATTTTAAACAGAAATACAGTGGTTCATTGGATCAGTCTAAAATGTTGCACATACACCCCTGCCATCTAGTGGCCAACATCTAAATTGCACCTGGGCTGGAATAATACATTATGGCCTTTCTCTTGCATTTTTTTTTTTTTACACAAAATAATGTTTTTTTTTTCCTTCTTTGTATTATCTTTTACCAGATCAATTGTGGTGATCTCCATTCTTTTCACATTTCCATAAACTTCAAAGTGATTCCTTTCAAATGGTACCAAGAATATGCATCTCCTTGCTTCCGGGCCTTAGCTACATGCAGTTAGACTTGGGTATGTCATTTTAGGCGAAAATTGAAAAAAAGGGGTTACTGTCTTCTCTCATTACCCTTTTCATCTCCTTTGTCAGGGATGGCTCCGTATCCTTTTCCACCAGAACATCATGGGTGATGTGGTCCAGGGCAGGCTTGATGGCTGACAGTGTCTCTGAGCAGTTGCTCCATGACGCATGCCGGTATCCTTGGTCATCAGATGTCATGTTCCTCTTTCACCAGCCAGTGTCGCACAGACTGGTTGCTGTTGGCTGAGGAAACGCTCAAGCATCTTGTGTGTAGATCCCCTTCGGGTCACCACATCATGGATCAGAGCCTTCTGTGGCATGTTGAGGGCAGCTTGCTTTTCTTTCAGTTCTCTCCTTCTCTTCCGGCTCCGTGAGAAGCCTTGGATGAGATGACAGCACTCCTTGACTGCTGTGTCAACTCTCTGAATTGTCAGAGCCTTTGAGATGACCAGGTTCAAATGATGGCCAAAGCACCCAAGCTACAGATCTGGGAACTCTTCAAAAGCCTTGATCATGCTGTTGCGTTGTCTCTGGTTATGCAGACCAGGTCTTGTTGATTCCCCCCCCCCCCCCCCCCCCCCCCCCCACTCTTCCAGCATATTCTCAAAAAACTCTCTGTGAGCCGAGTGATCTTGAACTGTGTTTCCAGGCAGTTTGATTCCAGTTGCCATTCTGGGGTGAGGTAATAGATAGTGAAGCTGATGTAGGGTTGAACCACCCCCTGCTTTCACTGGTCCAGAGGTCAGTAGTTGCAGCAAACCATGTGCCTTGAGCCACACTTTTTCCAACATCATGTACAGGTTTGGGATTTCAGTCTTGGAAAATAATATTCGTGATGGCACTTTGTAGTGAGGCACGGCAACCTTCATCAGCCTCAGAAAGCCAGGCCTCTCAACAATTTGAAATGGCATCATGTCCTTTGCAATGTAATATGAAAGGGCTGCAGTGAGGTCTTGGGCATTTTTTTGATGTGGATGCATAAGCAGCCTGCCTTTTTTAAATGCTTGCTTCAGTGTCTGTGTCACAACTGTAGATGAGGGACCAGTAGCATCACTGGGGTTTTGCCTGCTGCACGCCCACTCTGTAAACAAGGGAATAGCAAATGTAGTGTTATTATTACTACATTATAATTATTATTATAAACCCTCTCTCTCTCTCTCACTCACACACACACACACACACACAGTCTGTCTTCTGTGTTGCATTTGAGTATATGCAATGACCCCATGCACAATTGACATAAATACAAATGAGGCTTAAGAAGTCTGTGATAGTAATTTCAATGAGCCCAACAATTGACATAAATACAGTATTGTATATGAGTCTATAGTGTTTTTCCTGTTGGAACACTTTTACAACCAAGTCGACGACTGCCGGATTTTAAATGAACAAAATGTTGTTTGGGTGACTAAACTACATAACACAATGGACGAACACAATGGACGAATAGTGTGCAGACACACGACGCATACAGCAGCAGAATAACGTGTAGTGTTTTTCCAAGAGTAGGTAACACTGAAATCTTCGGTTTACATTATTTACATGCTATTAGCAAGTTAGACAGACAAACCATGACATTCTCCCCCATTCCAAAGTCGCCACATCATGCATTGAGCTAAACATTCATTTACCTTGCATTCGCTCTAAAGGGGTGGTGGTCACGAAGATGACTCAAGAGATTAAGCACTCTTGTAAAAAACCAAAATACGACCACACTTCAGAGCTCCGTCACTGCCTTCCGCCATGTTTTCACATACAACTAAACGTTGCATGCTGCGCCTGTGTCAGACTTGCTAACTTTGGTTGATGCTGGACAGTATTTACCGTGAGTTTTTCAAACCTCTGTAATCAAACACGGTTTTAATGATAATTAACATTAAAATGGTCATACTAACCATCGGGAATTTTACCGTGGTTTATCGTGAAACCTGGTAACCGTTTCATCCCGATCTGTGAGTAAGGTCTCTCTTCTAAGAGATTTTATTTTAATGAAATGTATCTCGATATATGAATGATGAATTACTAAACTAATTTCGTGAATGTCACTAACGTTAGTCTGCAAAAAGTTAATACTTGTTCTGTAAAGATAGATAGTAGGGGGATGAATAAAGTTTTCGCATATAACTCAATCCTTTATCTCCCCTCTCTAAACCCTACACATACACTCCCTTGTGCTTACACACAAACACACTGACACTGCAATACATACAACGATAAAAATCACACAAACACACACTCACTGACATGCACTCTTATAATCTCATTCACTCACTGACACACTCATTGACACACACACTCAGTGGTCTGTAATAAACGAGCTAGAGAATCTGCAGAGCCTGGTCCGGTTGTCATGCCGGCAGAACCCCCTGCTGAGCCGGGAGAGGAACCCCGGCACAGCCATGCAGCTGCTCATCGCCAGGGTGGGCCCGGCTGGAGGCCCTCAACAGGTGGACAGTGAGGCCCCGTCCTCCATTTAACGCTACCTGCCAAACCTGGGTGTGTTCATTAAGCTCCATTTTAATACACCCAGGTTTGAAAGATTGACACAGCTTACAGTTGATCCACACATGGCCGGCATGCAATTTATACTGGTGCATTAATGGTCAGCCAATGCGCGCAAGCGTGAAGTGATCGCTGTGGTAGATCCAGCTATACGCCTCCATCCCAAATGAATGGAAAAGATATACACCTAAGAAGACCAGGAAATTAGACAGTGCTTACTGTATCTTCATTCGATATTTGAGGTGTATAGTAGCTGGATCTACACATGTCATGGGACGTGGTTTCATCTAGACATTGTGAAATGTACCTTTTAAAGCTATACATGTTTCCTTCTCGTATCTCCCCCTATGAATCCATCAGTGTTTGCGGATGCGCTTAATGAAATCCTCCATTCTCTTTCCCTGTTACCTGTAGGTCCTGCCTGAGGACAGGAGGGGGGCGGAGCTGGACTACTGCAAGATGTTCGGGCTAGAGTGGCTGGCATCTGGGGGACACCGAGACCCCCAGCAGAACCGCCCCAGTGCTGAATTCACCGCACAGCACCCCCGCTATCAGAGTCTCATACAGAGTGAGTCACGAGTGGTACATTCCTCCTGAGGTTTCCCGGCCCTCTGCTGCAACACCCTATTTCAGACGGAGAAGTGGTACAGCCCATCCTATATCTACTCCACTATAGGCATTTCTGAAGAAAAAAACATTTCATGTCTTGTTATCTGCCATACTGCTACCCATATCGCAAGAAAGAAGTAATAACAACGCAACCCATGTCACTATGCCGTCACTCTTACGAAGAGATAATGGCCATCCTAATTCCCGCCCTGTATCATGAGTTCAATGAATTCACAGAGGCTCGATATCTTTTGTTTTTTAGAATACGGAGCTCCAGAAGACAGCGAACTGAAGAAGCATCTCTTAAGTGATTCCTCCTCACTTCTCTTAAGCCTACTTTCTACAGTATGCAAGGCAAGAACGCAATTAGCTATGCAATTAGCAATCCTATATAGTTGCGTCAAGTTACACATTCCGGGGCTGCACACATTTGCGTAAAGCAGTGTTTCTTAATCCTGGTCCTGGGATTTTTGCCCTAGCACTACACACATGATTCCACTAATTAACTTATTATCAAACATTTAATAAGTGTAATCAGCTGTCTAGGGCAAACACTAAAATGTGTCCCCCAAGACCAGGATTATGAAGTGGTTATGGAATGAATTTGATTTGATAATAACCTGTAATGTGCTGTGACCCAATAAACACATAAATATTTAGTCAGGAGACGAGTCAGAGTATCAAAATTGCATTCGTTCGTAAGAATAATATAGAATTTCATACTCCGACTTTCATACTGCCATTTCTGACTGCTTTGAAATAACAATATGTAAGGAGGTCGTGACCCCGATCTCCAATAAAACATTTTTTTTAAAGACTTCACAATACTGAACCAAGCTGTACTGAGCTGGCCTGGTTACTCGTCGCCAGCGTAGTTACTGAAACGCACAATGTGAAAAGAAAATGTCAGAGCCAGCACAGTTTGGTTCCGTTCAGCAAGATAGTGGGAAAAGGATATATATACCTGTGCCAAAGGTCTTTTTTCTTTTCATTGAGGTACTGAAAATGAAAGAAAATCTAGTTAACATCCTCGATACCTGTGTCGAATTACAGTAAGAGATACTTTACTAAGCAATAGGAAACGTGTTGGACATTTTTTAACAGTGTGTTTTGGGCTCTACCTCCAGCCTTTGGGTTGTCTACACTTGTTAGGCAATGTTTTGGGCAGCATGCACACTGCATAAAGTTGTCTGCTGTTGACTGTAGACCCACGTGGAAATGGCACGCCAAATTATGAAGTTCTGTTTGGATAAATAGTTGCACTTATCAACTGCTTTTATACTCTTCAATCTCTTTGTGCCAATGGGCGATCATGCATGTAAGATCTTAATGAGATGGTACCATCTGTGTGTGACCTTCTGTGTAAGAGCAATTGAAGTGACGGTAACCTATTGTATTTTAATAAAACACTCTTTTGATATGTTTTAGATTCCATGATCGTTCAGAAAGTGAAGGGGCTGCTCTACAGACTGCTAAAGATACCGGGTGCTGAGTTGAAACTCTCCTACACCAGCTCAAAGGTAAAGAGGTTTTCTCTCAACAGCAACTGCCCTATACTACCTCAAAGGTAAAGGGTTCTAGTCTAGTTTTATTTCTATGTTGGTGTTAACCATACTCGCCACTCATATGTGAATCTGTTTAATAGACCAATGGTACAGTATCACTTTCATAGCAGTGGAAGGGACTCCCTAAAACGGCATTTGTCTTTCCTCAGATGGAGGGCAAAGAGATTGAGATCGACAACGACCTGAAACCGCTGCAGTTCTACTCCATCGAAGACGGAGACGAGGTCCTTGTCCGCTGGTTGTGATCAGGAAAGGTCCGGATTGGTTGCCTGATGACTCAAACTGAATTCTTCCTCTTCCGTGGCATAATGTTTGGCCGGAGCAAGGAGTTTGGGTAGCCAGGCAACCGGATTGGAAGTTTAAGCGATATTCCGAAATCCATGAGATAAATGTACAGCACTAAAACTTGGACGAAAACACAGCGCAATATCTATTCAGCCAGGGGAGACCAATCGATGTAGGAGAAGGAAACACTTGGGTTGTGTTCATTTGGCATGGATCGAAAGAGAACTGTTCAAAATGAAGTGAAACAGGAAGAGAACATCTGAACTTGTCCAAAAAGAGACCCTAGTGTCATGTGCCCCTTAGAACACAACCCAAGTGTGCACTATGTGAACAATTTGTGTATTTGTATTTATTAGGATCGTATCAACAGCTTACATCATAAATAAAACAATCATGTAATAAACTATTGCAAAATTACTCTTATTACTCTCATTCAATGAGGTACCGGGCAAATGAGAACTAAGCCCATGAGGGGTGAAGTTTCCCATCCCTGAGCTATGATACCTTTCATAGCTTGGCCTTGAGTTAGCAGCAGTTAAGTTATCATCAGCTGGTGTCAAATTAACCTACAACTTTCCAGCAAATACATCTCTGAATATGTGGCTATGATCCTACACTAGGGCTGACTCCAATTTAGTCGATTGTTTGGTCGATAGGCTGTTGGTCGACCAAGATGGGTTCCTTCCCCCCCCCCCCCCATGCTTCATGAGACACCTGCATGATTCGCGCCCGTCTCAGTGGACTAATCCATTGAGGAGGCCACAGGGATGCCACGGTCCAAGAAGAAAGGGAGTGTGGCTGAGATGCACAAAGCACATCTCTGTCTAGAATGCACTCTCTCCAACCATTTTGTGCGCGTTCATTGTTTCATAACTTCATTGTGTGAATTGTTTTCCCTTTGATGTTAGTGTATCAATTCCCCATTACATATCACCAGTAGTAGCCTACATTTACCATTAATTCCCATCATATCTGATCTACAATGTTTCTTTAGTTACTGTAATTTCTGCTGCATTCAATATATGATTTTTTTAAATGTTTACCGTTCTCTATCAGAGTGGACACATTGTTTGCAGACCTCAACCTATACTACACTTGTAAGAAACACGTTTTGGTTGATTTAATTCCATATATGACTTTTGTCAATTTTATTGTCTTTTGTTTGGAGTGCTCCTGTCAATGTTAAGGACGCGCACCTGATTACGCATATACAAGTAAGCCCACTAAAATAAAAAAGGTTCCTGGAGGCACCTTTTAGGGGTTCCTCAGATTGCCACACCGGTAGAACCCCTAAAGCTGCTTCCAGGAACCTTTTTTAAACAGGTTCCTCAAATAACCTTATGTCCCATGTATTCTATTATTAATAATAATACAAATAACATTAAGTGGCAAACTTGTAAAGTCACAAATACATTTTATTGACTTTAAAAGTCACAGAAATATCACTTGCAGACATCACAGGAATCTCTGATCTCCCCTATCTCGCACTACAGCAAAAGGTTTGCCATTCATACAATATTTGTTGATCATTTATCCCCTCATCAATTCCCAGAAGATGTCTGAATGAACAGCATTGTTCTTTTCACTGATGCTGCATACTCAATATTAGAAGGGACATGCATCCCCATGGAGATGTCTTCCGGCTCTTCAGTGAGTAGCTCCTCTCCATCCAGGAAGAGTTGGATGTGGCTCTCATCCGCAAAGGGTTTTCCCCTCGATTCTCATGGTAGATGATGGGAACTTTACACACTGTAGGAAGTATTTTTTTATTTTTATGTAAGTTACTGAAGTCATATTTCAAACAATAAGTTAATTGAGCACAGCATACCTTACACAGTACAACTAACTTGGCATTTATTTATTTGTCTGCTGGGAAATACATACCTGGACTGAGATGTACAGCCCACTTGGATTTTCTTTGAAGAGGTAGGGGAGGAGCAAAATGGCTGCATTGACCTTCACACCTTCAATTGGAGGGTGTTTAATAAAACATCTGGATTAGAATCAATAGAATTAGAACGGCTGCGTACTGTTAAGGGTACGTTTCACATGCAGTAAGAGTGGAGAGAAAACCTTTGTGAGCCTCCTCCGTGTGTGAGAGAAGTGCCGTCTTGTAGAGATTCAGCAACTCCACGGCCACACCCCTCTCCGTTTCTGCAATGACTTTTGTCGGCCATTGTGCCGAATCCTGACAGAACGTTCCTGTCCACATCCGTACTGAAAGTCAGTTTGTTTATAATGCGTCATCAATGTATCTCGGATTCAGATTACAGTACTTGGCTATGCTACATTAGCTGTGCTTTGTACCATTTATTTCTATTAGACTTTACAATGGCTGACAAATGGAGTGCCGGGTACTGTTTTAAGATGTCCTTGGTGCCTTTGTTGTTTCATATAAAAGTTTCAGTTTTCAGTCCTTTTCATTTTGTCTTGTAGAGAACATATGTTTGTTATTTTTTTGGGCACTCCTGCATCTTTTCAACGTGTAACTTCCGACGTGAAGGAATCCTATCCGGTCTCGATATGAAACAAATCTAATATAAAATATTGATACATGCAATATCAAACGCAAAGTTCGCATTCACAAAGCATCTGAGTTCTGATCTAGGATCAGGTTCCCCCACCATTACAAAATTATTTATGATCTTTAAAAAAAAAACGATCTGGGATCAGCGGTTCGACTGAATATGGGCCATTCTTTGTATGCAGATACCTTGGCTATTTTGGTCGGGGCTTCATTTTCAGTGTCCTCTGGACTTTTTTCCCCCCCCCTTGCCTCTTTTTCCCCCTTGCCTCTCCAAACTTCTTCTGCATTTCCTGTACTTGTGCAACGTGAGCAAGTGGCTGTCTTTCTTTTTTGAATTTATTCTTTATCAGGCCATGCCATGACTCCTTAACAAATGTCATGTGGGGAGGAGAAATGTCACGACGGATTATTTCGACGGAGGTCAGAAGAGCAGGCTTGAGATGGTCTTGTTAAGCTGCTGGAAATGTGATGGAATAGCAATGTGACAAGAAAAATTATCCGAGCCAGCACATTATGGTCTGGCTTGGCACAATGATGTAAAAAGGTTATTGGTGTGTGAATTAACGTGAGTAGGACATTTGAGGAATTCTTACATATCCCTTCCCTTTGTGGTCTCTCAACAAGGGGTACTTTTGAATGAGCGCTGTGCACACATCCATGTATTGCCGGGTAGTGGAGTACCTAAAGCAAAAGAGAAAATACAAGATTACATTTAGACTAACAATTCTGTTTGTAATACAAATGACATTGATGGAAGGCGTTGATTGTCATCATGTAAAAGTTGAGTGTGCTATGCGATCAGCTGCAGTGATTATGACAAGACAGTATGGAGGAGAGTATGGAGGACAGAGACAGTGCTCAGGATGATACACACACAAGCATTATGACTCATAACCGAGGAATGTATGTCATTAACATTAAGCTAAGATCAGGTAACTACATAACTATACTCACCAAGTGTAAGTACATATGAAGTCGAACAACACCTGCACAATCTGAGACCTCCACTTTGAGCGCACAGTAGGGCGATGAGATCGTCACATTTTTGGAAAAGTTTTTATTATAATTCGAAGTCGAAACAAATGGTCAGACTCTTTGGCTGATTGATGTCCTGTTGCTGTGACATTTTGCTGGACAGACGCTGGCTCATTTTGCTGGACAGATGCTGGCTCATTTTGCTGGACAGATGCTGGCTCATTTTGCTGGACAGACGCTGGCTCATTTTGCTGGACAGATGCTGGCTCATTTTGCTGGACAGACGCTGGCTCATTTTGCTGGACAGATGCTGGCTCATTTTGATGGACAGACGCTGGCTCATTTTGTTGGACAGACGCTGGCTCATTTTGCTGGACAGATGCTGGCTCATTTTGCTGGACAGATGCTGGCTCATTTTGCTGGACTGTTTGCTGCAGCTGTGAACTAATTACTTTTTTTGTGCTTTCAGGCTCAGAAAAAAGGTGCAGAGAATTGGAATAGAATCAATGTGATAAAATGATTATTATTTATGGTTGCAGTGACACATCCACATCCTGAGCGGAAACCAGATTGCATAACCGAGAGAATACTATAGACATCAAGAAAGCCAGTCAGTTGATTATTGACAAGTTTTTCCAACACTTTTGATAAACAGAGCAAAATATAAATAGGCCTATAACAGTTAAGACCAGCTTGATCTCCCCCTTGAAATAAAGTACGAACCGTGGCAGCCTTCCAAGCAATGGGAACCTCCCCAGAGAGGAGAGACAGGTTAAAAAGGTTGGATTGGTGATGATAGGGGAAGCAACCTTAAAGAAGAAAGGGTCATACATTGACTAACCTATTTGATCCTTTTTTGATTCTCCATTCATTTTGTGAATTTGATTTGAACTTTGATTATTGGGACGAGTTGCTCCACCATTCTTTGGTCCAATGACAATCTCTCTATATCAATTTGGTGTTCTGTGGGGGAAAAAAATATACAAAAGAATGTCAGTGTTCTGGTCAGGGCATATCACAATAGGAAAAGCATATGAAAATGTGAAAACAAAAGCGTGTTGTGCTATATAAGTTAGTCAATGAATTTGAACTAACTGCAATCCAGTGGCAGAGTGGAATGGACACTCTTCCCTCTGTGTCCCTGTATCCATCTAAGCCAATGGAAATCTATCTCCTCACCGGGCCTTATAGCAATCCATTGTTGACTGTGTCGAACCATGTATGTGTGGGGATGGCTGTTGAAACTGTCTGGTAGTAGTACTTTACCACACAAGCACCAAGGAAACTGTATATTCCACACACTTCCATGAACACAGGAATCACTTCTGAAGGGACTGTGTTGATGATCAGATAGTCTCTTGCATTGTATTGCATGTTGTTCACTGCAATGGACTTTGTCTTGGTGATACATTTTGCTCTGACGGCTTCTCTGAACTTAATAGTGCACGGCAAAGTTTAGAAGTGCATGCAATGGGACGTCTCTTCTGTCCTCACAGTGTGCTGTTGTGTTGCCAAGGCAGTTGTTGTTGGTTTGCTCCAGAAGATAGATATCCCAAGCACTGCCATTTTGTATTAGACTAAATCATTTGGGGGGGACGGGGGGGACTGAAGTGTACATTTTTCTGATGCACTTCCGGATAGATGCCCATTCTTCCTTAGGACATCTAATTTGGCATAAAACCAGTTCTCAATCTCATAGTTGACCTGAGCAAGAGAAATTTGCCCCTCTTGAACCAGTTGTTGCAGCACTCGTCTGAGCACTGTGGGTGACCTAGACAACTACAAGTACCATCAGGCTGTGGAAGAAAATCCAGACAATGCATTGATGTATGGCATCAAAAAAGCCTTTTGCTTCTCTCAGCTGAATCATGTGCCATCTCCAATTACACCAGACATCATCATGACCTTCATTGGGGCATCATCAAATCAGTTCAGTCAATATGGAATATTTCAAGGACTTTCAAAGTTTCCCCCAGTGCAGTTGCAAAAACCATCAAGCGCTATGATGAAATTGGCTTTCATGAGGACCGCCACAGGAAAGGAAGATCCAGAGTTACCCCTGCTGCAGAGGATAAGTTCATTAGAGTTACCAGCTTCAGACATTGCAGCCCATTTGGGCAGCCCATTTGACCATGAAGGCCTGATTCACACAGTCTCCTCTGAACAGTTGATGTTGAGATGTGTCTCTTACTTGAACTCTGTGAAGCATTTTGAGGTGTGTCTCTTACTTGAACTCTGTGGAGCATTTAAATAAATGCTTCACAGAGTTCAAGTAGGAGACACATCTCAACATCAACTGTTAAGAGGAGACTGTGGGAATAAGGCCTTCATGGTCGAATTGCTGCAAATAAACCACTACTAAAGGACACCAATAAGATGAAGATACCTGCATGGGCCAAGAAACACGAGCAATGGTCATTCGACCGGTTCCAACCGCCATGTCTTTGTGATACGCAGAGTAGGTGAACTGACAATTTCGGAATATATGTGAAGCATGGAGAAGGAGGTGTGATGGTGTGGGGTTGCTTTGCTGGTGACACTGTCAGTGATTTATTTAGAATTCAAGGCACACTTAACCAGCATGGCTAACACAGTATTCTGCAGCGATACGCCATCCCATCTGGTTTGTGCTTAGTGGCACTATTGTTTGTTTTTCAACAGGACAGTGACCCAACACACCTCCAGGCCGTGTAAGGGCTATTTGAGCAATAGGGAGAGTGATGGAGGGCTGCAACAGATAACCTGGCCTCCACAATCACCAGACCTCAACCCAATTGAGATGGTTTGGGATGAGTCGGACCGCAGAGTGAAGGAAAAGCTGCATATGCTCAGCATATGTGGGAACTCTTTCAAGACAGTTGGGAAAATCATTACAGGTGAAGCTGGTTGAGAGAATGCCAAGAGTGTGCACAGCTGTCATTAAGGCAAAGGGTGACTACTTTGCAGAATCTAAAATCTACAATATATTTAGATTTTTGAAAAACGTTTTAGGTTACTAATAGATTCCATATGAGTTATTTCATAGTTGTCATGTCTTCACTATCATTCTACAATGTATAAAATAGTAAAAATAAAGAAAAACCCTTGAATGAGTAGGTGTGTCCAAACTTTTGACTGGTACTGTATATTCAGCAAATCCCCTTATTGTTTGGGATACTTTTAAATGTAGCTTCAGAGGTCATTCAATTCAATATTAATCAGTAAAGAAAAAGCCGTTTCTGTCCAAAGAGACAAGACTAACAAGGGAAATACTGGAAATAACAGTACAGGTAGAACTAGAGGAATTTATTCAAGAACGATCTAATGTTTTTCAATTTCAGCCCCCAGAAAAGATACAACAACTACATTACAGCAAATATTATGGTTGAACTCAAATGTGCTGGTTGATAAAATACCTGTATTTATACAAATATGTATTTTGTTTTTAAATTATATGTTAAATTGGAATGGTAGAGTTATATCTTTCATGGCGCTATCGGATTTGTATGGGAAGGTCTGCTCAATTCAAGATTACAACCAATTGATTACAGCATTACCTCAAAAATGGAGGAGGCAGGTGGCAGCGGGAGGAGGTAGGGAACTGGTCTGTCTGCCCAATATAAAGGATCAAAACTGGCAAAGGAACAAAAATAGCATAAATATGAAAGCATAACAGTTTCATTTGAAGACCAGGATGTTGACTGCTGTGTCATACAGATTGCAAAATAGCTGGGAAGAGATTTGATGCACCAATTCCATGGCACAGGGTGTATGAGTTGATATATAAAACTACATAAGATTCAAGACTATTTGGGGCATAAAAACATTGCAGCTCTCTGCAGATTTTGTTGTGAGGACACAGAATCAATAGACAATTTGTTCTGGTATTGCCCTCAGGTAGCCTGTCTCTAGTCTCAGCTTCAGGAATGGCTGAAAAAGCATGACATTCATTTAAAATTTAAAAAAGATCATTGTTGGGAGATTTGGAGAGACCTGGTCAGTCAATGGATGTTTTGGTTGGGTTGGATACTATGATGCTCCAAATGGGGTTCTTCTTTCATGTCAAAACAAATTGGCCTGTTAGGCTCTTTCTTTATTGAGAACTCTATTTGGACAGTAATAAAGGCTTCGTGATACAGTACAGTAATTTATCTGGTGTGACCGTCATTTGCATCATGTCATGCAGCACGACACATCTCCTTCGCATCGAGTTGATCAGACTGTTGATTGTGGCCTGTGGAATGTCCCACTCCTCTTCAATGGATGTGTGAAGTTGCTGGATATTGGCAAGAATTGGAACACGCTGCCGTAAACATCGATCCAGAGCATACCAAACATGCTCAATAGTTGACATGTCTGGTGAGTATGCTGGCCCTGAAAGAACTGGGAGATTTTCAGCTTCCAGGAGTTGTGTACAAATCCTTGTGAAATGGGGCTGTGCATTATCATGCTGAAACAGGAGGTGATGGCGGCAGAGTGGCACGACAATGGCCTCAGGTACTCGTCAAGGTATCTCTGTGCATTCAAGTTGCCTTGGATAAAATGCAATTATGTTCGTTGTCCGTAGCTTATGCCGGCCCATACCATAACCCTACAACCACCATGGGGCCCTCGCCATGCACGCCATGCACGCTGTCTGCCATCTACCCGGGACAATTGGAACCCGGATTCATCCGTGAAGAGCACACTTCTTCAACATGCCAGTGGCCATCGAAGGTGAGCATTTGCCCACTGAAGTTGGTTACAGTATCAAACTGCAGTCAGGTCAAGACCCTGGCGAGGACGACGAGCACGCAGATTAACTTCCCTGAGATGGTTTCTGACAGTTTGTGCAGAAATTCTTCGGTTGTGCAAACCCATAATTTCATCAGCTGTCCAGGTGGCTGGTCTCAAACAATCCTGCGGCTTATAGTAGAGAAATGAACATTCAATTCTCTGGCAAAAGCTCTGGTGGAAATTCCTGGTCAGGATAACAATCTTATGCTCCCACAAAACTTGAGACATCTGTGGCATTGTGATGTGACAAAACTGCAAATTTTAGAGTAGCCTTTAGAGTAGCCAGCTCAAGGTGCACCTGTGTAATGATCATGCTGTTTAATAAGCTTATTGATATGCCACACCTGTCAGGTGGATATTCCATAATGATATTCAATAGGCTACATCTGTTGGTACAGACGATGAGAAATGATGACGTAATTTACTTTTGTACTGTTATCCAGCACCTAAAAAATGTGCACTACACCATGAATGGGAGGGGGATTGTAGTGTGTGTGTGTGTGTGTGTGTGAGTCCCATAAAATCCTCCCATTGTCCCGCATTTGGATATCTTAAATGTGGTCACTTAACTGCAATCAACCAATAGTATTAGTATTTCCTGTGCAGAGCCATGTTGTAAAAAAAAAAAAATGTCGACCCTGGTTATAGGCCTAATACGTAGAATTGCAGGAAATGAGCTTTAAAACAGTCAAATGTTCCTGGGAGAGGACCCCCAGTCCCCCTGTATAGGGGTTGTGCAAGGGGGCAATGAAATTCACTTATCATACCTCACTTCAATCACTCCAAAAGTTGGCAGCCCTGATTTTGGTAGCCTTGTGAAACCAGGCTGACCGCTGCACTCACGTTTCGTTAACCGTTCATGTGAGGTCAGCAGACCTGGGTCAAATACATGTTTATTTTCCTGACTACCCAAGGTGTGTTTGATGTCACTGACTCCAGTGTGCTGGGTAAGCAACATTGCCTAAACAAACACTGATGTTTGCAGAGAGATAAGAGCTGCCGGGAATTTTGGTTTAAATGATCGATCAGTAATAATAACACAACACACACGCTTACATATCAGCTAAATCGCAAAACTTTCCCCAGGTATTGGTGGGTAGGAATGCTCAATCTTCTGTAAGGTCCAAGATTACAATGATTTGATTACAGCATTACCTCAAAAATGGAGGAGGCAGGCGGCAGT
Organism: Oncorhynchus kisutch; assembly: GCF_002021735.2. Lineage (NCBI taxonomy): Eukaryota > Metazoa > Chordata > Actinopteri > Salmoniformes > Salmonidae > Oncorhynchus > Oncorhynchus kisutch. Next base: position 39,348,868 of record NC_034193.2, read on the forward strand.
GTGAGGAAGTGGGTAACGGGTCTGTCTGCCCAATATAAAGGATCAAAACTGGCAGAGGAACAAAAATAGCCAAATAGGAACGTATAACATTTTCATTTGAGAACCAGGATGTTGACAGCTGTGGCAAAATAACTGGGAAGAGATGTTTGATGTACCGATACCATGGCACAGGGTGTATGAGTTGATATATAGAAACAGGATTGTGTCGAAGCACGGATCTGGGGAAGGGTACCACAATTTCTGCAGCATTGAAGGTCTCCAAGAACACAGTTGGCTCCATCATTCTTAAATGGAAAAAGATTGGAACAGGAAGACTCTTCCTAGAGCTGGCTGCCCGGCTAAACTGAGTAATCTCTGTGGAGATGGGAGAACCTTCCAAAAGGACATCCATTTCTGCAGCATTCCACCAATCAGGCCTTTATGGTAGAGTGGCCAGACAGAAGCCACTCCTCAGTAAAAGGCACATGACAGCCTTTCAACAAAAAAAATGTTTTTGCTTTGTCATTATGCGGTATTGTGTGTAGATTGATGAGGAGAAAAAAAACAATTGAATCCATTTTAGAATAAGGCTGTAACGTAACAAAATGTGGAAAAGTCAAGGGGTCTGAAAACTTTCCGTATGCATTGTATGAATCCTATTGTTTTTCTCTTAAATATTATCATAGTTGAATGTCCAGTGTGCTGGCTGGATGAATTTTGCACTTGTGGAAATTCCCTTAGTTCACTTGTCTGCTAACCCAAGAGCACTTCAACATTTTGAGAGGAAAATACATATTTAAACCCCATGTTTGGTCCATAGTAAGGCTTCTACAGTAGCAGGATAGCTCCTTTGTATTGAATGTGTACTAAATAAAGGTACAGAATTGCTGTGTGAACGCTTTTGTTTGGATTTGTCTTTCAACATTTGGGAATTTATGTGGAAAATTGGCAACATGATTTTAGCTTTGTAGTGTTGTGTGTGTATTAATATACTCTTGAACTTTGTGTATTTAATAATAAAAATTCATAGTGGTGATCAAGTTTGGAATATCCTGACAAACCACTACAGCACCCTGCCTGCACCTCCTACTTTCTGAAACCAGGAGTCTTAACTACTGTACCTGCTTATTAACGCAGCTGTTCTAGAAAGCCAACAATTAGCCTTTTAAAGGTAATTTCCCCGGGGTTCACGGTAATTTGCATTCATGGAAATCGCTGTGGATGTTGGCTTAAGCTTCAGAGTAAATTTCCTTTAATACATGTTATCGGCTGCCTAGAGCAACTGTGCTATAGTGTGGCTTGGATAGAATCCCAGCCTTACACTTACTAGGCTAGTGGCCAATCCAAAAAGGGCTTTAGTTTTTGAGATACCTGAGGTAGAACAAAACACAACCATGTCTCTTATTTCTCACATTTATGAAGTAAAACACACCCTAAACTAAAGAAAGTGCTTCATAAGCTTTTTTAACCCAATATTGCAAGCTCTGAAATTGCTCAAATGTGGAATACAAGTAGTCAGTTGTCTGCCCTACATACACAAACAAACTGCATTAGGATGTCTTAAAGGGTTTTGGTAATGTAATGTACCTCTTTAAACACAGTACATTTGGCAGAAATATCAACTATGAAGTTTTATGACGAATGTAGGTTACTGTTTTTGTAGCTGATTAACTGACAAATTTGCTCTCATTCAGTACTATATGGTCCTGTTGTCTGACAAAAATACATACAGTTACACCTGTCTTTTAAGAATTATTTTTAGTATTTTCATCCAATTAGTAGTTACACAGTCTTGTAACTACAGACTCGGGATAGGTGAAGGCCGAGAGCTGTGCGTCCTCCAAAACACAACCCAGTCGAGCTACTTCTTGACACAACACCCACTTAACCCAGAAGCACCAATGTGTCGGAGGAAACACTGCACACCTGATGACCGCGTCAGCGTGCATTGCGCCCGGCCCGCCACAGGAGTCAATTGAGCGTGATGGGACAAGAACATCCTTGCCGGCCACACCCTTCCCTATTGCCTCAAATCCAATATCGCTGCCATAATACCATTTCATTCCAATTAAATCACGTGTAAATATCAATTTTGTACAACTCATAAAGACTGTTTTGTTGTTATAATTTTTTTAATCAAATATACTGAAAATTAAATAAATAAATATCCAATTTATAAATATCTCTTTCCGGGTAAGTCGCTAAGAGCTTTGCAAACCTGGTTTATACAATATTTAAACAATATAATATTTTACAATTCTTCAAGCTCTGTCAAATTGGTTATTGATCATTGATAGACAGTCATTTGAAGTCTTGCCATAGATTTTCAAGCAGATTTAATTGTGACAAGGGGGCAGTATTTTCATTTTTGGAAAAAATCATGTTCCCGTAGTAAACGCGATATTTTGTCAGGACAGGATTCTAGAATATGCATATTATTGACAGCTTAGGATAGAAAACACTCTAAAGTTTCCAAAACTGTAAAAAATATTGTCTGTGAGTATACCAGAACTGATATTGCAGGCGCAAGCCTGAAAAAATCCAATCCGGAAGTGACTCATCTTTTGAAAGCTCTGCGTTCCAATGCGTCCCTATTGAGCAGTGAATGGGCTATCAACCAGATTACGTTTTCTCCGTATTCCCCAAGGTGTCTACAGCATTGTGACGCATTTATGTTGAAGAATAGCCGTAAGCGGCTACATTGCGCAAGTGGTCACCTGATAGCTCTCAGAGTGATTCTCACGTAAAATACAGAGGTAGCCATTATTCGAATTGGTCCTACTGAAAAATTGTCCCGGTGGATATATTATCGAATAGATATTTGAAAAACACTTTGAGAATTGATTATAAACAACGTTTGCCATGTTTCTGTCGATATTATGGGGATAATTTGGAATATTTTTTGGTGTTTTCGTGACTGCAATTTCCAGGAGATTTCTCAGCCAAACGTGAAGAACAAACGGAGCTATTTCGCCTACAAAAATAATATTTTTGGAAAAAAGGAACATTGGCTATCTAACTGAGAGTCTGGTGAGTGAAAACATCCGAAGCTCATCAAAAGTAAACGCTTTAATTTGATTGCTTTTCTGATTTCCGTGACCAAGTTACCTGCTGCTAGCTGGACAAAATGCTATGCTAGGCTATCGATAAACTTACACAAATGCTTGTCTAGCTTTGGCTGTAAAGCATATTTTGAAAATCTGAGATGACAGGGTGATTAACAAAAGGCTAAGCTGTGTCTCAGTGTATTTCACTTGTGATTTTCATGAATAGGAATATTTTCTAGGAATATTTATGTCTGTTGCGTTATGCTAATTAGTGTCAGTCGATGATTACGCTCCCGGACCCGGGATGGGGAGTCACTAGATGTTATTAAGTCAAAACTGTAACTGAACCACTCAGGAACATTCAAGCGCTGGAGCGTAGGAGGGACCTGATGGTATAGGCCAGGCCTGGGCAATTCCAGTCCACGGGGGTCTGATTGGGGTCACACTTTTCCCCCATCCCTAGAAACACACCTGATTTATACAAATTTAATTTTTAACTGAAGGTCACGATTAGTTGATTATTGGAGTCAGGTGTGTTAGCTGGGGCTAGGGAAAAAGTGTGACACCTGTCAGGCCCCTAAGTACTGGAGTTGCCCAGGCCTGGCATGGTGGTAGCCCCATCGATGTCTAGGAGAGGCAGAGGTGTGACACGGGGGACGGCACCAGCCAGGGGACCAGAAACCACAGGCCTGAAAAGGGAAAGATGAAAAGAGGGTGAGATCTGGTAGTTGGGGGGGGAGTTGTAATCGATGTGTTACCTCGTTGACCCACCGGAGGACCTTGAAGGGCCCGAAAAGGGAAACATGAAAAGAGGGTGAGATCTGGTAGTTGGGGGGGAGTTGTAATCGATGTGTTACCTCGTTGACCCACCGGAGGACCTTGAAGGGCCCTACAAACCGGGGAGGATCAGCTTCCGGCAGGGCAGGTGGAGCGGAAGGTTCCCTGGTGGAAAGCCAGACGTGATCTCGAGGACGGAACACGGGAGCCTCAATGAGGTAGCGGTCTGCCTGCTCCTTCTGGCAGTGGACGTGGGAAGCGTTCCAAACCTCCTATGCGCACCGGAACAGGGGCTTCAGTCTGGCTCAGGGTCCACAGGGCCAGGGCCGGCTGATATCACAGGACGCACTGGAAGGGAGTCAGCCCGGTGGAGGAGTGACAAAGTGAGTTCTAGGTGTACTCCCCCAGGGAAGGAACTGGGCAGTGACTCCTAAGGAACCTCTCCAGCTCCTGGTTGATACTCTCCACCTGCCCGTTGGATTGCGGCCAGTACCCGGATGCGAGGCTGCCGGGGAGATTTTGTTTGGGTACATACGGAGCAGGAGTTGACATAGCGGGCAACGTCCCGCTCCAAGATGGGCCACCAGTACTTTGCGGAGATGGATTGAATAGTGCGGGTGACACCGCTGGGTGTCCAGCGGTGAGGGTTGTGGGCGCCCAGGAGCTTCTCACGAATAGTGGAGATGGGATAGGGCATCAGCTTTAATGATTTTTTAACCTGGGCGATATGACAGGGTGAAGTTGAATCTAGTGAAGAAAAGGGCCCACCTTGCTTGGCATGGGTTCAGCCGCCTCGCCGTCTGTATGTACTCAAGGTTCCAATGGTCGGTGAGGATGAGAAATGGGTCCTTGGCACCCTCCAGCCAGTGTCTCTACTCTTCTAATGCCAACTTCACCACAAGGAGATCCTGGTCGCCAACGTCGTAGTTCCTCTCTGCATACTATTTGAGTAGTATGCACATGGATATATGTGGGTTACCTTGGCCAGCCCCCACTCCCACTTCTGAGGCGTCCACCTACACCACGAAGGACAGCGTAGAATCTGGTTGTTTCAGTAACGGGACGAAGGTCAAATGGCCCTTCATTAGGCAGAGGGCCTCATCAGCTGCAGGACTCCACATCAACTCACGGGGACCGCCCTTGAGGAGAGAGGTGAGAGGCAATGGAACTGAAGTTGTTAAAGAGCAGCGGTGGTAGAAGTTGACCTGACTGCCTCGACTTTCCTTTCATCCATAATCACTCCCTGCGGGCTGATCTGGCGTCCCAAACAGGAGACAGCGACCTGATGGAACTGGCACTTCTCCACTTTCACATACAGGCAGTTTTCCAGGAGGCGTCACAGGACATTGGATGTTGTCGACACCTCTTTCACAAATGCCTGGAACACAGCATTGACTAATCCATAAGGCATCATCACCAAGTACTTGTAGTGCCGCTCCCGGATGAGGATCAGATTGTTGGCACCCCGCAAGTTCCAGTTTAGAAAAAAAACGGGCCCTGCAAAGCTGTTCGACAGTGGCCGGCAACAATGGGATAGGGTAGCGGTACTTGGTGGTGATGGAATTGAGTCCTCTTTAATTGATGCATGGACATAGACCTGTGTACTTATTGGCCACAAAGAAGCATTCCTATACAGGGGAGGTGGATAGGTGGATGAAACCCTGTTGGAGAGCATCCTCGATGTACTCCTCCATGGCCTCGTTTTCAGCCACCGACAGAGGGTAGACATGGCTGCGCAGAGCCTGCAAGCAGGTCGATGGAACAGTCCCAGGGGCGATGAGGAGGGAGACAGGTGGCGTGGGTCTTAGAGAAAACCTCATGGGCTGGAGGACAACCACATGACTCTCAACCGAGAGTTGAGAGTCATGGGAGACTGAGGATGATTTTGTGTACGGATGCAATGATGAGGAGGAAGCGAAGGCTTTCTTGGTAGATGAGGCTCACGGTGAGTGTGAGTGGTGCTGTGATGTGCGTGATTGTGCCAGATCTCACTGGTTGATTATCCAGGGCTTGGACCGGAAGAGGAGAGGAGAGTGAGTATGAGGGAGTGTGAGCATTCAGGGAGGAGGCGAGTGCCTGGTCGATGAAATTCCCCGCAGCCCGGGAGTCCACTAGGGCTGTCGAGACAACACATGCGGGACGGCCAGTCAGTGAAATGGAAATCAGGAATGGTATGGTGGAAAGCGATGATGATGTAATACTCACGCCTACCCTGGAAGATGGGTGATCATGGGGCCCGCCCCTCTGCCCCCGTGGACCTCGGGTTAGGACTCACCGGACACTGCTGAAGCTGATAACCCTCCTGTTTACAATAGGAACAGAGCCCCAGCTGTTTCCAGCGACGCCGCTCTGCAGTGGGGAGGTGTGTGGCCCATACCTCCATGAATTCAGGCTCTGCCTCAGGACGGCGAAAGGAGGAGGGAGAGAGGCGAAGTGGGGCTCAGCACGCCAACCCTGTCTGGACCTCCTCACCCAGTCCACTTCGGAATAGGGAGTGGAGTGCCGGCTCATTCCATCCGCTGGAGGCTGCCACGGTAGGTGAGGGCATATTCCACAGCGGTCTTGGCACCCTGCCAGAGTGGGAGTAATCGTTTACCTCCCTATCTGCCCTCCAGTAGATGCTCGAAGACTACCCTTAACAGAGCCATGGACCTCTCTTATGAACCCAGCTCTTGTGCTTGGCTCTATTCCATTTCTAATGTATGGATTTCATGACTGGGAATACAGGTATGCATCTGTTGGTCAATGATACCTTTTCAAAAAAGTTAGGGCCGTGGATCAGAAAACCAGTCAGTATTTGGTGTGACCACTATTTGCCTCATGCAGCATGATACAGTACATCTCCTTGGCATATAGTTGATCAGGCTTTTGATTGTGGCCTGTGGAATGTTGACCCACTCCTCTTCAATAGCTGTGCGAAGTCGATGGATATTGTTGGGAATTGGAACACGATGACATACACGTCGATCCAGAGCATCCCAAACTGGCTCAATGTGTGACATGTCTGGTGAGTATGCAGGCCATAGAAGAACTGGGACGTTTTCAGCTTCCAGGAATTGTGTACAGATGTGACATGGGGCTGTGCATTATCATGATGAAACATGAGGGGATGGCGGTGGATGAATGGCACGACAATGGATCTCAGGATCTCGTCATGGTATCTTTCATTCAAATGGCCTTCAATAAAATGCAATTGTCTTCGTTGACTGTAGCTTATGCCTGCCCATACCATAACCCGGTTATGGTATTTTTTTTAAATGCCGGTTATTTTTGGTTATTTAAAAAAAAAAGAGCCTTCCTAACCATCTTAAATAAGCATGCCCCATTCAAGACATTTAGAACCAGGAACAGATATAGCCCTTGGTTCTCCCCAGACCTGACTGTCCTTAACCAACACAAAAACATCCTATGGCGTTCTGCATTAGCATCGAACAGCCCCCGTGATATGCAGCTGTTCAGGGAAGCTAGAAACCATTATACACAGGCAGTTAGAAAAGCCAAGGCTAGCTTTTTCAAGCAGAAATTTGCTTCCTGCAACACTAACTCAAAAAAGTTCTGGGACACTGTAAAGTCCATGGAGAATAAGAACACCTCCTACCAGCTGCCCACTGCACTGAAGATAGGAAATACTGTCACCACTGATAAATCCTATAATAATCTCACTATAATTGAGAATTTCAATAAGCACTTTTCTACGGCTGGCCATGCTTTCCACCTGGCTACTCCTACCCCGGTCAACAGTACTGCACCCCCCACAGCAACTCGCCCAAGCCTTCCCCATTTCTCTTTCTCCCAAATCCAGTCAGCGGATGTTCTGAAAGAGCTGCAAAATCTGGACCCCTACAAATCAGCCGGGCTAAACAATTTGGACCCTTTCTTTCTAAAATTATCTGCCGAAATTGTTGCCACCCCTATTACTAGCCTGTTCAACCTCTCTTTCGTGTCGTCTGAGATTCCCAAAGATTGGATAGCAGCTGCGGTCATCCCCCTCTTCAAAGGGGGGGACACTCTTGACCCAAACTGCTACAGACCTATATCTATCCTACCCTGCTTTTCTAAGGTCTTCGAAAGCCAAGTCAACAAACAGATTACCGACCATTTTGAATCTCACCATACCTTCTCTGCTATGCAATCTGGTTTCAGAGCTGGTCATGGGTGCACCTCAGCCATGCTCAAGGTCCTAAACGATATCTTAACCGCCATCGATAAAAAACATTACTGTGCAGCCGTATTCATTGATCTGGCCAAGGCTTCGACTCTGTCAATCACCACATCCTCATCGGCAGACTCGACACCCTTGGTTTCTCAAATGATTGCCTCGCCTGGTTCACCAACTACTTCTCTGATAGAGTTCAGTGTGTCAAATCGGAGAGTCTGCTGTCCGGACCTCTGGCAGTCTCTATGGGGGTGCCACAGGGTTCAATTCTTGGACCGACTCTCTTCTCTGTATACATCAATGATGTCGCTCTTGCTGCTGGTGAGTCTCTGATCCACCTCTACGCAGACGACACCATTCTGTATACTTCTGGCCCTTCTGTGGACACTGTTAACAAACCTCCAGGCAAGCTTCAATGCCATACAACTCTCCTTCCGTGGCCTCCAATTGCTCTTAAATACAAGTAAAACTAAATGCATGCTCTTCAACCGATCGCTGCCTGCACCTGCCCGCCTGTCCAACATCACTACTCTGGACGGCTCTGACTTAGAATACGTGGACAACTACAAATACCTAGGTGTCTGGTTAGACTGTAAACTCTCCTTCCAGACCCACATCAAACTTCTCCAATCCAAAGTTAAATATAGAATTGGCTTCCTATATCGCAACAAAGCATCCTTCACTAATGCTGCCAAACATACCCTTGTAAAACTGACCATCCTACCAATCCTCGACTTCGGCGATGTCATTTACGAAATAGCCTTCAATACCCTACTCAACAAATTGGATGCAGTCTATCACAGTGCAATCCGTTTTGTCACCAAAGCCCCATATACTACCCACCATTGCGACCAGTACGCTCTCTTTGGCTGGCCCTCGCTTCATACTCGTCGCCAAAACCACTGGCTCCATGTCATCTACAAGACCCTGCTAGGTAAAGTCCCCCCTTATCTCAGCTCGCTGGTCACCATAGCATCACCCACCTGTAGCACGCGCTCCAGCAGGTATATCTCTCTGGTCACCCCCAAAACCAATTATTTTTTTAGCCGCCCCTCCTTCCAGTTCTGTGCTACAACTGGAACGAACTACAAAAATCCCTGAAACTGGAAACACTTATCTCCCTCACTAGCTTTAAGCACCAACTGTCAGAGCAGCTCACAGATTACTGCACCTGTACATAGCCCACCTATAATTTAGCCCAAACAACTACCTCTTTCCCTACTGTATTTATTTTATTTATTTATTTATTTTGCTCCTTTGCACCACACTATTTTTATTTCTACTTTGCACATTCTTCCACTGCAAATCTACCATTCCAGTGTTTTACTTGCTATATTGTATTTACTTTTCCACCATGGCCTTTTTTTGCCTTTACCTCCCTTATCTCACCTCATTTGCTCACATTGTATATAGACTTGTTTATACTGTATTATTGACTGTATGTTTGTTTTACTCCATGTGTAACTCTGTGTCGTTGTATGTGTCGAACTGCTTTGCTTGATCTTGGCCAGGTCGAAATTGTAAATGAGAACTTGTTCTCAACTTGCCTACCTGGTTAAATAAAGGTTCAATAAAAATATTTTAAAATATTTAACACCAACACTATGGAGCACTCTGTTCACAACGTTGATATCAACCAACCGCACGTTCACACAATGCCATCTGCCCAGCACAGTTGAAACCGGAATTCATCCGTAAAGAGCACACCTCTCCAGCATACCAGTGCCCATCGAAGGTGAGCATATTTGTCCACTGAAGTCAGTTACGACACCGAACTGAAGGTAGGTCAAGACCCTGGTGAGGACTACGAGCAAGCAGATGAGCTTCCCTGATAAGGTTTATGACAGTTGGTGTAGAAATTCTTTAGTTGTGCAAACCCATAGTTTCATTAGATGTCCGGGTGGCTCGTCTCGCAGGTGAAGAACCCGGATGTCAAGGTCCTGGGCTGGTGTGGTTACACTTCGTCTGCGGTTGTGAGGCCAAATTCTCTAAAATGACATGGTAGAGAAATTAACATTACATTCTCTGGCAACAGCTCTGGTGGAGATTCCTGCAGCCAGCATGCCAATTGCATGCTCCCTCTAACCTTCAGGCATCTGTGGCATTGTGATGTGACAAAACTGCACATTTTAGAGTGGCCTTTTATTGTCCCCAGCACAAGGTGCACCTGTGTAATGATCATGCTGTTTAATAAGCTTCTTGATTTGCCACACCTGTCAGGTGGATGAATTATCTTGGCAAAGGAAAAATGCTCATTTGGGATTTGAGCACAAAATTTGAGCGAAATAAGCTTTTTGTGCGTATGGAAAAATCTTTGATTTCATAAAACATGGGACCAACACTTAAATGTTACATTTATATTTTTGTTCAGTATAATTTGTAAACATTTCTAAAAACACAATTCCACTTTCACATTATGAGTTATGTGTAGATCTGTGAAACAAAATATAAATGTAATGTTTAATTCGTAATTGCAAGAGTGTGGGCAGAACAAATCAAATCCACAGACGAACCATTGACTGAAAAAAATGAGTTTCCAGTGTCTGAGCCCACTTGTTTTCGTTAGAGCCGATTAGATTACAATAGCCACAACATTAAAAAAACATGTGTAACTGTTTGTACATTTGTCAGACAGAAGGACCATACAGCAGTGAATGAGAGCAAATTTGACTTGGAAAGTTGTCTAGTAATCAAGTACCAAAAAGTAAAGCTTACATTCATCATAAATATTCATGATAGATATTTTCACCTATTTTAGCTCTGTGTTTCCAGGTCTATATTTCCAAGATAAAGATATCTTAGGGCTATTTGTGTATGTAGTGCATATGACTGACAACTCATATTCCAAATTTGAGCAATATCAGAGCATGCGGTATTGGTTTACATTAGTTTGTGTGTCAGTTTGAGCAATATCAGAGCATGCGGTATTGGTTTACATTAGTTTGTGTGTTAGTTTGTGTGTCAGGGGGGGGGGGGGGGTTGTGACAGTATCTATCAATTTAACCCCATTTGCAGTAAAACATTTCTACACAACCATCCAGTTCATAAATGGGAGACATTAGGGATGTGAAAAAATGTTTTTTGATTTTGTTATACCTCGAGTTGGATAATAAAAAATAAAGGGGGCTCTGCCACTAGCCTTTCACAGAACACTGTTTTCAGAGAGATAAGAGCTGATAGGAAATGTTGAAACAATCAGTAAACACACACACCAGCTAAATCATAAAACATTACCAAGTATTGGTGGGCAAGTAGGGGGGGGGCAGTCACCAAGCTACGCTTCATCTCTTCTCCGGCCTGCATCTGGCCAAAATACTTCGTCCACATCACTAGATACGTTTTCTCTTGCCAAACAGCGAGGGAAGTATCTCCTAGCATGGCGTATCCAACCTTGGACAGAGGCAACCTCTATGTCCCCACATGCGTCCTCCATTGCCTGGAGAAGCGGCATGCGGGCATAGGGTTGGCGATCATACACTTTCCAGCGCCAGGCTGAGAAAAATTCCTCTATGGGATTTAGAAAATGTGAATATGGGGGTAGGTACAAAACTACAAATTGTGGATGGGTGGCAAACCAGTTTTGGACCAGAACAGCCCGGTGACTAACATTGTCCCATAAAACCACAAATCTAGCAGGCTATTGATCTGGATCAGGGACAATCATTGTGTAAATTGCATCCAGAAAAGTGAGCATATGGCCGGTGTTGTACGGACCCAGTGTGGCATTGTGATGGAGGACCCCGTTTTGAGTGATGGCAGCACACATAGTTTATTATCCCCACGCTGTCCAGGGACATTGGTAATTGTCCTCTGTCCTATTACATTTCTTCAGCGGCGCCTGGTTTTGGTAATGTTGAAGCCAACCTCATCCACATAAATAAATTCATGGCGAATTATATGGGCATCCAGCTCCAATACTCTCTGTAACAGACAAAAGGATATACAGATGAGTAAATATGGTATGTCTGAAGTACTGGAAATAGTGTTGCATACATACCTCTACAAAGTCATGTCGCATATTCTTGACTCTGTCAGAGTTTCTCTCAAATGGCACCTTGTAAAGTTGTTTCATCGTCACTCGGTGCCGTTGGAGGATGCGTTGTATGGTCGACAGCCTTACAGCATTGATGTTGTTAAATATGGTGTCATTATTCAAGATAAGCTCTCCTATCTCTCGAAACCTAATTGCATTGTCGGCCAAAACCATATTTATAATTGCAGTCTCTTGTACATCTGTAAACAAGTGTCCTCGTCCTCCATGATGTCTTTGCCTTTCCACTCTGTACAGAATTCAAACACAGTATGTGTTCAGCATAGGAACTGTAAACAATGTACAAAGAAATGTAGTACAGCATGATAACCAACCTCATTCATTCAATACAGTGCAGTAAATGGATGGCTTAGAGTTAAATGTTTATGCAATACTCTGCAGTCATACATATTTTACAGTACATTACTGTAATGCTAAAATAGTCATTAGATAGTTGCATACCTGTTCTCATTTCTGAAGGTTCGAATTATGGACGCCACTGTAAATCGACTCAAATTGGGCTGGACTCTGAGTCCATGGTTAAACCATGGTTGATCACATGATCAACAAGTGTTGCCCTAATCTCATTAGAGTGGCTCTCCTTCCTTCCTTCCTTCCTTCCTTCCTTCCTTCCTTCCTTCCTTCCTTCCTTCCTTCCTTCCTTCCTTCCTTCCTTCCTTCCTTCCTTCCTTCCTTCCTTCCTTCCTTCCTTCCTTCCTTCCTTCCTTCCTTCCTTCCCTCCTTCCTTCCCTCCCTCCTTCCTTCCTTCCTTCCTTCCCTTCTTTGCCCTCGTCCTCTCCCTCCTACTCCTCTTGCTCACTGTCCATTGTTGGCATCCATTGTTCAAAAGAGGTCATCTGACCTTTGACCAATTTATAGGCCTATACCACAGTAAAGCAGTGATTGGTTAGTGATCAGTTAAGCTATTAGTGTTTACACATGTGAGGAGTGTGTGTGTGACCTGGTGAATAAGTGTAGCATTTTGATTGGTTGTGTTCGGAAAAGGAAAGCAAGTCACTTCCTGTTAGATTTCTGTGTTTTAGGTAGAGAATTATGTGTAGTGTTTTGAAAAAAGTGTTTTATGCAATTGACAACTGAGTCAAAGGCTGAGAAATAGCTTATGGTTTTGGATATTTGGTGTGTAGTTTTGCACTTTGAGTGAGAGGTTTCAAAAATCATGTGACATGAAAAGATTTTGTGTGTAAGCAGTTGGAAAAAACTGTAATATACCCACATGGCATTTTAAGCATTGACATACACAGGTATAGACTTACAGTTTTTCCAATTGCTAACACACTAAAATGACATGCACATCACAATTATTTAAACTGACACACAGAGAGCAAAACCTCTTCTCAAGTCTCCAAAAGTCTAAACACATTTTCTGCTTTACACACATTTTGCAATTCAAAATGGCACTTTTTAAATGCACTCAACACGGTTCTCTGCATAAGACACAACAATCTGACATAAAGTCACATGTTTGCCATTTCAAAACACTGCCATTCAAAATTACACTACATGAGCTAATTGGCCAATACACCTCAACAGTTAATTGTTACCACTTCAATCAGGAAGTAAGCACTATGAAAAGACCACAGGTGAGCACCTTTTGTTTTACAACAACAATGGAAGCCATTGCAGAGAGAGAGGAAGAGGGAGGGTGAGAATCAGAGGGGGAGGGTGAGAATCAGAGGGGGAGGGGGAGAATCAGAGGGGGAGGGGGAGAATCAGAGGGGGAGGGTGAGAATCAGAGGGGGAGGGGGAGAATCGGAGGGAGGGAGGGAATCAGAGGGGGAGGAAGAGTGAGAGGTATGGGTAGAGCTGGTAGAGGAGTTCATGGCCAAAGAAGACAACATCTTTCAAATGAAATCAGAGCAACCTTAGTTGATCATGTCATCAACCATGGGCTGACAATGCGAGAGGCTGGACAGAGAGTGCAGCCCAACTTGAGCCGTTTTACTGTCGCCTGTGTCATCCGGACATTTAGACTGGAGTACAGGTATGTAACCAAAATTTATTTCACACTATGTAGTACACCCCATGTCATAGTGTATCACTTGGGTGACACCTGTTAACTTCATAAATGGCTGATGTCATACACTAACTGCACAAATTTCCTGTAGAATTTACTCTACTGTGGGGGAAATATCTTTAGGCTGCATTGTCCAAGCCCTATATTTTTGTTTTTTTTGTTTTTCTAAAGGACTGAGAGACGCAACCATGGTAGAGGAAGGGGCCAAATGTTCACCGGGGTACAGGAAGATAACATTGTAAACTTGGTTTTGGAAAATAATGAAATCAGATTACGAGAAATTCAAAGCCAAATCATCCAAGACAACACCATATTCAACAACATTCAACGAGTCAGTCTGTCCACATTGGCTCGCATTCTCACGCGAAACCAAATCAGAATGAAACAACTTTATAAGGTGCCGTTTGAGAGAAACTCTCAAAGAAACAAAGAGGTCAGACGAGCATATGTGGATGTAAGTACAATATTGACTGCAGTACACTACACGCAACATTGTTTCCCAGTGTACTGGATAACACCATATTGACTGCTTTTGTTCTTTGTTTTCAGGGAGTACTGGAAATGGATGCTCATGCAATCCCACATGAGTTCATCTTTATAGATGAGGCTGGGTTCAACCTAGCAAAGACCAGAAGAAGGGGGAGAAACGTCATTGGCCACAGAGCCATTATAGATGTTCCTGGCCAACGCGGTGGGAACATCACAATGTGCGCTGTCATCTCCAATACGCATGGTGTCCTCCACCGTCATGCCAACCTTGGACCATACAACACAGCCCATATTCTCACATTTCTGGACAGACTCCACAACATTCTCATACCACCAGAGCATATGAATGATGCAGATCATCAAAGAACCCGGTACGTTGTAGTATGGGACAACATGAGATTTCATCGTGCAGCCCCAGTCCAAAACTGGTTTGCTGACCACCCACCATTTCTTGTGCAATACCTCCCACCATACCCACCATTTCTGAACCCCATAGAAGAGTTGTTTTCGGCATGGCGGTGGAAGGTATACGACCGGCAGACCTTTGTGCTCATGCCTCTTGTGCAGGCTATGGAAGAGGCACGTGATGAGATTGATGTGGGTGCGATTCAGGGATGGATAAGGCACTTCTTCCCTCGATGTTTGGCAAGGGAAGATATTGCCTGTGATGTGGACGAGGCGTTGTGGCCAGACCCAGCTGTGCGGCAAGGTGCTGCCTAATTATTTTTCTTGACTCTTTTTTTTCTATACATTTTTTCTGCAATTTTCTTATTCAGTTTACTCTTTTTTTGTGAGCATATTTTTGTTCAGTCCAATGTAAATATATCTGCTGTGCATATGTTGCACTGACTTGTTTGGAAAAATAAAAAACTGTTTCAAAAGCATGTGTGTGTCTCTGCAAATATTTCTGTGCATCTGAAGATTTTCTACAATTTGAACTATTTTAGTATTATGGCAAAGCATACTAAAGAGGAGAGTGCTTTTCATTATGCCCAACAGTGTGTAGTTGGTTAGACAAAAATCTGGTAATATGAAGTGTGTGCCATTTCGTGCAAACATTTGATTTTGATAATGCTATATGTAGTTTTGGTTGCAGTGCTTCATTTTGCAGGATCTGAGGTATTTTGCAGTTTGGATGTGTGGTTTTGTGAATTGTGTTAAGTATTTTGATAAAACCAGCCTAGTTTGCAAAATTGTGTTTTAGCAATTGGGAAAAACTGTAACAGCAATAAATAAACAATTACACACAGTTAAGATAATGTCTCAATTAATTAGGTGGTAGAAGTAAGGTTTAAGGGTGTCTTGTACTGTATCTCTCTGTTCCTGTAAATTCCCAATTCTGATAAGAAGAAATACAGGGTGGGAGGGTGAACATGTTGTCTGGCACTCGTCCAAAAGGGGAGGGTCAAAAGCAGAACTGAGTTATGGTCTGGGAAAATGCCACGATAAAAGCTTGAGCCTGGGTGAAGCAATTTAATTTGGGCTTGAATCAGACCCACATTATGCTGGTGGAGCTAGTGTTGCTGGCCGCTGTGGCTCTGTCTCTCCCTCTCCTCTCCAATGGTGAAGTGCTGTGAGTACATCATAAATACAATCGTTTTCAATGTGGTAGAACATTTGGTGCCACAATTCTAAAGGCAATACATCAGCCATCCTTCCTAGAATTGTCATGGTAAAACGTGTCATAGAAACATTGATGAATAATAAATATTACTTCAAAAAATTATAGTATTAATAGATAGATTTCCATCTAATTGGAGACAGATTTTCATGCGAAATTTTAAAGGACTTGTTGCGGGTAACATTGACTTTTTGTGGATACAAATCAGGGTGTAATGATGTAGCGCACACAAAATGTACTTTTTTGTTTAAGTTGTCATGTACAAAATCTAAATCTGAAGTTCAATATTTTTCCATTGCATTTTCAACAGTACCAATAGTTTTGTCACAAAAACTGTTGCGCTAAATAGCAAATGTGCCTAATCTGGTTTTGGCACATGTCCCAGTGGTTCTCAACTGATTTTGCCTGGGGACTAACAAAATTGACCATGACAAATGAGTCACGACCCAATATTATGGACTGTTATATTGCAGCTACATTTTGTAATGTTGTATTGCAGCTGCCTTCTTGGACAGACTTCACTTGCAAAATAGACTCTGGCTCAACGGGCTACTAGAATACAAACAGTGAATGGTTATACAAGCTATAATCCCCATTATCAAAGTCAATCAGTTAGCAAACAATGACGTTTCTCATTTCACTCTTTCAATTGTCTTCATGTGTACATATAATTAATGTCAATACATATGAACCATATCGATTGCATGATCCGTAGGGCCGTGATCATTGACAATTCACATTACACAATATGTTTGAAGCGTGCGCTCCAAGCCGAATGAATAACTATTAACAGTAACTGAATGGCCCACTCTCCCGATCGCCACAGATAATTCAGATGAAAGGTAACAGAGTCGATGGATTCATGGGCGCACAGAACTTCTGGATCAGATGGAGTTAAGCAAGAGAAAGCAGCGAGATCAGGCGATGGCAATTTCCTCCTTTTATGGAGTTGAGATCTGTCGGACATTTCCACCTGACCTAATTAAAGCGCCCCTGGCCCAGCTGAGTAAATGGCAATGAATTAAAGGATTATTCCACCAACTCCATGGGCCTTTTCTACAATTATGGTATAAAAGAAAGTCATTACACAGCCATATTAACTAAGAAAACATTTATTATCAATTCAAGAGAATAAGCCATTTAATTAGGCAACCAGTTCAGGAGTGGGTGTAATAAATTATCAGATTCAGAATATGACATCGAATGAATAGCTTCACAACCTTGAAAAGGTGTACATTTTTAACCAGTTCAATAAAATGTAATATGAATGTCAGAGTTGATTAACATACTGAACAATAACTAATTTACCTGTTTTTCTGTGCTTGACAAGATGCTGTTTAACAGTTTTTTTCAGTGTGTCGCTGTGTGCTTTGTTGATCAGATTCCAAATCTCGACCGTCCCTTGCGTTGACACTTTGAGCGAATTCAGATTCTAAAAAATATCCACCAGGTAGGCAAACTTTGTGAGCTACTCCTCACAAACGAAATGTTCAGCCAGAGGTAACTTGTTCTCCGAAAAAAAACAAAGCAATCTCCGCTTGAAGTGGGTATGTGTGGGGTGAGAATTGTTATTGTTTTGGTCAGTGAGTGAGTATGTGCAGCGTGAAAATGTAGCTAGCCATTTCATCACTGCGGAAGTGCTGCACGTGGGGGTCGCGACCCCCCAAATTGAGAATCACTGCTCTAGCCAACAGCTCGCAGATACGGTGCGGGTAGGCTAGTCTAGATGATGAGATTATTATGGATAAGAGCAATAATATTTTTATTTGTCATGATATCGCCAGAATAAGACCCTCAATATTTATTGGAATGGAGCATCAAGATCACTGTGCACTTTCACCACCCTGTGAAGTTCATCCTCATTTATTTCATCAGTAGCCCAGTAAACAGTATGGTTTGCCGAGTCATAGTGGGAGGACACCATATCTTCGTGACTCCAAGTCTAGTACGATATGATGGTTATTATATCAATATTTGTTTATAAAGGCGTGTCCACCGCAATTTATCGTATAATATATATTTACTGACAAGGATCTGTTTGCATTTATAAAATTATACCGAAACTTCCTGTTTCCATGAGCTGTTGTGATTTTTAAAAATTTAATATGATATGACTTTACTTACGTAAAAACTGTGTATGGAAACGTGATTTGTGCCATACAACTTGTTTACCAGTTACTGTGCATGCGTTGTGAATTTATTCATGTTTTGTTTGCATGGCCACTGCAGGTACCATCATGTTATGACACACAAGTTACATTTTTATTTCCTGCAATTACACAAAAAAGTACAATATTTTATAAAAAAGGAGGGGGGAAATTCTTAAAGAGATTGTTCACTTTTTAAATCAAAGGGAAAGTTCGGGATTTTACAACTTGATGTTAAGAGGATCATCACCCTAAAAGTAGTCTATGGGCCCGAAGAAACTGTAATCTATGGGTTAGTTGTCTTTAAACGACCTCTACAAACATCGTCTTTGTTTAACCACCGCCTTGACCTCTGAATACTCGGCTATGAAAAGCCAACTGACATTTACTCCTGAGGTGCTGACCTATTGCACCCTCTACAACCACTGATTATTATTTGACCCTGCTGGTCATCTATGAACGTTTGAACATATTGAAGAACGATCTGTCTTTAATGGCCATGCACTCTTATAATCTCCACTTGACACAGCCAGAAGAGGACTGGCCACCCCTCAGAGCCAGGTTCCTCTAGGTTTCATCCTAGGTTCCCAACTTTTCTAGGGAGTGTTCCCTAGCTACTGTGCTTCTACATCTAAATTACTTCCTCCTTTTTGAGTTTTAGGCTGGGTTCTGTGTAAGCACTTTGTGACATCTGCTGATGTAAAAAGGGCTTTATAAATACATTTGATTGATGGACAGTTGTGCCTATCAATGGCCAAATCAACTGAAATCAACAACATATTTGGTTGACAAAAAACATATTCTGTTTATAGGATTTTTTAACCCAAAGTTTGCATAGAGGGGTCAGTGAAGCATTAGCCTACTAGACATCCCAGAATGGCTGAATAAGTCTACTGGTTTGGAACCTTGTTCAGAGGTAATACATTTCTCAGCAGTTTGCTATACTTTATGAATGGTGTGAGAAATGGGAACTAAAAATGGATTATTACACGGCTCCAAACACAGCATGTATCTGCAGACAGATTCCCCAAAAACACACACGCAGACAGATGCATGTACACATTGATCAGATGTCAGTCATTCCATAACAAAAACGTCTAGCCTGTGATTCAGTGCAAGGTGTGTTATAGTATGGTGCACTAAACAGCCAACAATATGCCTTTAAAATACATTTTTCCCAACGTTCGTGGAGATCACATTCATGGTAAATGCTGCCCATGTCAGGTCAACTGTAAATGACCTTTAAAGTGTGTTATAGTGTGCTGTGACCTGCCCTGAATTACATCCCGGGCTTAGTCAAGCACAAATCAATATTCCACCCTCCATATTTTGAATCATCCTTTCCCCTCTCTTCATCACTGCAGGTATGTCATGTCTGCTCCTAACCCTCTACGGGTGGGTAGCATGGAAAGGGTCTTTGTTGAAGCTCAAGGTTACTCAGGGGATGACCTCAATGTCCAAATCAAGGTGATGAACTTCCCTGCGCAAAATAAATTGCTTTACACCACAAGTGTGTCCCTGAATTCAGTGAACAAATACCAGGCACTTAAGGACATTAAAGTAAGTCTTTATACATGTTTCCTCACATAAATTAAATGGCTTCAGAAAGAATTCACACCCCTCGACTTTTTACACATAATATGTTACAGACTGAATTTAAAATTGATGAAAAAAACAGGTAAAAGCTGATATGTCTTGAGTCAATAAGTATTCAACCCCTTTCTTATGGCAAACCTAGAGTTTAGGAGTAAAAATAATAACATAAGTTGCAGCTGCACAATTCACTTTTTGTCCTGAATACAAATTGTTATGTTTGGGGCAAATCCAATACAAGACATTACTGAGTACCACTCTCCATACTTTCAAGCATAGTGGTGTCTGCATCATGTTATGGGTATGCTTGTAATCATTAAGGACTTTTTCAGGATAAAAAGGAAACGGAATGTAGCTAAGCACAGGCAAAATCCTAGAGGAAAACCTAGCTCGTCTTTGAACCTTTCTACACAGGTCTTCCGGTCCATCTCTGCTACTGGACAGCTAAGCTGTTTACCAGTGTATACAACAAGAGTAAACAGAAATCCAACAGGCTTGTCCTTACTGGGGTCAGGTCAACGGCCAAGTAATGTCCATTAGGTTCATGTCCAGCCACCACCCAACCTCCAAACTACAGGTGTGTTCAATTAGGCTCATACCTTTCCGGGCCATCCTCTCCCCTGGCCAGCAGATGTAGCCAACTTCAACTATGACAGACAAAATGAGAAGAAAAAAAATCCAGAAAATCACATTGTAGGATTTTTAATGAATTTATTTGCAAATTATGGTGGGAAATAAGTATTTGGTCAATAACAAAAGTTTATCTCATTACTTTGTTATATACCCTTTGTTGGCAATGACAGAGGTCAAACATTTTCTGTAAGTCTTCACAAGGTTTTCACACACTGTTGCTGGTATTTTGGCCCATTCCTCCATGCAGATCTCCTCTAGAGCAGTGATGTTTTGGGGCTGTTGCTGGAAATACTTATTTCCCACCATAATTTGCAAATAAATTCATAAAAAATCCGACAATGTGATTTTCTGGATTTTGTTTCTCATTTTGTCTGTCATAGTTGAAGTGTACCTATGATGAAAATTACAGGCCTCTCATCTTTTTAAGTGGGAGAACTTGCACAATTGGTGGCTGACTAAATACTTTTTTGCCCCACTGTATATCGGGTGTCCTTTGAGCCTTTCTACACAGGTCTTCCGGTCCCTCTCTGCTACCGGACAGCTACGCTGTTTACCGGCGTATCCAACAAAAGATAACAGAAATCCAACAGGCTGGTCCTTACTGGGGTCAGTCTACGGCCAAGTAACGTCCGGTAGGTTCCTGTCCAGTTGGGCTCGATATCCCTCCCAGTATTGGAGGGCCCTGCATGTCAGCTCCAGACCAAAAACAGATCTGGCCAAAGCTAGGTTAAAACAGCCACCACCCAACTTCCAATCTAATTTTGGGGCTCCGGAGAGGCGCAGCGGTCTAAGGCACCGCGTCTCAGTGCTAGAGGCGTCATTACAGACACCCTGGTTTGAATCCAGGCTGTATCACAACCGTCTGTGATAAATAATTGTAAATTATTTAATTAATTAATTTTTTTATTGTAAATTAATTGTAAATAAGAATTTGTTCTTAACTGACTTGCCTAGTTAAATAAAGGTTACCTTTACAAGGCTCTTTACCCTTCCAGGCCATCCTCTCTCCTGGCCAGCAGATGTAGGCAACGAGCAGAAATATACCGACCTTCACACACCCACCCTCTAAGCTCCATCACATTCTAAAAACATGTTTTCACTTTGCCATTATGGGATATTGTGTTTAGATGGGTAGAAAAATATATATTTTTAGTCAATTTTGAATTCAGGCTGTAACACAAAATGTAGAATAAGTCAAGGGGCATGAATACTCTCTGACGGGACTGTATCTTCATAAGTTATTAATTTCACAATTATACCTATGGTTGTGAACTTTGCACAAAAAATCACTTGTGTTTTCTCCAACTTGTCAGATCCCGGAGGGACCTGACTTCTTTGATGAGGACTACACAGGGAGCCAGTATGTGAACCTGTACGCTCAGTTCCCAAGCCACAAGCTTGAGAAAGTAGTCCTGGTCTCCTTTCAAACCGGCTACATATTTATACAAATGGACAAAACCATTTACACGCCGGAAAGTACAGGTATGCTGAGCCCACTGACCTAAAGACTTCGAATTAGCATCGCTCAGCAACCACTTATGCTCGGTGGCGGACTGGGACCAGAAATCGGCCCTGGTATTCCTAACACACCGGCCCATTTTTAATTTTCTTGGGGCCCCCATTATTAGCCAGATAATGATCATTTAGCGCAAACAAAAGACAAGTTAAACAGGCCCACTGGGCTAAAAATGGACCGACCCATCTGGCATTTGCTCGAAATGCCAGATGGGTCGGTCCATTTTTAGCCCAGTGGGCCTGTTTAACTTGTCTTTTTTTTGCGCTGAATGATCATTATCTGGCTAATAATGTCTGCCCCTGTGAATCAATTTGATTAATTTGGGGTCGGGTCGAAACATTCATGGACATTTAGCTAGCTAGCTGGGAGATGAACATTGGGGTGTTACTTTACCTGAAATGCATGTGGTCCTTTTTTTACCAGATCTTTGTAGAATTTTGATCCGCAGTCAAAATCGTGTTTCTCTACTTAATCCACAGATAAAAAGGTGTTACTCTATAAAAACCTAACATCTTAAACTACATTCTTAGTGTATTAATTCAGTAATATTGTTTCAGTTAAATACAGAGTCTTCAGTTTAAACTCCGGTTTAGAGCCTGTAACGGATAGCATCAATGTGGAAATTATGGTAAGTAAGTAGTCCTCACAATAAATGTAACTGCATTGACAATGCTTCCTTAGTGGTGGTCGATGCATATGGCCAGTTGTCAAAATAGTTTTTTTCTGACATTACTCATGTTTACAACTGTCAGTCTTGCGTAGTAACAGATTAATTATCTGTGATCCATTTATGTTAGTCTTTCACATTTCATGTATATTATTTATAGAACCCTGCTGGAATCACCTTACTGCAGGAATATTTCAAACCAGATGATGGGATGACATCTAGAGTCTTCCCTGTCCCAGAAATCCCCAGGTTTTTTTGTGCTATTCAATCATCCTAACACACTTATCAGGAAAACTTTTGCCTGTGAACTCTTCTGCTCTCATTCTCTTTTTATATAGCTTTGGAAACTGGAAAGTCGTGGCCAAGTTTAAGAACAGCCCACAGAAGAACTTCACTGCAGATTTCGAGGTGAAAGAATATGGTAAGAAGGGTATTGGTTTGGGTGGCCTTTTATTAAAAGGACAATTACGCCACTTTTCAACCTCATATTCATTTCCAGTCTCCATATGTGAAAATGACACGTTTCTATGATCTGTGGTTAAAAAGATATGAAAAGAATGTTCCTAAAAGATGCTTCTCTATGACATAATAGGGTAGGATTAAAAGTAAGAAAAACAGTGATTTTCAAAACCTGTTTCTAGCCAGAGGGAGGTTATTTTCTTTCTCCCCACATCACTGAAAATATGATGATAATAAAATGATTGAAAATCACTTTTTTTTTTTTATGTTTTAATCTCTGATGTCATTGGGAATATTTTTTTGTTTGTTCTTTCTATAAAACATAGAAATGCACCGTTTTCAATTAGATGAAAAGAGGTGGAATTGGCCTTTTAAGAACAGGCCTCGCTTGTCTAGGACGGAGTGTTTGTACAGAGTAAATAGGGCCTATGTAAACTACATGAACTTAACAAAAATATAAACCAACATGCAACAATTTAAAAGATTTTACTTAGTTACAATTCATATAAGGAAATCAGTCAATTGAAATAAATACATTTGGCCCTAATCTATGGATTTCACATGACTGGGAATGCTGATACAGTTCATTCGGAAAGTATTCAGACCACTTGACTTTTTCCACATTTTGTTACGTTACAGCCTTATTCTAAAATTGATTAAATCGTTTTTTCCCCTCATCAATCTACACCCAATACCCCATAATGACGAAGGAAAAACAGGTTTTTAGAAACTCTGGAGCTCTGTCAGAGTGACCATAGGGTTCTTGGTCACCTCCCTGACCAAGGCCCTTCTCCCTCGATTGCTCAGTTTGGCCAGGTGGCCAGGTATAGGAAGAGTCTTGGTGGTTCCAAACTTCTTCCATTTAAGAATGATGGAGGCCACTGTTCTTGGGGATCTTAAATGCTGCAGAAATAGATGTAGACAGGTGGGTGCCTTTCCAAATCATGTCCAATCAATTGAATTTACCACATGTGGACTCCAATCAAGTTGTAAAAACATCTCAAGTATGATCAATGGAAACACGCACCTGAGCAAAATTTAGAGTCTAAGGTATTTCTGTTTTTATTTTAAATACATTTACAAAAATGTCTAAAAACCTGTTTTCACTTTGTCATTATGGGGTATTGTGTGTAGATTAAGGCTGTAAAGCAACAAAATGTAGAAAAAGTCAAGGGGTCTGAATACTTTCCGAATGCACTGTAAGCATCTGGTGGTCACAGATACCTTCAAAAAAAGGTTGGTGCGTGGATCAGAAAACCAGTCCGTATCTGGTGTGACCAACATTTGCCTCATGCAGCGGACACATCTCCTTCTCATAGAGTTGATCAGGCTGTTGATTGGAATGTTGTCCCACACATCTTCAAAGGCCGTGCGAAGTTGCTGGATATTGGCGGAACTGGAACACGCTGTCGTACACGTCAATCCAGAGCATCCCAAACATGCCCAATTTGTGACATTGAGCATGGAAGAACTTGGACATTTCAGCTTCCAGGAATTGTGTACAGATCCTTGTGTACAAGTCCCTTTGTTCACAATGTTAACATCCGCAAACCACTCCACAACGCCATACACGCTGTCAGCCATCTACCAGGTACAATTGAAACTGGGATTCATCTGTGAAGAGTACACTTCTTCAGCGTGCCAGTGGCCATCGAAGGTGAGCATTTCCCCACTGAAGTCGGTCACAACGCCAAACTGCAGTCAGTGCAAGATCCTGGTGAGGACGATGAGAATGCAGAGGATTTTCCGTGAGACGGTTTCTGACAGTTTGTGCAGAAATTCTTCAGCAAATTCATAGGTTCATCAGCTATGTTGGGGGATGGTGTTCTGACAAACAGAGTGAAAAACTAACGGACAACTAGTCAAAGCTCAAACCAAGTTTATTCACCCACTTGGTCAAACAGCTGAAAAGACATGTTTACACAGGCACATATATTTATACCCTCCTTCTAGGCGGAGTCTGTTGCTAGGCAGGAATTTAAGTGGTGACTGTTCCTTCTCACTTCATCTGACCTGACCTTGGCCCACATTCCTCACTCCTCCCTAATCCACGGCTATACAACCTTATCAGTGACTGAAACCAGACTGTTACTCTTTGCCTCTCTCCATAGGATACATGAGATTTGACAAAAACAAAATGTAAGCAATAGGAGATCAGGAGACAGAGACAATGCCATAGCTATTCTCCCGGCAGTCGCTGTATGGACAGAATGTAAACTTTCTGCACTCCCCTTTCTCACTCAGTAGATTTCTATACACCCAGTTCTAATATGGTAACATGAACAAGGATATTTTAAGTTAGAATCCAACACTTAAGCCGGGTGTGAAGGTCCTGGGGTTGGCTGGTTACATGTGGTCTGCAGTTGTGAGGCCGGTTGGACGTACTGCCAACTAATCTGAAATGATGTTGGAGGTGGCTTATGGTAGAGAAATGAACATTAAATTCTCTGGCAACAGCTCTGGTGGACATTCCTGCAGTGCAACGCTCCCTCACAACCTGAGACATCTGTGTTGTGTAACAAAACTGCACATTTTAGTGACCTTTTATTGTCCCCAGCAAAGGCTTTTTGATATGCGGGTGGATTATTTGACAATGGAGAAATGCTCACTAACGTGGATGTATACAAAAATTTTGAACAACATTTTAGAGAAATATGGTGAGTTTGGACATTTTTTAGGATCTTTTATTTCACAGAAGAAACCAACCCTTTACATGTTGCGTTTATATTTTTGTTCAGTAAATTAATTCATAACTAACTTCCTATCTAGTTCTACCCAGCTTTGAAGTCAAATTGACAGTGAGCAAGTCCTTCTTCTACGTTGACGATGATGAGCTAACGGTCAACATTAATGCCAGGTTGGAGCCATTGTAGAATGTCAAAATATATTTATAGTTATTTCCATGGTAACTATTGCTAAAATAGCTACTTAACGTTTCATGTCATTTATAGTACTCCTCTATCTGTTTCCCTCCCCCTGAATTCTCTGTGGTGATATTACTGTATGGTTTGTGTCGGAAGGTACCTGTTTGAGGAGCCTGTGAAAGGAGTTTGTTTTGTGGTGTTCGGGGTGATCCAAGGAGTTGACAGGACGAGTTTTCCTGGCTCTCTCCAGAGAGTGGAGGTTTGTGCATGTAATATGGGAGGGAGTATATTTGGATGATACACATACGGGTATTCAAACATTCACCATGGGTAGTCTATATTTGATTAGCTCTATAGCTCGAATAACACAAGTCTGACAGATGGACATCTTGTCTTTGTTTCTTTCAAATGCAGCTTAAGGAAGGAGTGGGCAAAGCGGTACTGAAGAGACAGCACATTAAAACAACTTTTACAGACATCAATAAGCTTTTGCATAAATCCCTATACATATCAGTCAATGTGCTAACGGACACAGGTAAGTAGAGGCTGTAAGTTGTGGTACGTGCATACGTTTGCATCTTTTGAAGTGTGCGTTTGTGTTCAGTCTCAGAACAGGGAAGGTGTTGGGTTTTAATCCCTCAGGGAGTGAGATGGTGAAAGCAGAGAAGAAGGGAATCTTCATAGTCAAGTCACCGTATAGCATTCACTTCAAGAAGACCCCGCCGTACTTCAAACCAGGAATGCCGTATGATGTCTCGGTACATTTAAGAACATTCAATCACTGTGTTCTACATTAACTCAATTACTATGCTATTCCAAAGTGTTGCCCAGTTCTTTTAACCAGGGAACCCACCTGGTAACTGTGGTCAAGGGGTAGGATGATATATTGGGCTTACACTGTCTTTCCTACCTATTGGTCTAATTGTACCTCTTTCCATTTGTACTATTAGGTGTATGTGACCAATCCAGACGATTCTCCAGCCAAAGATATCGATGTGGAGGTTTTACAAAAAGACCAAAAAGTGCTGGGGAAGACCCATGACAATGGTATTGCCAAAATAACCATTAACACGAAAGCGGGGGATTCTGAGCTGCCAATCACGGCAAGTTCAAAACTAAAACTTCTCTAAGCCGCAATCCAATTATGTGTGCATGTCTGTTTTGGCTTTTTGTTCTGTATCAATCACAGTGTTGACGCCTTGTAGTCGTTCATGTTGTTACTCTATTTCCACACAGGTGAAAACCAAAGTCGACGGACTTGGGGATGACAGGCAGGGCACACAGAAGATGACTGCCAAACCCTATCAAACAAAAGACAATTCACAGAACTACATTCACATACACATCCATTCTACAGATGTCAAAATCAAAGATCAACTCAAAGTAGACCTAAGCCTCGGCAGCAGTCCCTCGGCCCAAAATAACAATCATGAGATAACCTTCCTGGTGTGTACTGGTCAACTTTAACCACATAGACTTGTGTATTTTACCGAGCTGGGGTGCATTGGTTGGCAACATTACAGGGTAAAAATGCTACATGGTGTGTATTTATTGTATTCAAGTGTGGTATGTAAACCAATATATCTATATTTTTTGTTGTTTTTGAAAAAACGTAAAAGCACAGAGGTGCTGCTTTGAGGAAGGAACAATAACCTGGGTCTTGTTCCTTACTTAAACCATGAACTCACTGACTCCACCCATCCCTGGTTGGTAATTTATTCCCTTAGTGCCAGTTTGTCATCCCCGTAGGGAGGATTACTGTCAGTTATCGGTCTCTGTGTTCACAGATCTTGAGCAAGGGACAGCTCATCAAATCCCAAAAGATAGAGTGGAATAAGGGACAGGGACTGATGTCACTGCCTCTGGTGGTGAACAAGGATATGATCCCCTCCTTCCGGGTCGTGGCGTATTACCACGTGGGCCATAATGAGGTTGTGTCTGACTCTGTGTGGATCGACGTCAAGGACACGTGCATGGGATTGGTAAGAATGTTGCCTTACTGTGCAGAGCCCATCGTCTAGTGGTAACACTGTTCTCTAGTCACATCTACCACTCTCCACCAGAGAGCGGGGCTCAAACTGTGTCCACCCTTTCTACTGTTATACCCATGTGCCTGTCTCCCCCTCTTAAAAATGGTTCCTTACTGTGTTAGTATTTCAGTGTGAGGTGTTGCATTCAGGACTTCTCAAACATGACCTCCGTCTTTGTGTGCCATACTGTAGCTAAAAGTGAAGGATGTCAGACACAGTGGTAGTTATGCACCTCAGAAAAGAGTCACCCTGTCTATCATTGGTGATCCAGGGGCCAAGGTGGGACTTGTGGCCGTGGATAAGGGGGTCTACGTCCTGAATGACAAAAGCCGACTTACTCAGACTAAGGTGAATAACTGCAGACTGAACTTTCCCTACTTCAGCCAGCTAATTAATGATACTCTTTGATCCTTGTCATCTAAATTGTGCATAATTGTTCACTTATTGATATTAGTCCATACCTACAGTGGTATCCGAAATTATTGACACGCTTGAAACAGATGAGCAATATTGACTGTATAAAATAAATACTGAGCTATATTGCATGCCAAAACATATTTTTTTATACTAACACAATTGCTCAGAGAAAGAGATTTTGTAACAAAAATTAGGTAGGGGTCAAAATTATAGACACCCCTAAAGATTCTTATGAATAAAGTAGTCAAAAGTTTAGTGTTTGGGCCTATATTCCTAGCACGCAATGACTACAGTACATCAACCTTGTGACTCTACAAACTTGTTGGATGAATTTGCAGTTCGTTTTGGTTTTGTAAATAGTATACAGATAATCCTGAATGAATTGTGAATGATGATGATGAGAGGGTCAAAGATTATACCCCCCAAGACATGCTAATCTCGCCTGTTATTGGAACTTCAAAAGCAAGCTTGATGTAGTCATTGTGTACTAGCAATAGGGGACCAAATACTAAACCCCTTTATTCGTAAGAATCTTTAGGGGTGTCAATAATCTTGACCCCTACCTTATCTAGATGAAGAAGAAAAAAGATGTTAAACAATATTTATTTCGCAGAGAAATGTATTAAATAATATAATTTCCCAATTTTTTTGGAGCATAGAATATTTTATTTATTTAACAAATTTTTATTGCTCATCTTTATCAATGGTGTCATCATTTCAGACCCCCACTGAATGTATTTCATGTGGGTATAAAAAAAAAAAGTGACGTGTTTTTTTAAATGTAATCTTTCATGTGTATTAAAAAAAAAAAGGCCATGTGGGTATTTAACATAATTGTACTCGGGAAACTGGTTGGTTTGATAAATCAAATTAATGTGCGAGAGAATTCAACTCTTATATTTAAAACAATATGATAAATAGATTTTTGATAGATGCAACATTTTCATTTGTACTCTTTTTTTTTTGTAAACTTTTTTGTAATCTTTGACCATACAGAAGATTGCACCCTACTTGCCCACCAACACTTGGGAATGTTTTGGAACTTAGCTGATTTGTGTGTAAGTGTGTTTTTGGTTTTACTGTCCTTGTGCGGACCAGAAGTCCACAAGGATAGTAAAATAGGAAAGGTCGGAACAAGTGGGGGAATTTTTGTCGGTCCCCACAAGGAAAAGGCTATTTTAGGTTTAGAGGTTAGGTTTAGGGGTTAGTTTTAGGGTTGGGTTAGGGGTTAGGGGAAATAGGCTTTTGAATGGGAATCAATTGTCTTGTCCCCACAAGGATAGTAAAGTGTGTGTGTGTGTGTGTGTGTGTGTGTGTGGTGTGTGTGTGTGTGTGTGTGTGTGTGGATGCATCCATCCTTAGATCTGGGACATAATAGAGAAACATGACACAGGCTGCACTGCAGGGAGTGGAAAAGACAGTATGGGGGTTTTCTACGATGCTGGGCTGGTGTTTGCATTCAACACTGCAAAGGGCACCCCTCAGAGGACAGGTATTTGACATAAGGCCTCTACATAAAAGCTGCAATACACATTCAGGCCTGTCTTGCGTGGCCATGCCTGCCTAGTCTCTCGTTCACTTGACTTTTGGAAGTCAGGCAAACTTCACGTTTGGATTTCTAGTTTGAATGGTAATGGTCAAAGTCAATTGCATTCAGTGCTCGGATTTGATTGCCTCAGTAAAGGCATTTAGTGTATTCTCTTTTTCTTGTTTTGTCCGTGTCTCTGTTTAAGTAGCTTGTTATTTTGTTACTCAATGTCTCTTTGGAATGGCACCCATGCAAAATACTTGATTGGTTTGATAGAGGCATTACCCACTGGGCACAAACTGGCTGAATCAACATTGTTTCAACATAATTTGTCAATGTATTGTGAAGTTGAATCATCAACGTAAACTTGTTTTGAGGATGAAATTTCAACCACAGGATTGTCCTTTGGTAACCAAAGGTCAACATAGACAAACCTTTGAATTTGTATCTTTAAAACAACGTCAGATCTTCAACGTTATATCCACTATCAGAAGATAAACTACAGGCTGGGCCGCACCTCCAACTGGAGAATTGATCTATCAAAAGCTGCCCGTTGGTCTCCCATCCAGGGTTTTAACCAAGGCCTGCTTAGCTATGACACATGCGAGGGTTTGGTTAAATGCGGAAGACACATTTCAGTTGAATGCATTCAGTTGTACCCCCTTTCCCTTCCCTACGATATTTGTATTACCAATATGCTATGGTGAGAATGATTATTGAAAAATCTCAACCTAAAAACTAAATGGATACACTGTTGCTATCGATATTGGCCATATACCACAGCCCTCTGGCCTTATTTCTTAAATAGACAATTCATGTTGTAGGCCTACTGTTTCAAGCTCTGGTTGATTTCAAATGTAATAGTATTTAGTGATAATGAATTGGGTTTGGTTGTCAATGCAGTGTCTTCTGCTCGGTAGTTCCATCTGTGCCACTGAATTAGTCTGGCTTTAATTCCAGTTTGGCTACAAAAAAAGCTACATTGATTACAAACATAGTGTAGACATTGTTAATGTTGTAAATGACTATTGTAGTTGGAAATGGCAGATTTTTTTTTAATGGAATATCTACATAGGCGTACAGAGGCCCATTATCAGCAACCATCACTCCTGTGTTCCAATGGCACGTTGTGTTAGCTAATCCATGTTTATAATTCTAAAAGGCTAATTGATCATTAGAAAACCCTTCTGCAATTAAGTTAGCACAGCTGAAAACTGTTGTCTGATTAAAGAAGCAATAAAACTGTCCTTCTTTATACTAGTTGAGTATCTGGAGCATCAGCATTTTGGGGTTTTATTACAGGCTCAAAATGGCCAGAAACAAAGAGCTTTCTTCTGAAACACGTCAGTCTATTCTTGCTCTGCGATAGGAAGGCTATTCCATATGAGAAATTGCCAAGAAACTGAAGATCTCATACAACGCTGTGTACTACTCCCTTCACAGAACAGCACAAACTGGCCCTAACCAGAATTGAAAGAGGAGTGGGAGGCCCCGGTGCACAACTGAGCAAGAGGACAAGTACATTAAAGTGTCTAGTTTGAGAAATAGACACCTCACAAGTCCTCAACTGGCAGCTTCATTAAATAGTACCCGCAAAACACCAGTCTCAACATCAACAATGAAGAGGCGATTGTGTTC
This sequence comes from Oncorhynchus kisutch, assembly GCF_002021735.2. Lineage (NCBI taxonomy): Eukaryota > Metazoa > Chordata > Actinopteri > Salmoniformes > Salmonidae > Oncorhynchus > Oncorhynchus kisutch. Next base: position 39,380,494 of record NC_034193.2, read on the forward strand.
TTTTGCCCATCTTCATCTTTTATTTTTATTGGCCAGTCTGAGATATTACTTTTTATTTGCAACTCTGCAAAGAAGTCCCATGTATTATTACTTAACTTGTAAATACACTAAAATAAATATTTTAGCCAGTTATCAGCTGGTGTATCATATATTACTTCACCAGAGTATCTTCATTCTCAATGTGAGGTTTGGTTGATGTAGGCTTAATAGATTTGTCCTTAATATTGTCTTGGCAAGTTTTATCCATCAGTCTTCTTCTTTGTGTGCTTTAGTCTCCAGCTGCCCTGTCAACTCACGGAGACGACGAGCAGTAACTGTAAATGATGTCGGAACCACAATGGGTAGGACAAGAGTTTCTCTGCTTGTGATGCCTGATCATAAAACTGGATGTTTTTATTTTGACTATGTACTGTATGTATCCATGTATGTATGTATTTATTTATTTATTAGTAGAACTTAGTACTACTTTCTTACCAAACAGACATATGTTGTAAGGATGTCAAATAGTGTTTTATTGTTTATGTTTTCAATCTCTGGGAATGAGAACGAATTGTGAAATAGGAAGACTGCTGTCCTGATTGGTCACTAAACAAACTTCAAGTGACTCTCACTACTGGGTTTCCCAAAGCTTTTAATGCATTTCTCTCTGTCCTAGCGACCCTGTACACAGGCCTGGAGAGACAGTGCTGCATGGACGGTATGAGGAAGAACATTCTAGATTACACGTGCGAGCGGCGATCCCAATACATCAGTGATGGAACAGAGTGTGTGGGAGCCTTCCTGAAATGTTGTAGAGAAATGGTCACCAAAGGCGAAGAGGCCAAGATTGACCAGCTCACACTAGCCCGCAGTAAGTAAAACAACTGTGGTGGACTGGAATTGTCAATTCTAAAATTGCACACTATGGAAATCGAGAGGGATAAACAAAACCAGAATGTGAATGTTAAAGTATACTGGTATTCCCTTCTGTGTAAAAGGGAAATACATTCACAGTGATGGGAACTGTCTGACTTCTTGTCACTCTTTGTAAGGTGAGATAGAGGATGACCAATTCGAAAGTTTTGACGAAATCAAGTCCCGTTCCTTCTTCCCTGAGAGTTGGCTATGGAATGAGGAGATTTTGCCACAGTGTCCTAAAGATGAGGAGTGGTAAGAGCAGAATTGAGTGAGATCGTTCAATGCACTACAGTAAAATGCGTTCTTATGCATATCCCTTTTCCCATGTAAATAAAATCCTACTTATTTTCTCTCTCTCTCTTTTTGCCATTTAGTGCTATACAGAAATCAATTGACTTACCAGATTCCATCACCAGCTGGCAGATCACTGCTATTGGCCTGTCCAAAACACATGGTACGGTCATGTATTTGTGCCCCTCTTTCTATATTGGTGGCTACACTTTCTACATCTTATGGCAACTCTCTTGCTCAATAGGAATCTGTGTGTCTGAACCCCTTACGCTGATTGTTCGTAAGAACTTCTTCCTTGATCTGAAGCTGCCCTACTCTGCCGTACGCAATGAGCAGCTGGAAATCAAAGCCATTCTTCACAACTACATGGACGACACTATAACCGTAAGCTTATTGTCATTTAAAAGCAGGCACGCAACCCAGCCCAAATATTTTATTCTAAAATCAGTATGACGCCTGATTATTATTATGATACTTACTATTATACCATTCAGTGTGTTTTTTATCTGATCAGATGCACGATGATGTGACAACATCACCTCTCCACCCTAATGGCAGGTCCGTGTAGAACTGAGGGAGACATCAGATGTGTGCAGCTCTGCTAGCAAGAAGGGGAAGTATGTTGTTACTGTTATGGTGGACCCCAGGTCCACACGAAGTGTCCCCTTTGTCATCATCCCCATGATGTTGGGCCTCCATACCATCGAGGTGAAGGCCTCCGTCCGAGATTGGGGTGGTCAAGACGGTGTTAAGAAGGAGCTACGTGTGGTGGTAAGGCAAACCGTTGCATCTTGACAGATCTATCTAGTAACTACCCTGAGGATGATATGGAATTTATATATGAACATGTGTCGATCAGTGTGAATCTGATTGATTGAATCATAAATTCCAGTCCTCAACAAATGAGGGCTACCACCTTACAGTTATGCTAAGAGATAACACCTGGAGAAGAGTGGAAGGCGCTCAACCAATTTGAGATGAGGTGCCACATTTTTTTTTATATCCAATTATAACCAATAAGACGGGGGGGGGGGGGGGGGGCGTTCACAGAGTCACTGGGCCAACATAGAGAAGGGGCCCTTGCCCTTCACAGAAACATTCTGTAGTCAATGTAGCTGTTTCCAAATGACTAAGTTATCGAAACAAGATTTTGACTTATTAAGAATGTGACCTTTCCCAACCTATCCAAGGTACAGGTTGCCAATATTTGGTGCCATCCATGTACCCAGCCGTCCAACTACACTGTAACCAATAAGGTGTCAAACTTAAAATAATTAGTGTTGCTGGAAAAGAGGAAAGTGGACTGGTATCAATTCTCAAATCAAGATGTTCTGGTACCTTGAAGTCACCTGTCTTTATGATAAGATGGAAGAACAGGAAGCATTTGTTTGATGCTCTCAATATCTGACACAATGGGTTTGCCTGTCCAGGCACTTGTGAATCTTCAGTTATGTGTAGAAGAGTGGGAAGTTGGACATACATGAACTGCCAAGTAGTGCTGCTTCTTAATTCACTATAGCTTAACCCGGAAGCCAGCCGCACCATTTAACTCACAACCGAAGTCAGCTTGCAGGTGCCTGGCCCGCCACAAAGACACGCTAGAGTGCAATGAGCCAAGGAAAGCCCTCCAGCCAAACCCTCCCCTAACCCGGTCGGAACTTGGCCAATTATGTGCCGCCTTATATGGAGCTCCCGACTGGCTGTCACACAGCCTGGCATCGAACCCCAGACTGTAGTGGTGCCTCACCACTAATGATGAAATGTGGCAGTTCTTGACCCTTGTGGTGGATGTTGATCCTTGAATATTTGGTAACTGGAAAGCCTTGCTATTTAACAATGATTCCAGAATTTTCCCATAAAAAGTAGGCCTATTTGCTGTACAAGTAAATACTTTATCGAGCCTTTTGGAAAACCTAGGCCACCAGGTGAATTGTTGTAATTCAAGCAAAAAACCTATATGTTGAGTTGATAAATAAGCATAAGAGCAAATTACAGTGCTTTCATTCTAACAATGACAGGCCGAAGGGGTGCGGAAAAGTCTTCAGGTGAAGAATGTGGAACTGGATCCTGCCAGACACGGTGAGTGTATGGCAACATATACAGATGTAAATGATTTATAGTTCCAGTGACAGTGTTGCCATTCGGTTAAAAAAAATAAACATTTGTATTTAACCTTTATTTAACTAGGCAAGTCAGTTAAGAACAAATTCTTATTTATAATGATGGCCTACCAAAAGGCCTCGTGGGGACGGGAGCTGGGGTAATAAAAAAAAAGAATAATAATAATAATAAAAAAAAATATATATATATATATATATATATATATATATATATATATATATATATATATATATATATAGGACAAAACACACATCACAACAAGAGAGACAACACTATATAAAGAGAAACCTAAGACAACTGTCGTGTCTTTGGCTATGCCGGACTAAGTGATATGACATGCTATTCTATAAAATAATTTCTTGGTAATTAATATCACCTGATGGAGCTAATCATGTAAATGCAATTAACTAGAGAGTCGGGCACCACAATAATATTTACAGTGCCTTGCGAAAGTATTCGGCCCCCTTGAACTTTGCGACCTTTTGCCACATTTCAGGCTTCAAACATAAAGAAACTGCTGTTCACAAATGCTCTCCATCCAACCTCACTGAGTTCGAGCTGTTTTGCAAGGAGGAATGGGAAAAAATGTCAGTCTCTCGATGTGCAAAACTGATAGAGACATACCCCAAGCGACTTACAGCTGTAATCGCATCAAAAGGTGGCGCTACTAAGTATTAACTTAAGGGGGCTGAATAATTTTGCACGCCCAATTTTTCCGTTTTTGATTTGTTAAAAAAGTTTGAAATATCCAATAAATGTCGTTCCACTTCATGATTGTGTCCCACTTGCTGTTGATTCTTCACAAAAAAATACAGTTTTATATCTTTATGTTTGAAGCCTGAAATGTGGCAAAAGGTTGCAAAGTTCAAGGGGGCCGAATACTTTCGCAAGGCACTGTATAGAGCTGTTATCTTCCGAATAAACTCTTAAGGACCTCGTAATATTTTACATCAATAGCAATCAATATCAATCGTCACCTTAATTCAGTCTCATCTGAAAGTTGTAAATTCTTAGTTATCTGCACAAACCCTGGCTAACAATTTGAATCAGCAATACAAAATTGGGTTTAATTATTTATTTACTATATACCTAACTAATCACACAGAATTACACATATACATAATTAAATCATAACTTGATTACAAATTACATCATAAAGGAAAACGTCCCTAGCGGGCGAAACAGATATGACAGCTTGTCACACAAAAGAAAAGGGGCTGGGTTTGAGTGAAGGAGCGGTAAGACTGAGGAACAAAGGGAAGAAGCTGGGCTATCGTAAATACAGTATCTTATGCATTCTAAATTACCGCCCATTTGGAAAAGGAAAATGCAATAAATATTTACTCTGAGCTGCGGTTGGTGGTAGATGGAAGGCCGTGTTGCCAAGCCGAGTCCTTTGAAGAATGTCTCTGGTTGTCAATTGGATACGTTGTAGTAACGTCGTTGGATAGACGGGATACTCTGTCTGTTCCTTCCTACCCCTCGTTGCATCTGCTGTTGCTAACTCAACGGCTAGGAGGTATCACTTCTGTAGTGAATAAGAGTTCAAAGTTCATACCATTTGCAACCAAAGCTCATGCTGTTGTTGGCTTCGTTCTGTAGTTATTATCTGAACCATTCTGACATAGGACCGTCGTCCTCACATCGTTGGAACAGCTGGTTATATTGTCGTCAAGACTTTATATAGGAAGGGAGAAAAAGGGTGTGTTTCATAGTTTACAACCTATGTCTCTTCACGTGGGCGGGCCACTGAGTGAGCAGCCCTATCTTATGAAAACCCACATCTCACATTTTAGAAGCTAAAATCACATTTCATCCCATCACAAATAATTTCATTTTCAAACATTTAAATTGAACAACAATTCCATGTGGTTCCGATATCTCTGATGTGTAGACTTTCCACTGTAGAGTTTGTCATCTTATCATTGATGAGAATGTCTCAGATGACAACCGAACTGACATCATATTCATTAAGTACCACCGCATATGTTCAATTGGTCGCATTACCAGAATATTGTTTATTTCCCCCCACCTTCTGATGTTCCCAGAATCTCTATGTTAATCAAGAGTTTTGCAAATGTAACATCAGTAGGGTAGAGAGAGGAAAAGGGGGGGGAAAGAGGTATTTATGACTGTCATAAACCTAACCCCCAGGCCAACGTCATGACACAACATAGCAAGGCAGGAACACATGACAACACAGCATGGTAGGAACACAACATGACAACAACATGGTAGCAGCACAACATGGTAGCAGCACAAAAACACGTACCGAAACATGGTACAAACATTATTGGGCACAGACAAGAGCACAAAGGGCAAGAAGGTAGAGACAACAATACATCCCGCAAAGCAGCCAAAACTGTCGGTAAGAGTGTCCATGATTGAGTCTTTGCCCTGATGAGTATCATGATTGTTGATAATATACATTTAATATGCAAGCCATATTGTATGGCTTTACCCGTAAGTGAGACTGGAATTTTAAAACTCCTAACAACTGTTTGCTCTCTCTTTCTTTCTCTGTCTTTGTCTCTCTCTGGTTAAAAGGGGGGACTGATATTGTGCATGTTGGGAGTGGTGCACTGACTGACCAGGTTCCAAATACACTTGCCAGCACACACATAAGTGTGACAGGTGAGACAGAATGATCTGACATACATGCACCATTTAGAAATGTACTGCGGATACGTGTTGACAACATTAGTTGAATTAGCTAGAGTTGCTCACTAGTTCTCGTCTGGATTCACAAAGCTATAGGACCGCCATGGCTATTAACATCGTCAGTAGAAAAAAACCCATTGTGTGATGCTTTGGAAGCTTAGTGTAGGGATAAGCCGGGATCAGTAATAATACTGTTGTAGTGTGGCTCTATTGCTCCGTGGTAATTCTTTATCATCTATGTCACGAAAATGTCTTTGTCATTTTGTCACTGACCATTGACTGAGTCGTATTCCAGTTCTGATTATGTTTTACTGTCTGCATTTACCTTTGAATGGGCTGTATGCAACTTGTCAGGTCAGCAGTTGGCCCGGACGATAGAGGCTGCCATCAGTGGTTCACCCCTGGGTGACCTCCTTCAGCAACCAAGTGGCTGCGGGGAGCAGAACATGATGAAGATGACTTTACCTCTCATCGCCACACTTTACCTGGACGAGACCAAACAGTGGGATAAGGTGGGGTTAGAACGCAGAAAGGAAGCAGTCAACTCCATTAAAATGGGTGAGAAGCTTTAGATTTCCACTTTTGAGGTTTGCAATTTACAGTTGCACAACTCCCAGAGAGGATGGCATTGATTGGAGCATTTGCATTAAAAATTGATATGATATTACAGTGTAGTTTTAGCAATTGTTGTTTTTTTTTTTACATTGGATTTGGTTAGCAACCACACAAAAAGCAAGTTAGAATTATTTTGTTTAAAGCTTGAACAGACCAGGCTAATTTGGTACTTTGTCTCTCAACAAAAAGAAAATGAATAAAGTAACACTCCCTAACATGTTAGCTACAAATGCTTTGGGTGTGATCAGCACCCTCAGCACAAATTCTTTGTTATCATCAGCACAAATAAGGCTTTGATTATCTTCATGGTTCCTTTTCTTTTGTTATATCAAGGCTATGAGCAGGAAATGGCCTATCGGAAACCAGATGGATCATATGCTACCTATCTTTATGAGCGTAGTGGTACCTGGTGAGCTAAACCTTCCCCCACTCCCACACAAATGTTCTCTATATCCTCCAATGTTCCACAATACCAGGGACACAACATTAGATGTACAACAAATAGGCCTAGGTCTACTGTATGTTAAAACAACAGTCTGCGATTGGTACATAATTTAACAAATAAATAGATGATTGACATAGCCATTGATTCTTTAAGAATATAACAACTGTCTTACCCCATCAGAACCCAAAATATAAGCACATTTTTATTTCATTATTTGTAAACAATGTTTTTTGATCTCATGAATGTCCTTGCATCTATAGCTCTGTCTGTAATTTCTTTGAGTGGCTACAGTTCCTCAGCCCCAATCCCTCAGCTGTTTACCAAAACAAGTGTCAGGGCAGCCGTGTTTTTCTCTTCTTCGAATCGCAGACTGCAACTTTAACTGAATTGTATCTGTTGACTTACGCCAATAAGACCTTGTAGTGGTGAAACAAAGAAGCACGTAGCACTTTGAGGAATAACAAAGGAGGACGATTTATACATGTACATTTTGTTCAAGGCAGGGCATGTGATACATAGGCCTAAATATCATCCTTCCATCTAGGCTCACAGCTTATGTTGTGAAGGTATTTGCCATGGCAAATCCGTTCATCGTTATTTCGAAAGATGTCCTGTGCAGTGCAGTCAAGTGGCTTGTCATGGAAAGACAGCGGCCCAATGGCATTTTTGAAGAATCTGGCAAAATCCTGACCCCCAGCATGATGGTACTGTATGGGTTGCGGGCAAAATCAAGTCAACCATCATTATTTGTGCCAAATTGATTTTCTAAAACAAATGATATCAATGGCAGTAGGCCTACATCTCACCCCTGTCCTACAATACATGTAGCCGAACACGAATTATAATAATATTCCTCAGTTGTAATCTTGTTTCTGAGTCTTATTTCATCAAAATCTTTGGAGTTTTCATGGAAAGGTTCTTAAACAAATTCAGGGGTACATTCTTGCAGAGAATTAGAAAACGGACATACCATTTCTGTCTTGTATTTGCTTATCTACAGGGAGATGTACTGGGGAAAGACGTGGACGACACACTGACAGCATTTGTGCTCATAGCCATGCAGGAAGCACACACATTTTGCACAAATTACGATGGTATCAGTGTAAGTGAAATTTACACAATCTAATTTCCTATTACTTCTTTCATAAACATGTTTTCTATGGTCATGCATAGTCGAACAACAATGGCAGTTTTTTAAGAAGTCTATGGAATTGTTTTTGGTTGCCTTTTTCCTCTGATACTTCAAGAAGTTCGCAACTGCCTCTCTTTTTCTTTCTCTCTCTCCAGGAGCTACCAGACAGCATGAAAAAGGCTGTGCAATACCTGGAATCTCGAAATCAATACCTGACCAACCCCTATTCAGTGGCCATGACCTCATATGCCCTGGCTAACAAGGGCAAGCTCAACAAGGATATCCTGTTCAAATTCTCATCGAAAGGTAACCTTCAGTTTCATGAAACACAATTGCTGACTCATACAGTGGGGCAAAAAAGTATTTAGTCAGCCACCAATTGTGCAAGTTCTCCCACTTAAAAAGATGAGAGAGGCCTGTAATTTTCATCATAGATACACTTCAACTATGAATTTATTTGCAAATTATGGTGGAAAATAAGTATTTGGTCAAACAAGCAAGATTTCTGGCTCTCACAGACCTGTAACTTCTTTAAGAGGCTTCTCTGTCCTCCACTCGTTACCTGTATTAATGGCACCTGTTTGAACTTGTTATCAGTATAAACGACATCTGTCCACAACCTCAAACAGTCACACTCCAAACTCCAATATGGCCAAGACCAAAGAGCTGTCAAAGAACACCAGAAACAAAATTGTAGACCTGCATCAGGCTGGGAAGATTGAATCTGCAATAGGTAAGCAGCTTGGTTTGAAGAAATCAACTGTGGGAGCAATTATTAGGAAATGGAAGACATACAAGACCACTGATAATCTCCCTCGATCTGGGGCTCCATGTAAGATCTCACCCCGTGGGGTCAAAATGATCACAAGAACGGTGAGCAAAAATCCCAGAACCACACTGGGGGACCTAGTGAATGACCTGCATGTCATATGAAGATGAAACCAAAATATAACTTTTTGGTAAAAACTCTGTTTGGAGGACAAAGAATGCTGAGTTGCATCCAAAGAACAGCATACCTATGGGGGTGGAAACATCATGCTTTGGGGCTGTTTTTCTGCAAAGGGACCAGGACGACTGATCCGTGTAAAGGAAAGAATGAATGGGGCCATGTATCGTGAGATTTTGAGTGAAAACCTCCTTCCATCAGCAAGGGTATTGAAGATGAAACATGGCTGGGTCTTTCAGCATGACAATGATCCCAAACACACCACCCGGGCAACGAAGGAGTGGCTTCGTAAGAAGCATTTCAAGGTCCTGGAGTGGCCTAGCCAGTATCCAGATATCAACCCCATAGAAAATCTTTGGAGGGAGTTGAAAGTCCGTGTTGCCCAGCAACAGCCCCAAAACATCACTGCTCTAGAGGAGATCTGCATGCGGCCAAAATACCAGCAACAGTGTGTGAAAACCTTGTGAAGACTTACAGAAAACGTTTGACCTCTGTCATTGCCAACAAAGGGTATATAACAAAGTATTGAGATAAACTTTTGTTATTAACCAAATACTTATTTTCCACCAAAATCCTACAATGTGATTTTTCTGGATTTCTTTTCTCATTTTGTCTGTCATAGTTGAAGTGTATCTATGATGAAAATTACAGGCCTCTCTCATCTTTTTAAGTGGGAGAACTTGCACAATTGGTGGCTGACTAAATACTTTTTTTCCCCACTGTATAGCCCAGTGCTCTTGACATCAAAAAAGGTTCATTTTGCCAGTGTAGCAGATGTGTTTTTGTACACTTCTTTTGTTATCAATAAAGAATGTAGGGCTGTCCCCGACTAAAACAAATCTTTGTCGACCGAGAGTCATCCTGTTCTTTCGACCAATCGATTGGTCTAAATGTTTAAACAACTTTTTCCGTATAGACAGACGCACCCTATGTGTTTGAATAAAATTAACTACATATGCACTGAGATTGACTGATTTCAGCACATTGTTTGATTAAATAATGAAGACAAGAAAGAGCCCAATGGTCACACTGGGTTAAAAAAAATGACAGTGACTGGCGCACGTTGTCTCGCTCTCCTCCCTACTGCAGCGAAAAGGCACTACAGCACAGCAAGTGTTTATTATGCTGTTGCAACTATCATTTCAGCCATTTAGTTTCATACTTATGTTATCGAAATCCCTAATTTGTTTAGGAAAAACATTCCCTATTTCCTCAACCCTTGCTCTCTTTACGTGAAACATGTAAGCATTGCATGCATGTGAACAATAGGGCCTGACCTTGAAGCTTATCATATTCACATCAATAAATTGGTTATAACAAACTCTGAACACAGTAACACGTGACAGCAAAATGGATGTGGAGGACGTGAAAAAGAAACTTGACATGGGTGAATGTTTACTGGTTGCTCAGGAGGGAAAGGGGAAGTCATATCTGTGGAAGACACAGTTGTGGAAACTACTGGAGATCAAGAAAAAGGAGGGTATAGGAGCAAGGGTTGGGTAATTATTATGTGTGCCAAAAAAACTAAAACATATTTAACCAAACATCAGCTCTGTCTATTAATGGACACTGTGTTTATACAGTATTTTCTGTAATATCTTTGAAGGAACTGTCTGTAAAATAATGCACATTGTATCAATAATGTTCTGTTTTTATATGGATATGTTGTTAAAATAGTGCTCCCCCTCCATGTATATACAAAGTTATTTTTAATCTCTCTCTGTAAATCTATGGTAAATACTGTATGTTGAAAAATTGCAAATGTACATAAATTAACAGAAACTATTATTTTAAAGAAACTGTTAAATTATCATTCAGAAATATTTATTTTGCAAAAGAACAAACGATACATTCCTCAATACAACAAATAAATGCAATAATATAAACACTTAATGTACAATATCATTGTGTAAAGTACAAATTGTTGTCTATATCGGCAAAAGAGAGAAAAGGTTATGAAAGTTTTTTCAAATTCATAGTTATGAGCAATTTGTGCTCTTTGTGGTCGGTTTTGATAATGATAAAAATTATCATGGTTTTCACATTAAATACACTTTGCATTATGTTATGAATATGGGTCCAAATACTTAACTTTTTAGTACTTTAAAACACAAGTGAATTTGTCCCAATACTTTTGGTCCCCTAAAATGGGGGGGAACTTTGTAAAAAAAAAAAAGTTTAAAAAAAGGGTCACCCGATATGGATGAAAATACCCTCACATTAAAACTGACCTCCATAGTCATTGTATAATTTCAAATCCAAACCTTTGGAGTATAGCACCAAAACAATTTTTTCTTCCCATTGCAAGAGTGAGGTTAGAGGGTAGTTTGTGCCAAGGAATTGTGAACACCTCACTGGATAGGCAACTGGGACCTATCAATGTTGGAGGCTATGACAAAACTGGTTGAGAGGGCTAGGGGACAGCATCACCACATCACCAAAAACAAATCATGAGCAATGGCAGACATAACAGAAATAGTTCAGTTTATTGATTAACTGACTTTTGAGCGCATGTTAAGATCATTCATATTCCTCCATTTGAAAAAGTCTTTAATATATAGAATTCATACCAGGATTGATATTTATAATGTGCACAATACAAAACTGACAATGGACAGAAGTAAATCTGTTATCTATCAACTCAGCAAAAAAAGAAACGTTCTCTCACTGTCAATTGCATTTTTTTCCAGCAAACTTAGCACGTGTAAATATTTGTATGGACAATTTTATATTTTTTATTTCACCTTTATTAAACTAGGTAGGCCAGTTGAGAACAAGTGATCCTTTACAACTGCGAGGATAAAGCAAAGCAGTGCGACAAAAACAACACAGAGTTACACGTGGGATAAACAAACGTACAGTCAATAACACAATAGAAAGATCTAAATACAGTGTGTGCAAATGTAGTAAGATTAGGGAGGTAAGGCAACAAATAGGCCACAGTGGCGAAATAATGACAATTTAGCATTAACACTGGAGTGATAGATGATGATGTGTATAACATATTTTTTTTTTTACCTTTATTTTATTAGGCAATTCAGTAAGAACAAATTCTTATTTTCAATGACGGCCTAGAAACAGTGGGTTAACTGCCTGTTCAAATTGAATAATGTGTCCCTGAACAAAGGTGGGTCAAAATCAAAAGGAACCGTCAGTATCTGGTGTGGCCACCAGCTGCATTAAGTACTGCAGTGCATCTCCTCCTCATGGACTGCACCAGATTTGCCAGTTCTTGCTGTGAGATGTCACCCTCTCTTCCACCAAGGCACCTGCAAGTTCCTGGAAATTTCTGGGGGGAATGGCTCTAGCCCTCACCCTCCGATCCAACAGGTCCCAGATGTGCTCAATGGGATTGAGATCCAGGCTCTTTGCTGGCCATGGCAGAAAAGGACATTCCTGTCTTGCAGGAAACCACCCACAGAATGAGCAGAATGGCTGGTGGCATTGTCATGCTGGAGGGTCATGTCAGGATGAGCCTGCAGGAAGGGTACCACATGAGGGAGGAGGATGTCTTCCCTGTAACGCACAGTGTTGAGATTGCCTGCAATGACAACAAGCTCAGTCCGATGATGCTGTGACACACCGCCCCAGACCATTACGAACCCTCCACCTCCAAATCGATCCCGCTCCAGAGTACAGGCATCGGTGTAACGCTCATTCCTTCGACGATAAACGCGACCATCACCCCTGGTGAGACAAAACCGAGACTCATCAGTTAAGAGCAAGATGCTTGTTTCTATTGGCGCGATGCGTGAAGAAACCAGCTGGCTGCAGCGACTCCGATAGTGTCTCTCTAGTGATCAATGTTCCCGTGACGCAAAGAACGTTAGTCTCTAATGTCTCTCTGGAATGCTACCCTTGCTCGGATTTTACCAACCTTGTTGTCAAGAGACTGGACATTGGCGAGTAGTATGCTAGGGAGTGCTGCGCGATTGCCCGTCTCCGGAGCCTGACCAGAAGACCACTTCGTTTTCCCCTTTTACGGCGACGTTGTTTAGGTTCGCCGGCTGGTATCCGATCCATTGTCCTGGGTGGAAGGCAAAACACAGAATCCGCTTCGGGAAAGTCATATTCCTGGTCGTAATGATGGTGAGTTAACGTTGCTCTTATATTCAGTAGTTCCTCCTGACTGTATGTAATGAAACTTAAGATTACCTGGGGTACCAATGTAAGAAATAACACGTAAAAAAACAAAATACTGCATAGTTTCCTAGGAACGCGAAGCGAGGCGGCCATCTCTGTCGGCGCTGGAAGTCATTCCGGAGCTGTTCAATTTTCAAGGCAAAACTTTTCCCGAAAACAAAGGTTGGCACATGGCAGATGTCTCTGTAGTGATGCTGCCTAATACCCAACAGGCAAAACGTGTTTGGTTAAATCCGTAAATGACCTGTAAGCGGTTATACAGAACATTTCTGTTGGGAAAATGCAGAAGATTGTCCATTAAAATGACAGATATTTTTTTACAGTGTATGTTTGTGTGTTTCCCCCATAGACCGGACCCACTGGCCTGTTCCAGGCAAAAACCTGTTCACATTGGAGGCCACAGCTTATGCCCTGTTAGCCCTGGTGAAGGCCGGTGCCTATGAGGAGGCTGGTTCCATCGTCAGATGGCTCAACAGGCTGGGGTTTAAAGGTGGAAAGGATTCATACACTCAGGTAACAAGTAACATCAAACATCCAACCAGGGCAAACAAGCTGCCTAACTAACCTTGGCTAAGTAGGGCTACTGTCAATATCATATAATTTGAAACAGGCTGCATCAAGGTCATACAACTTTATAACACAATATTGGTAATATGATGTGTGTTGGAGAAAGCTGCATTTAGGATACAGCAAATACAACACTCAAAACTCAAGAGCCATATATGACACTTTGTACACTTTCTTACCTCCTGCTTCTGTTTCTTCCAAAATAGGCCACTATCATGGTGTTCCAGGCTGTGGCAGAATACAAGATGAAAGCAGGAAAAGTAAAAGACATTGATCTGAATGTGGACATTGATATCGCAGGGAGATCTCAAGTCATCAAGTGGTCATTTAACAAACGTAACGCCTTACTCACACGCACCGACAAGGTAAGGACGTATGCACACATAAGCCCCTTTGTAACACGTTAGACGTGCAGACCTATTGTCAATGAGCGCAGAACAACACAATCTAGCTACCTGAATCACCCCTCTGGGTCAAAATGTTGCAGGTGTGAAAATGGTTCCCAGAGGAAAGGAGCAAGGCAACCTGCAATCACAGAGGGGGAAGGAGAAATGTGTGTTAGAGGAAGCAAAATTACAGAATAGTTGATCACAGCCAGATGGAATAAGGACTACAACAGTGTGGGATGTATGCTATGTTGTCTGTTAGGCAGGTCTTAAATTAAAGTTTTCATTCTGTATAGGTCATGCTGCATGAGAACTTCACAGTAACAGCCAAAGGAACTGGTCAGGGGGGATTATTGGTAAGAAGCATGCCACTTTTTCTTACAAGGCCTTAATTCCAGGAGAGACACTGGCATTTAGTCTGCTGACAAATGGGCAATGATGCATCATTTTATGGGGGCGGGGGCTATCCCTCTGCCCATCCTTCCTTACCCCAAATCTAGCCTCAGGTACCCAGGCTTTGCTCAAGTCAACAGTTCCCTGTTTACTTTCCACACAATAGTGCACACACAATGCACTGGATTTAAATGAGTCGAATTAGTGTGAAGACAATATTTGATAACATTCAAATTAAATGAATACCTAAGGCTAACCACGTAACACCAACCCTCTCCTTGCCTATCCGTGTCAAGGTTACAACCTTATACTATGCCATGCCCAAGGAGAAGAACCAAGACTGCAAAAACTTTGTGCTTAATGTGGAACTAATAAAACAGGATACAGGTAGGCTACTTGTCATGGCTATTGTATTTGAACTTGTTTCCACTCCACAGTGATAATTCAAGTTTGTTTGTTTTGTTTTATTTAATTGAAATGGGTAAGAGCTAATAGTGGCAGATTTACGTTCTGTGGTTGTTGATATCTGCAAGACTGAAGTTGCCCCACTGTGTATGATGTCATATTGCTAAATCTACCTTCAAAATGACATTTCTTGTTTTTTAAGTTTCACTCAAAGAAGCTACAGAGACATATAAGCTCTACATTGACGTGTTGTAAGTAAAAGAAAACCTGATTACTCGGGGTATACTGTAATCACCTTCATACCTTGCCATAGGCCAATATTGCTATATCTGATTCTTATCTAGTGGAATAGGAAATACTTGCAAAAATGAAATCAGTTCAAATCAAGTCTTGCTTATGGACACTCCCATTCTCTCCTAAGGTTTAACTCTGACAGAAATGCCACCATGACAATTTTAGACATCAGCTTGCTGACTGGCTTTGTAGTTGACTTTGAAGATCTGAAACAGGTGAGTGATCAATGTTGATATAGCAGATGGCTTACGGTGCATCACTACTGCCTTTCTGAGACCTAGAAGTACTGTTGCCCTGGCCTGGATCCAGAAAACGCATTGGCATGTACTGGGTCAGTAGTATTGACTAGAGGTCAACCGATTATGATTTTTCAACGCCGATACTGATATCAATTATTGGAGGACCAAAAAACGCAGATACCGATTAATCGGACGATTTTTATTAATATATTTGTAATAATGATAATTACAACAATACTGAATGAACACTTTTATTTTAATATAATAAATAAGATCAATGTAGTCTCAAATAAATAATGAAACATGTTAAATATGGTTTAAATACTGCAAAAACACAGTTGGAGAAGAAATTAAAAGTGCAATATGTGTCATGTAAAAAAGCTAACGTTTAAGTTCCTTGCTCAGAACATGAGAACATGTGAAAGCTGGTGGTTCTTTTTAACATGAGTCTTCAATATTCCCAGTTAAGAAGTTTTAGATTGTAGTTATTATAGGAATTAAAGGACTATTTCTCTCTATACCATTTGTATTTCATATACCTTTGACTATTGGATGTTCTTATAGGCACTATAGTATCGCCAGCCTAATCTCAGGAGTTGATAGATTTGAAGTCATAAACAGCGCTGTGCTTCAAGCATTGCGAAGAGCTGCTGGCAAACGCAGGAAAGTGCTGTTTGAATGAATGCTTACGAGCCTGCTGCTGCCTACCACCGCTCAGTCAGACTGCTCTATCAAATATCAAATCATAGACTTAATTATAATAAACACACAGAAATACGAGCCATAGGTCATTAATATGGTCAAATCCGGAAACGATCATTTCGAAAACAAAACGTTTATTCTTTCAGTGAAATACGGAACCGTTCGGTATTTTATAGAATGGGTGGCAACCCTAAGTCTAAATATTGGTGTTACATTGCACAACCTTCAATGTTATGTCATAATTATGTCAAATTCATGCAAATTAATTACGGTCTTTGTTAGGAAGAAATGGTTGCATATACTGTTGCATATACCCTGAATTTCCCTAGTTAATATTGCCTGCTAACATGAATTTATTTGAACTAAATATGCAGGTTTTAATGTATTGATTTAGTGTATTGATTTTAAGAAAGGCATTGATGTTTATGGTGAGGTACATTGGTGCAACGATTGTGCTTTTTTCACGAATGCGCTTTTGTTAAATCATCATCCGTTTGGCGAAGTAGGCTGTGATTCGATGATAAATTAACAGGCACCGCATTGATTATATTCAACACAGGACAAGCTAGTTAAACTAGTAATATCATCAACCATGTGTAGTTAACTAGTGATTATGTTAAAACTGATTGTTTTTTTATAAGATAAGTTTCATGCTTGCTAGCAACTTACCTTGGCTCCTTGCTGCACTCACGTAACAGGTTGTCAGACTGCCACGCAGTCTCCTCATGGATTGCAATGTAATCGGCATCCAAAAATGCTGATTACAGATTGTTATGAAAACTTTAAATCGTCCCTAATCAATCGGCCATGCCGATTTAATCGGTCAACCTCTAGTGTTGACTGTGCTTCTTGCAGATCTCCTAGAATGCCTGGAGTCAAGGCTGTTTCTCCAGAATGCCTGGAATCATTGGATGTCAGAGAGGGATCACAGTGTTCCTTTTGGCTGGGCAATTTCGGTGATACATACCTAGCAAAACAGCTTGCAGATATGCGGTCTTAATTTGATCCCTGTGCTGTCGCAGTGAAATGCAAATTGTGCTGTATTTGAGGTTTAAAAAGGCTTCTAAAGTTTCCACAAATTAGACTTGATTTGCCCTAACGAAAAATTTATCAACCCCTACAAAAATGTTCAGTAGTTATAATCCACTAATGTCTTGTTGCTACAGGATTATCTTCCTGCTGTGAGAAACATGGTCAAATTAAGATAGCAGATCTGTATGTACTCTTACCCTTAATAGTCTTTCATTATCCTAATTGTAATATTTCCCTGTAAAATCAATTGGGTCCATACTTGCGAACATAAAAAAAAAAGTTTTTGTTAATGATTAATCAACAGCCAAATAAAATTGTTGACGTAGTGGCACGTGATCAAAGGCTACATGTTAGCTGTTCGCATTACATTACCTGGCAAATTCCATATTAGCGAATTAAAATCATTGACGTAGTTGGACGCGAGAGAACACTTTTCCATAACAGCAGTCAAACAGCACCATTTGCCAATCAGTTACTTTTTAGTGTACCAATTTTTAACTGGACGAGTCGCTAAAATTGTTTGTTGTTTCACGTGATAGAACGCTACATTGTAGTTGGTCCCATCAGATAACCTGGCACATGTTAGCCCTATGCTAATCTCACCAGTGTGAGCTCTGGTGTAGTTATGGCAATACTCTTAATCCCTCAACCTGGATGAACACTTCTTAGCACAGCATTGCCAAACACAGTTTTTGTTAATTTCAGATTTTTTTTGTGGATAATACAATAAACATTAATGGTTCAAAGTTCACTCTTGTGTTTTTGCTTGCAGTTGTCAACCGGGAGGGAAAAGTACATTCAGAAGTTTGAAATGGACAAAAAGTTGTCTGAGAGGGGCTCCCTCATCATCTATCTTGACCAGGTATCTGTTTGTGACTGCATGCCACACTGGTATTGTAATGACTTTCTTCTGCTCAGTGACAGTGACATGTTTACAATGATGTAACTTAATTGTATTATTCAACTTTCACTATATCTCCGGTATCCATTAAGGTGTCTTTTAAACTACCAGACAAAGTGGCGTTCAGAATACACAAGGTACAAGATGTAGGTCTGCTTCAACCTGTCGGGGTCACCGTTTATGAATACTATGCTCAAGGTATGCTTTATTTGAGAGGTGAGATGAACCAGACCTGGTTTAAATAGAATGTACCTTTCTTTAAAATACTTAACCTGTGCTTGATTCAGCTTGTCTGGTGGAATGGAGCCAATGGAATATTCCCAAAAGTATAAACCCTGCCCATCTGGCATTCCAGGTAGGCTCAATCAAACACTCAAAGTATTTGAAAGAAAATGAAAAACTAGTTGAACCCAGGTCTGATATAAGCACAAATACTCACATGTACCTCATAGACTACAAATGCATTCACTAGAAATGCCAACACACAGAAGAAATTGTTTTGAATAGGGACTTTTGTCATTTTAGAGAACCGCTGTGTGAAGTTCTACCACCCAATGAAGAAGGATGGAACCCTGAACCGGCTTTGTCAAGATGATGTGTGCCGTTGTGCTGAAGGTACCATGCCTCGGTGACCAAATTGCTGCCAAAAAGTAGTTGCAGTTATAGGATCAGCTTACTCTACTCTGATCCTTTTACCATTGTCAACAATCCCTCCATCATCCATTCAATGTTCAGGAAAAACCTAAATGTTGTGTTCCATTTTCTCATCGAATAATCATTTTGCCTGTACAATAATATGTTAATGTTGCCTGGGAAGCAGTCTTTTTCTGTCATTCTTTCAACTCCTTGTGACACCTTGTCATGCCAAACAATGACACGGAGTACAATGCCATGTTTGACAATGACACAGAGTACAAGGAATGGAATGTTCGCACAAAACATGTTCTGAATTTCAGCCTAATGTTAATATTCTGAATGCCAAAGTAATACTGTCCTCACTATATAGATTGTCTGGTTACTTTGAAATGTTTAGACACATGACCTTTCTTTCATAGAGCGCTGTAGCTACCAGAAGAAACTTGGAGACGTGAGTGAAATAAAATTGTTGGACAAAGCCTGCGAAACTCGTATGGATTATGGTAAGTCTGTTGAGGCAGACAATTGTGTTCAGTAGTATGACACAAAGTGCTTTGCAATGGGACCATTTGTGTTTTCTCCCTACTGGACACAACACAGGTTTTTATTAAATTGAACAAAATTATATGTTAATTTGTTCATATGACTCTGTCTTTTTTTCTCAGTTTTCAAAGCCTCCAT
This sequence comes from Oncorhynchus kisutch, assembly GCF_002021735.2. Classification (NCBI taxonomy): domain Eukaryota; kingdom Metazoa; phylum Chordata; class Actinopteri; order Salmoniformes; family Salmonidae; genus Oncorhynchus; species Oncorhynchus kisutch. The sequence continues at coordinate 39,399,981 of NC_034193.2, forward strand.
GGTCAATGCAACATTGGAGTCCTACACCGACACATACCTCATGGAAATAAAAATGATTATTAAAGAAGGTAGGATAAGTCCTTAATGTTTAGTCCGGAGTTCTCAAATGAGAATCATTCACTGCTGGATTATAATGGAGTAGGACTGTGTAATCAGTGGCAGTTGATATTTTGTTAACATTTTCAAATGCTCCTCTCACTTCAACACAAATGTGTCATTCCGCAAATAGAATGCCTATCATTGGGTAGTGTAATTTGTCAAAAATATATATTTTGAATTTTTCACCTAATTTTCACATTCTGATCAAATTCATAAAAACATGTTTCCCAATCTCAAGAGGTTTATTTAAAAGAAATTACTATAGTGACAGGGTTGATCATAGCAGTGTTGACGATTTCATCTTGAATCAACCATAACTTCCCTTCTGACAGGGGAAATGGAAGCTTGTAGTGTGCAACAGAGAGGGGCAATTGAATGCAAGCTTAATCCAAATATTTCACTTGTTAAAATATTTCTAGCCTTCCTATCGATGAGTAACAGGGTTGACTTATGTTTAATGTGCTCAGTTTTCCACAATTAAACACCAGAAAAACGGCCAGCTCACCTGCTTGTACATTTTGATTTGACTGTTAAATGTTCAATGTTTCTTTAGCAAAAACTGAGGGACAACTGTTAATGAATCACTAATCACATGAAATAAGTAAACACCTTCAGAAATGACTTTACCAAAGCAACAAAGTAAATAGGGCTTTACAATGATGGTGAAAACTTGTGAAAATCTTGGTTATGTGGGTTAAAATTTTCCAGAGAAGTTGACATGATGTGGGACATGCCAAAATGGGAAAACAAATCACTTTACTTGAATAAAAACAGACAGCTATTGGAATTTTTAACATGGTTTAGTTAGAGCATAGATGTTTGTGGTCCAACTGGTAAATCAACTGTTTTATCAACATTTACACGCATAATGTCCGAAGTATATAAAAGGCAATCTATTTGTGTTCTATATTGTGTTTCCCTAGAAACACAATATGGTTTTGCACACAAATGCAAATGTTTTTGTTTTGCAAGCCACTCTTTTTCCAGAAAGTTTAAAACCAAAGTTCTTTACAAAATGAGATCAACGTTAAATGTTTCATTTCTCTTTAGGCACTGACTATGTGTTAGAAGGGGGAAAACGCTTGTTCCTGGCCCACCCCTCCTGTAGAGAGGCACTAGATCTGAAAGAAGGCCAGAGCTACCTGCTCATTGGAGACACTGCAGATCTAATCAAGAGTGGTCACGGGTAAGAAATGTCTCATCATTTCATTACGCTAGTTTCAAAAGGGTTTGAAGAGAAATCTTGCCCACGACTCTGTTTTTTAATCGTAAACCAGACATTTTAGGCTCAGTTATAGTGATACGCATCTATTCTGGTCTTCAGTTTGACCGTTCGTTGCAAAAGTGATATGTTTTGGTATTTTAGTAGTTAATCTAGCTATTTTTGCCCCTAGCGGTACCAATGAAATCATAATGTAAAGGCACCTTGAGAAGGTGCCTCTACGTCATTTCAAGGGAGGGGTTCTGTATGAAATACACTCCCTTCTAGATGTGCTGGGTGGTTCCACCTGAAGTCTTACTATAAAAGCAGGTGAAAGCCTGCCTTATTTGGAAATGATCTTGGTAAGTGGAGTGTGCCAATATATTTAGCATGATGCTACCTTGACTAGACTACTGACGTTACACAAAATAAAATAAAAAGTATGGTGCATTTCCCCATATGGACATAAATTCTATGTTTTTGCTTACCGTTTCATACACATCTATGCATCTGACAAAAAACATGTAAACTATGAGGATTATACATTCATAGTTGTAGCTACATCCTAAGAAGAAATAGATGACAATGGTGGTCATGTCAACTTGTTGTATTTTTTCCCAACCACTGACTGATTTGTGGTGTGGTCTGCTAAAACAGATGGCTCATACTGTTGTTGAATGGTTGTGAGTTCTAGTCAATATGTATAAACCCTGGATGACCAACAGGGGGTGCTGTATTGAAACCACATTGTGGATTCAGATTCCTGATTTAACCTTTCAAGTGTAGATAGGATTAAACAAACAATGGAATGCAGTATCAGCTTTAAAGGAGTAGTTCAGTATTTACAACTTGATGTTAGATGGTTCCTCAACCTTAAAGCAGTCTATGGGCCAGGAAAAACTGTAATCAATGGTTGTTTTTTCCTTAAACAGCCTTTACTTAAACAGCCATTACTTTAGCCACCGCTAGCTAACAATCAATGGAAGTGATGGGGGGGGATGTGAGCATGTTATTTTTGAATGGCCAAATATGGAGTTATTCATTGATTTCGGTGATTTGGAGAAAACATTTTTTTACATTCTCACATGCCCCCATCACTTTCAATGATTCTTTTGCTATCAGTGTCTCAAGTTTGTAGTGGCTGTTTAAAGAGAACTTAACCATGGATTACAGTTTCTCCTGGCTCATAGACTACTTTCATCCTTGAAGTAAAAGCTATAAACGAGCTATTTTATTAACTGTAACTATTTCCGTCACGCTACTAGACCGCAAACCCTGCTAAGAGCTATGTCTTTGTTTCTAGATTCGACTATGTATTGGGTGAGCGGACATGGATCGAATACTGGCCCACAAGTGATGAGTGCAATATGCAGGGTCAGGAAAAGACCAGGAAAAGATGTTTGGAAATCTATGACTTTGTTCACGAAATGCAAAGCGAAGGATGTGTAAACTAGAGTGAACATGTGTTATTCTGTTCTTTTCATTTGACACAGTCATTTTATTCCTTGCACAAGAATGTCTTTGTACCAAATGTAGCCTAAATTAGCACTATTACTTGTCAATTAAAATGCTTTTGTTTGTTGTACTGGAAGATGCTTGCAAAAACATGAATAAAGATGTTTGTCCAATTTTCTTGGTTGACACCAGTCTCAGTCCAGGGTTTAAACCAGGTTCATCCATGTCCCTACCTGTCTATACTATACCAGAGTGAACATGTGTTATTCTGTTGTTTTCATTTGACACAGTCATTTTTTTCCTTGCACAAGAATGTCTTTGTACCAAATGTAGCCTAAATTAGCACTATTACTTGTCAATTAAAATGCTTTTGTTTGTTTCAATCCCCTGTCGAGTCAGACCAAAGACTTACAAAATGGGACCGATGCCACTGCTTTGCACTCAGAATTAAGGAGATTCATTTATGGTCCAGCCCTTTGATTGACTAGCATTCTGTCGATAGGTCTACTTGTACATCAAGCTGCTTCACGCTACAGACACAGGAGATGGGTTTCTGCCCTATTGGCTGTTCTGGCTCAGACAAGGCTTGCTTACTTAGGCTGTGGCCAGAGATGTTGCATTCGCCACAGTTCATTTTGAGATCTTTTAGAAATGTAATGCAAATACAAATGACAATGTGTGAATTCACAAACCACAAACTGTTATTAAAGTTACTGTATGCCTTCAAAAAAAGACAAATAGCTTCCTGATAACTAACATGTTACTGTACTAACAAGAACAAAGACAATGTACACCAAACTTGTAAAAAATAAAAAAGGTTTAATAGGACAGCTGTACAGATTGTAAATGTCCTATTTTTTTCCCACAGTCGCCGCACAGCTGCACACACAGTACATGTGTTAACCTTATGTAACACTCCTATGGTGGGCTGTCAACCCTCTTATGGGGAGAATGAGGTCATCAAAAGGCACTGGGCCAACTTCTCTCCAGATAGGCTTGTGGCAGTCAAACACCAACAACCTGGCGTTATGCCCAACAATCTGTACACCTTCACAGTAGTAATCAGCTATAACTGTTCATCAAGCGCACCACTGGAAAGGTGTACTTCAGATAATAGGTCTACAGTTGAAGTCGGAACTTTACATACACTTAGGTTGGAGTCATTAAAACTAGTTTTCAACCACTCCACAATTTTTTTGTTAACAAACTATAGTCTTGGCAAGTCGGTTAGGACATCTACTTTGTGCAAGACACAAATAATTTTTCCAACAATTGTTTACAGACAGATTATTTCACTTATAATTCACTGTATCACAATTCCAGTGGGTCCAAAGTTTACATACACTAAGTTGACTGTGCCTTTACAGCTTGGAAAATTCCAGAAAATGTCATGGCTTTAGAAGCTTCTGATAGGCGAATTGACATCATTTGAGTCAATTGGAGGTGTACCTGTGGATGTATTTCAAGGCCTACCTTCCAACTCAGTGCCCCTTTGCTTGACATCATGGGAAAATCGAAAGAAATGAGCAACGACCTCAGAAAAAAAATTGTAGACCTCCACAAGTCTGGTTCATACTTGGGAGCAATTTCCAAAACCCTGAAGGAACCACGTTCATCTGTACAAACAATAGTACGCAAGTATAAACACCATGGGACCAAGCAGCCGCCATGCCGCTCAGTAAGGAGATGCTTTGTCTCCTAGAGATGAGCGTACTTTGGTGCGAAAAGTGCAAATAATTCCCAGAACAACAGAAAAGGACCATGTGAAGATGCTGGAGGAAACAGGTACCAAAGTATCTATATCCACAGTAAAACTAGTCCTATATCGACAAAGGCTGCTCGGCAAGGAAGAAGCCACTGCTCCAAAACCACCATGAAAAAGCCAGACTACGGTTTGCAACTGCACATGGGGACAAAGATTGTACTTTTTGGAGAAATGTCCTCTGGTCTAATGAAACAGAAATAGAACTGTTTGGCCATAATGACTATCGTTATGTTTGGAGGAAAAATGGGTAGGCTTGCAAGCCGAAGAACACCATCCCAACTGTGAAGCACAGGGGTGGCAGCATCATTTTGTAGGGTTTTTTGCTGCAGGAGGAACTGGTGCACAAAATAGATGGCTTCATGAGGAAGGAAAATTATGCGGATATATTAAAGCAACATCTCAAGACATCAGTCTTGACATCAGTTAAAGCTTGGTCACAAATGGGTCTTCCAAATGGACAATGGACAACAACTTTGGAAGCATACTTCCAAAGTTGTGGCAAAGTGGCTTAAGGACAATAAGCCAATGTATTGGAGTGGCCATCACAAAGGCCTGACCTCAATCCCATAGAAAATGTGTGGGCAAAACGGAAAAAGCGTGTGTGAGCAAGAAGGCCTAAAAAAACCTGACTCAGTTACACAGGTTCTGTCAGGAGGAATGGGCCAAAATTCACCCAACTTATTGTGGGAAGCTTGTGGAAGGCTCCCCGAAACGTTTGACCCAAGTTCAGCAATTTAAAGGCAATGCTACCGAATACTGAGTTTTTGTCAACTTCTGACCCACTGGGAATGTGATGAAAGAAAGAAATTCTGAAATAAATCCTTCTCTCTACTATTATTCTGACATTTCACATTCCTAAAATAAAGTAGTGATCCTAACTGACCTAAAACAGGGAATTTTTACTAGGATTAAATGTCAGGAATTGTGAGTTTAAATGTATTTGGCTAAGGTGTATGTAAACTTCTGACTTCAACTATATATTTCAGGTATTTATTTACAATACAAAAAATACAATGTGACTTTTTATCAAATGGATCAGAAAATAATGGCAAAATAATTTGTGAGGTTTCAAATACACACAGTAACAAGGTCAAAGGACTAGATAGGTGGAAGCAATAGGATAGCAACTCCACCTAACCAACCAGAGAACTACAGTAGAGATCCCTATCATATCCTTACAAACTACCCAATCCTCTCAGATCTGCCAGAGGGAAATCAACAAGGAACTGAGCAATAGAGGCCTAGCGATCTGAATGGATTTGGGCCACAGAGCAACCGGCAGCCGGATGCAGCTTATCTTTCTTCCTCTAAATAGGAAGTTGGAAGGCACACGTGTCACAACTCCTTTTGTGCAGTTAGCAGGAGAATCTACTGATCTCTCTTCAGTCCTCACAAGTTCCTCTCTACACAGCTTCCGTCCACCACGTCTGGGCACCGGCAGGTGAAGCCGCCGCGGCGAGGTAGACAAAGGTGTGAACAGCCTCCGTTGTTCGAGCAGTAGTTATATGCTGTGGAAGACATTTGGATAACATTACCATCATTTACAGGAGTTTCTAGCCATTTGGCACAAGTGTACTTTAAATTGTACTTTGATATCAAATGCACACTACATGTGGTCTGAATAAGAATAAGAGCAAACCCCACCAAAAGCAGCAGTAGGGATATTCACAGTGCTATAACAACATACACAGCTACATACTCGTACACTAAAAACTGTTTAATTGATAACATGTGACATTTCACACACACAAAAACATTCACTGTATGCTCTAGGAGTGTTTCAGACACCCAGAGTACTTTGAAAAAGACAGTCAGAACAGATTTACACTGTTCTTGGTCCTGTGGTCTTGATTATGCAGTAATGTAAACCAGACTGAGAGCTCTATTATTAAAACCTCTACAGGATCGGTGGGTCCCCATCAGGACGGTTGAGCTAACATAGGCTAATGTGATTATCATGAGGTTGTACGTAACAAGAACATTTCCCAGGACATAGACATACAGTGCCTTGCGAAAGTATCCGGCCCCCTTGAACTTTGAGACCTTTTGCCACATTTCAGGCTTCAAACATAAAGATATAAAACTGTATTTTTTTGTGAAGAATCAACAACAAGTGGGACACAATCATGAAGTGGAACGACATTTATTGGATATTTCAAACTTTTTTAACAAATCAAGAACTGAAAAATTGGGCGTGCAAAATTATTCAGCCCCTTTACTTTCAGTGCAGCAAACTCTCTCCAGAAGTTCAGTGAGGATCTCTGAATGATCCAATGTTGACCTAAATGACTAATGATGATCAATACAATCCACCTGTGTGTAATCAAGTCTCCGTATAAATGCACCTGCACTGTGATAGTCTCAGAGATCCGTTAAAAGCGCAGAGAGCATCATGAAGAACAAGGAACACACCAGGCAGGTCCGAGATACTGTTGTGAAGAAGTTTAAAGCCGGATTTGGATACAAAAAGATTTCCCAAGCTTTAAACATCCCAAGGAGCACTGTGCAAGCGATAATATTGAAATGGAAGGAGTATCAGACCACTGCAAATCTACCAAGACCTGGCCGTCCCTCTAAACTTTCAGCTCATACAAGGAGAAGACTGATCAGAGATGCAGCCAAGAGGCCCATGATCACTCTGGATGAACTGCAGAGATCTACAGCTGAGGTGGGAAACTCTGTCCATAGGACAACAATCAGTCGTATATTGCACAAATCTGGCCTTTATGGAAGAGTGGCAAGAAGAAAGCCATTTCTTAAAGATATCCATAAAAAGTGTAGTTTAAAGTTTGCCACAAGCCACCTGGGAGACACACCAAACATGTGGAACAAGGTGCTCTGGTCAGATGAAACCAAAATTGAACTTTTTGGCAACAATGCAAAACGTTATGTTTGGCGTAAAAGCAACACAGCTCATCACTCTGAACACACCATCCCCACTGTCAAACATGGTGGTAGCAGCATCATGGTTTGGGCCTGCTTTTCTTCAGCAGGGACAGGGAAGATGGTTAAAATTGATGGGAAGATGGATGGAGCCAAATACAGGACCATTCTGGAAGAATGATGGAGTCTGCAAAAGACCTGAGACTGGGACGGAGATTTGTCTTCCAACAAGACAATGATCCAAAACATAAAGCAAAATCTACAATGGAATGGTTAAAAAATAAACATATCCAGGTGTTAGAATGGCCAAGTCAAAGTCCAGACCTGAATCCAATCGAGAATCTGTGGAAAGAACTGAAAACTGCTGTTCACAAATGCTATCCATCCAACCTCACTGAGCTCGAGCTGTTTTGCAAGGAGGAATGGGAAAAAAATTCAGTCTCTCGATGTGCAAAACTGATAGACATACCCCAAGCGACTTACAGCTGTAATCGCAGCAAAAGGTGGCGCTACAAAGTATTAACTTAAGGGGGCTGAATAATTTTGCACGCCCAATTTTTCAGTATTTGATTTGTTATTTGAAATATCCAATAAATGTCGTTCCACTTCATGATTGTGTCCCACTTGTTGTTGATTCTTCACAAAAATACAGTTTTATATCTTTATGTTTGAAGCCTGAAATGTGGCAAAAGGTCGCAAAGTTCAAGGGGGCCGAATACTTTCGCAAGGCACTGTATCTGATATTGGCAGAAAGATTAACAAGAATTTAAGCCAACTGCACTGTCCAATTTACAGTAGTTATTACAGTGAAATAATACCATGCTATTGTTTGAGAGTGCACAGTTATGAACTTGAAATGTATTAATAAACCAATTAGGCACATTTAGGCAGTCTTTATACATCTTTTTTTATACAGAAATGCAATGGTTCTTTGGATCAGCCTAAAATGTTGCACATACACTGTTGCCATCTAGTGGCCAAAATCTAAATTGCACCTCGGCTGGAATAATACATTATGGCCTTTCCCTTGCATTTAAAAAATTATGGTAAAAAATATATATATATGTTTTATCAGATCTAATGTGTTACATTCTCCTACATGAATTGAACATTTCCATAAACTTCAAAGTATTTCATTTAAAATGGTTTCAAGAATACGCATATCCATGCTTCAGGTTCTAAAGCATGAAGCAGCTAGATTTGGGTATGTCATTTTAGGCGAAAATTGAAAAAACGGGTCCGATCCTTTAAAGAAAGAAAATGAAATAAATATAGAACTATAACAAATAATTAAGGAGCAACAATAAAATAACAGTAGCGAGGCTATACACAGGGGGTTCCGGTACAATGTGCGGGGGCACCGGTTATTCAAGGTAATTGAGGTAATATGTACAGTTGAAGTCGGAAGTTTACAAACACTTAGGTTGGAGTCATTAAAACTAGTTTTTCAACCATTCCAAAATGTCTTGTTAAGAAACTATAGTTATGGCAAGTCGGTTAGGACATCTACTTTGTGCATGAGACAAGTCATTTTTCCAACAATTGTTTACAGACAGATTATTTCACTTCACTGTATCACAATTCCAGTGGGTCAGAAGTTTACATACACTAAGTTGACTGTGCCTTTAAACAGCTTGGAAAATTACAGAAAATGATGTCATGGCTTTAGAACTTTCTGACAAGCTAATTGAAATATTTTCAGTTACAGCAGCTCTGTCAGGAGGAAGGGGCCCAAATTCACCCAACTTATTGTGGAAGGCTACCCAAAACTTTTGACAAAACTTTTAAACAATTTAAAGGCAATGCTACCAAATACTAACTGAGTGTATGTAAACTTCTGACCCACTGGGAATGTGATGATAGAAATAAAAGTTTAAATAAATAATTTTCTCTAATATTATTCTGACATTTCACATTCTTAAAATAAAGTGGTGATCCTAACTGACCTAAGACAGGGATTTTTTACTCTGATTAAATGTCAGAAATGGTGAAAAACTGAGTTTAAATGTATATGGCTAAGGTGTATGTAAACTTCCAACTTCAACTGTATATTTCAGGTATTTATTTACAAATTATTTGATAAAAAGTCAATGTATTTTTTTTGTAATGTAAATACAGCTTGCAGCTGTGCTTCCCTTCGTAGTCCGTAATAGTTTGTAAGCCCTAACCCTAACCCAACCATTTGTACCTCTGCATTAGCTTTAATGTAAGGCAGGGACTGCTGTATGTCTAAACCTAAAACCTCTTGAATCCAAATTTTAAAAATACTTTCTTGATGAATGGTTAAAAGCAGTTGGCTGGCGGTTCACCATCCTAAAGCCTTTAATCACACAACATCGGGCATCATTTTTCTTTTTCAACATCGGCCGCCATTTCACAACAATTCTGCATGTTGAATGGCCACCGTTCGTCGACACTCATTAGGCGATCTACAGCACATAGCCAACTATACTATAAGTACTTACTATACCACTCATACTGTACACAAATTAAGGCCAGAAAGTAAGAACAGACCCCCATGGTGGATGGGATCAGACCAGATGAATCCAGCGGGACCCCAGATGTATGAACATGGCAGATGGTGCACATTCCGCCAGACCCGAGTAATTGCATCCAGACCATGTGAGGATATATATGTAGGAAGGGGGGGTGGGAAAATCGGGCGGTTGCTGAGTAAAGTGAACCTCTGCATAGCCAGCTGTAACGTTACAATTATGAGACTCTCAACTGTATCCATGTACAGCTGTGTATTTAAAGCTATGTATCCAACTTGACTAATTCAGTGCTATATAACTAGTCTAGAACCACAACCATTAGAGTTGGGATCAATTCCATGGAATAGAATTGGACATAAATTCAGATCACGTGCGTGTGTGTTTATTGTATAGACCTACACCAGTGGTCACTAACCAGTCGATCACCAAACATTTCTGGAGAAAAGCAGACGATAAAGGCATAAAGGGTCCCTTTTTTTGTGTTGCGCTGTAGGCGGTAGGTGCACTTGATTCAGAAGCCCTGCGCACCGGGATACAAAGTGTTCCAATTTTGAACCATTTAATTTGTCTGAAAAGGCAAACTGCCTACCCTGTGGACCAGGAGATCTCTGGTGAAATTGAGTGTGCCGACTGCGTTGGCCAATTGGATAGCTCAAATCACTGTGCCTACCTACAGCTTCCACGACCCTAGCCTATGAGAGGTTTCATGACTTTTAAAACCATGACCAGAGAGACTGTCAAATAACACAGCAAAGAGCAGCTGTTTTTATGAGTGAGTTCACGTCTGAGTTTTATTCAGCACTGTCAACACTGTTTTTATGAGTGAGTTCACGTCTGAGTTTTATTCAGCACTGTCAACACTGTTTTTATTCAACACTATTACAAAACATAAAACGCGCTTCTCTCTACTTCCACTCGCGCTGTAGCTGCAATGAATGAGTAGCCAGGTGTATCGATAGCCCTGCGTTTTTATTACTATTAGTAGCTTGCCGTGCCTGTTTTAATATCAAGGAGTATTTCACTTTCTCGGGTCATAGGAAAAACAGGAATTTGTGCCTGAGGCAGATGCAGTGCGACTCGAGTTTCGCCATCAGGTGGAAAACTGTGTCCCGTCTCTCTGGTCAGCCTCAGAGGACAGGAAGGAGGGACCATGAGAGGCAGACCCTCTGCTGAGGCTAATGCCGTGTTCAAAACAATTGGGAACTCGCAGATCCGACTGAACATTTTTTATTTGACCCGCCATCCAACTCAGAAACGCTGGTCTCTTTTTCTAGATCTTTCCGACCTGATGTTCACTGATGTCATAATTTGACCTTTTTTTCCAGAGTTACCAGTCTTGAAAGCATTATGACCATCAGATGCAGATACCTATAATCAGTCCAGCGAATGATTTACATTTATGCTCAGCTGTGCCTTGCAAGCGCTACACCAACTGATCTATTTTGTTATCAAAGCTCGAGTTTTGAAATATAATATGGTCTGATTAACAATATTGACAGGCCAGGCATATAGCCAATATGCTGTGATAATGTATTAGGACTACTGCACAAACCTCATTCCTACAGAACTGTTTTTATTAGGTTAATGTTATATTTTTTAAGTGATGTTTAAAAAAAATCAGAGTGGTGGATCTCGGCTTGCTTTCGACTACGAAAGTGATCTTGACTCAGTCTAGGTCAGTGGTCACCAACCTTTTCTATCTCCAAATGGTACCCTATTCCTTATATAGTGTACTTATTTTGACCAGAGCCTATAGGGTGCCATGTGGGATGCAAACCAAGGCTATTGAGAGAGTGAGGAAGTGTGAGGAGGCTTACCTTGTGGGCATTGAGTTGGGGTCGTGGCAATGCCGTACACTCGTGAACGCTTCTGTGGCAGAAACTCGTCCGTCTCTCTGTCCGTTGTGCGGTCCACGGCTACCACCGCCTCCCTGGCAACAGCAAACGACATTATCAGAGCATTTTCTAAACATTCGCTGGGCCCCCTCGGGACCACACGCCAACGTTTGAGCCATGCTTAGTGCTATACATTACTTAAGTAATAATACTTTTTAAATAATACTTTACTAATCATATTTGACAACTTTTACTTTACTACATTCCTAAAGAAAATTTATCTACTTTTACTCCATACATTTTCCCTGGCACCCAAAAATACTTGTTACTTTTTGAATGGTTAGCAGGACAGAAACGTAGTCCAATTTACACACTTATCAAGAGAACATCCCTGGTCATCTCTACTGCCTCTGATCTGGCAGACTCACTAAACACAAATGCTTAGTTTGTAAATGCTGTCTGAGTGTTGGAGTGATCCCCTGGTAATCTGTAAAGAAAAAAGAAAATGGTGCCGTCTAGTTTGCTTAATAAAAATATAAGGAATTTAAAATCATTTATACTTCTACTTTTACTTTTGATACTTAAGTATAATTAAAACCAAATACCTTTAGATTTTTACTTAAGTAGTATTTTACTGGCCAACTCACTTTTACTTGACTCATTTTCTATTAATAAATCCGCCCCTTTTTTTCAATTTTTGCCTAAAATTACATACCCAAATCTAACTGCCTGTAGCTCAGGCCCTGAAGCAAGGATATGCATATTCTTGGTACTATTTGAAAGGAAACTCTTTGAAGTTTGTGGAAATGTGAAAGGGATGTAGGATAATATAACACAATACATCTGGTAAAAAATAATACAAAGGAGAAAAAAAACGTTCTTCTTACCATCATCTTTGAAATGCAAGAGAAAGGCCAAAATGTATTATTCCAGACCAGGTGGAATTTAGATTTTGGCCACTAGATGGCAGCAGTGCATGTGTAAAGTTTTAGGCTGATCCAATGAACCATTGCATTTCTGTTCAAAATGTTGTATCAAGACTGCCCAAATGTGCCTAATTTGTTTATTAATACATTTGAATGTTCAAAATTAGGCACTCTCTTCAGACAATAGCATTGTATTATTCCACTGTAATAGCTACTGTAAATTGGACAGTGCAGTTAGATTAACAAGAATTTAAGCTTTCTGCCAATATCAGATATGTCTATGTCCTGGGAAATTCTCTTGTTACTTACAACCTCATGCTAATCGCATTAGCTTACGTTAGCTCAACCGTCCCGTGGAAGGGAAACCAATCCCGAATAAGTTTTAAGGTATATTTACTTTTACTCAAGTATGACAATTGTGTACTTTTTTCACCATTGGTCACATCAAATAAACATTGTCATTAAACAAATATGGACATTTATGAGACAGTCGCTTTTTTAAATGAATAGAACTCTTTCAAATGGCTATGAAGAAAGAGAGCATAAACCTCATACTCATAACTTTGAAGTCGACTACCATTCTAATGAAGGCTCTTACACTATTGACTGCCGTGAAAAAATACATTCTACATGACAATAATCCTTTCGATCATTCATTGCCAAAGTTTTTTATTTATTTTCATGAATCTTTTGAAAATGGGCAATATACTGACCTGATGTATACAAATCTGAACATTTTAAGTAATGGGAAATGGATGCATGCTCATGAAATAGGTGTGTATGAATTAATTAATTAATTAAACAAATCAAATTGTATTCGTCATGTACACAGCTTACAGCAGGTATGAAAGGTATATCTTTAGGCAAAAATTACAGACAGTAGCCGACAATTAGCAAATTAGAACTCAAATTATTGATATAGAATTTATTTTTATATGATTTAAATATATGTATATATATATAAATAATTTTCATGTTTTAATTTGAAGCACCTTCACTTGTTTGTAACAATTGCAAAGACATTGGCGACTTTGTATTTCTGGTCAACTTCATTCTGCAGTTATCGTCAGTCACAGAGAGACAGATAGGCCTGAACATCTTGATTCTATGTATAGCAGAGATTGTATGTGCATAGTAGGATAATCTACAGAAGGGCAGCCAGTAAACAACAAGCATTTTCAAGAGCAACTTTAGTAACAATAGTTTTGGGAAACAGCTTGGAGATTTAACGATGCTCCTACCAAGGTTCAAACAATGAATTTAGCCTTAAGATGCTTTTGGGAAACCGGACCCAGGTCATCATACCTTCTCCAGTCAGTGTAGTAAAGGTTCCTCCCATGGGATACGATGGCAAAAGGATACTGAATCCCTTCCACAATAGTCCTACGGTTCCTACCGTTGGGGTCCATACACTGTACCTTACGAGTACCTGTAAAGGTAAAAGAAAACATGCAGCAGTCAAACCAACATCCCTGCTGTGAGCACCAGTTGTGTAAAGTACTTAAGTAAAAATACTTTAAAAAGTATGACTTAAGTAGTTTTTTGGGGTATCTGTACTTTACTTTACTATTTACATTTTTGACAACTTTTACTTTTACTTCACTACATTCCTAAAGAAAATAATGTACTTTTTACTCCGTACATTTTCCCTGCTACCCAAAAGTACTCGTTACATTTTGAATGCTTCGCACAGGAAAATGGTCCAATATATGCAAGAAAACATCCCTGGTCATCCCTTATGCCTCTGATCTGGCGGACTCACTAAACACACATGCTTCATTGGTAAATTATGTCTGAGTGTTGGCTATCCATAAATAAAATAAATAAATAATATAGTGCCGTCTGGTTTGCTTAATATAAGGAATTTGAAATTATTTATACTTTTACTTTTTTTACTCAAGTGGGTGACTTTCACTTTTACTTGAGTCATTTTCTATTAAGGTATCCTTACTTTTACTCAAGTATGACAATACAGTACTTTATCCACCACTGGCTAGCACCATGCTCCAACTAACTGAGTCATCTGAACTGTCTCAGTACAGTGGGATTTTCCCATGGATTGCTACATAGCATGTTTAGCTCACAATATCAATAGTGTTAGCATCTTTAGTGTAGCATCTTTACCTGCATCAATAGGGTTAGCATGTTTAGAATAGCTTCTTACTAGCATCACTAGTGTTAGCATGTTTAGCACACCTTCTTAACAACTTCAATAGTGTAAGCAACGTTTAACATAGCTTTTTACAGATAGTGTCTGCATGTTTAGCGTAGCCTCTTACCGGCGTCGGCCCAGCACAGTTGCTGGCTCTCAGTGTCGTATGTCAGGCCGTTGGGCAGCCCCAGGTCGTCCTTAACCAAGACTGTCCTGTCGGTTCCGTCCATGTTGGACATCTCGATCTTGGGCCCGTCTCTGTTCCAGTCTGCCCAGTAGAGTCGTCTGGACAACAAGCCATAGAAAACATGTTCCTGTCACAATGCTTAGGACCATATTTTTAAACCAACAGCTTTAAAAAGGAACACAGCACCAGTGATTTGTGTTGTCAACCCTACATCAAACCTACAGTGGGGCTGTAGTCAGCCACCAAATTGTGCAAGTTCTCCCACTTAAAAAGATGAGAGAGGCCTGTAATTTTCATCATAGGTACACTTCAACTATGACAGACAAAATGAGAATTTCTTTTCAGAAAATCACATTGTAGGATTCTTAATGAATTTATTTGCAAATTATGGTGGAAAATAAGTATTTGGTCACCTACAAACAAGCAAGATTTCTGGCTCTCACAGACCTGTAACTTCTTCTTTAAGAGGCTCCTCTGTACTGTACCTACGTGCTATCTAAACCATGAAAAGGCTAACCTGACAGATTCGCTAGCAAAATCATTCTAGGCCTTAGCGGTTAAGAACAATATTATTCAGCACAAATAATTAACTGCTTATTTAATCGCAAATTTGCATCAAAGGAATCAAAAGTCAGACATTGTCCAAAGACACGTACCCATAGGAGGGGTCAGCGACGATGGGCCGGGGGTTGACCAGGTCGGTGTCAAAGAGAACACGGCGCTGGCTTCCGTCCAGTTTGGCCACCTCAATCCTGTCCTTCATGGAGTCCGTCCAGAACATTAGCCGGGCCAGGTGGTCGATAGCCAAACCCTCTGGGCTCTCCAGGTCTGAGGAAGAGAGAAGGATGATATCGTTACGCCTAGTTCAGACAGAAACTACAGATTTTGTATGAGGGTTTTCAGGGATGGAATTTAAGTATTTTGAGCACTGGCCCGCCAGGCGAATAGACCGCAATTTCTACAAGCCCGGGTCCAAAATCTGTGGGACATTTAAGAAGAAAAAAATCACTAGCCAGCGAGCTAGTTGGGCACATTTTCTACAATCCCGATATGAAAAATACTATCCTTAGGTTAGCTTTATTTCCATCCCTGGGAGTTATACACTACATGACCAAAAGTATGTTGACACCTGCTCGTCGAACATCTCATTCCAAAATCATGGACATTAATATGGCGTTGGTGCCCCCATTGCTGCTTTAAAAGACTCCACTGTTCTGGGAAGGCTTTCCACTAGATTTTGGAACATTGCTTGCTTCCGTTCAGCCACAAGAGCATTAGTGAGGTCAGGCACTGATGTTGGGTGATTAGAGCTGGCTCGCAGTTGGCGTTCAAATTCATCCCAAAGCCGTTCGATGGGGTTGAGTTCAGGGCTCTGTGCAGGCCAGTCAAGTTCTTCCACACCAATCTCAAAAAATAATTTCAGTATGGACCTTTTTTTCACCTTTATTTAACCAGGTATGCCAGTTGTGAACAAGTTCTCATTTATAACTGCGACCTGGCCAAGATAAAGCAAAGTAGTGCGACAAAAACAACAACACAGAGTTACATATAAATAAACATACAGTCAATAACAAAATAAAATAAAAATAGAAAAATCTATGTACATTGTGTGCAAATGTAGAAGAGTAGGGAGGTAGGCAATAAATAGGCCCTAGAGACAAAAATAATTACAATTTAGCATTAATACTGGAGTGATAGATGTGCAGATGATGCTATGCAAGTAGAGATACTGTGGTGCAAAAGAGCAAGAGGGTGTGCTATTTACAAATTGGCTTTGTACAGGTACAGTGATCGGTAAGCTGCTCAGACAGCTGATGCTTAAAGTTAGAGAGGGAGATATAAGACTCCAGCTTCAGAGATTTTTGCAATTCGTTCCAGTCAGCAGAGAACTGTAAGGAAAGGCGGCCAGAGGAAGTGTTGGCTTTGGGGATGACCAGTGCAATATACCTGCTGGAGCGCGTGCTACGGGTGGGCGTTGCTATGGTGACCAGTGAGCTGAGATAAAGCGGGGCTTTACCTAGCAAAGACTTATAGATGACCTGGAGCCAGTGAGTTTGGTGATGGATATGTAGTGAAGGCCAGCCAACGAGAGCATACAGGTCGCAGTGGTGGGTGGTATATGGGGCTTTGGTGATAAAACGGATGGCAGTGTGATAGACTGCATCCCGTTTGCAGAGTAGAGTGTTGGGAGCTATTTTGTAAATGACATCGACAAAGTCAAGGATCGGTAGGATAGTCAGTTTTACGAGGGTATGTTTGGCAGCATGAGTGAAGGAGGCTTTGTTGCGAAATAGCAAGATGATTCTAGATTTATTTTTGGATTGGGGATGTTTAATGTGAGTCTGGAAGGAGAGTTTACAGTCTAACCAGACACCTTAGGTATTTGTAGTTGTCCACATATTCTAGGTCAGAACTGTCCAGAGTAGTTATGCTAGTCAGGCGGGAGGGTGTGGGCAGTTGAAGAGCTGCACTTGGTTATACTAGCATTTAGATTTACTATCACCATTCTCTGTGCATTGTCATGCTGAAACAGGAAAGGGCCTTCCCCAAACTTTGCCACAAAGTTGGAAGCACAGAATCGTCTAGCATGTCATTGTATGCTGTTGTATGCTTCACTGGAACTAAGGGGCCTAGCCTGAACCATGAAAAACAGCCCCAGACCATTATTCCTCCTCCACCAAACTTTACAGTTGGCACTATGTATTCAGGCGGGTATTCGTCCATCAGGACTGCCAGATGGTGAAAAATGATTCCTCACTCCAGAGAATGCATTTTCACTGCTCCAGAGTCCAATGGCGGCGAGCTTTCACACCACTCCAGCCGACGCTTGGCATTGCGCATGGTGATCTTAGGCTTGTATGCAGCTGCTCGGCCATGGAAACCAATTTCTTGAAGGTCCTTAACGAACAGTTCTTGTGCTGACGTTGCTTCCAGAGGCAGTTTGGAACTCGGTAGTGAGTGTTACATGCAATGTGTTTCAGCACTTGGCGTTCCCGTTCTGTGAGCTTGTGTGGCCTACCGCTTTGCAGCTTAGCCATTGTTGTTACCAGAGCTGACCGGGGCAGCTCTAGCAGGGCAGACATTTGACATACTTGTTAGAAAGCAGTGGTGTAAAGTACTTAAGGAAAAATTAACTTAAAGTACCATTTAAGTCATTTTTTGGGGTATCTGTACTTTACTATGTATATTTTTGACTACTTTTACTTTTACTTCACTACATTCCTTAAGAAAATATTGTACTTTTTACTCCATACATTTTCCTTGACACCCAAAAGTACTCGTTACATTTGAATGCTTAGCAGGACAGGAAAATAGTCAAATTCACGCACTTATCAACCGAACGTCCCTGGTCATCCCTACTGCCTCTGATCTGGCGGACACACTGAACCAACGTGCTTCGTTTGTAAATTATGTCTGAATGTTGGAGTGTGTCTGTGGCTTTCTGTAAATGAAAAAAACAAGAAATTCGTGCCATCTGGTTTGGTCAATATAAGGAATTTGAAATTATTTATACTTCTACTTTTGATACTTAAGTATATTTTAAACCAAATACTTTTATACTTTTACTCAAGTAGAATTTTACTGGGTGACTTTTCCTTTTACTGGAGTCATTTTCTATTAATTATTTCTTTACCTTTACTCAAGTATGATAGTTGGGTACTTTTTCCACCACTGTTGGAAAGGTGGCATCCTATGATGGTGCCACATTGAAAGTCACTTAGCTCTTCAGTAATGCCATTCTACTGGCAATGTTTGTCTATGGAGATTGCATGGGCGTGTGCCCGATTTTATACACCTGTCAGCAACGGGTGTGGATGAAATAGCCAAATCCACTCATTTGAATTGGTGCCCACATACTTTTGGATATATAGTGTACATGTCACACCCTGACCTGAGTATTCTTTGTTTTCTTTATTGTTTTGGTTAGGTCAGGGTGTGACATGGGTGATGTATGTGGTTTTTGTACTGTCTAGGGGTTTTGTAGGTTTATGGGGTTGTTGTTTTTTGTTGTTGTTGTTTTACCTTTATTTAACTAGGCAAGTCAGTTAAGAACAAATTCTTATTTTCAATGACGGCCTAGGAACAGTGGGTTAACTGCCTGTTCAGGTTTACCATCTAGGTGTTTATATATGTCTATGGTTGCCTAGATTGGTTCTCAAATAGAGGCAGGTGTTTATCGTTGTCTCTGATTGGGAACCATATTTAGGCAGCCATCTTCTTTGGGTATTTCGTGGGTTATTATCTATGTCTATGTCTAGTTGCCTGTGTCTGCACTTTTGTAAGATAGCTTCAAGGTCATTTTGTTATTTTGTATAGTTTGTTTAGTGTTCGTCTTCATTAATAAATAGAAGATGTATTCACATCACGCTGCGCTTTGGTCTCCTCACTACGACGAACGTGACAGAATAACCCACCTTAAAAGGACCAAGCAGCGTGATTGGGAGGAACAGCGCTTAATGGAGAAATGGACCCGGGAGAAGGACGAATGGGTAACAACCTGGGAGGATATTGAGAGTTGGTCGATCAATCCAGGGAGAGTGCCAGAGCCTGCATGGGATTCTTTGGAACAGTGCGAGGAGGGATACAGGAGAATGGAGGAACGGCGAAGATATAAGGGTACATGGCTAGCACGGAAGCCCGAGAGGCGGCCCCAATAAATGTTTTTTGGGGGAGCACACGAGGAGATTGGCTAAGTCAGGTAGGAGACCTGAGCCAACTCCTCGTGCTTACTGTGGGGAGCGTGTAACTGGTCAGGCACCGTGTTATGCAGAGATGCGCGCAGTGTCTCCAGTGCGCATCTCTAGAATGAGCATCCAGCCAGGACGGGTTGTGTCAGCTTTACACTCCAGACGTCCAGTACGCCTCCACAGCCCAGTACGTCCTGTGCCTGCTCCCCGCACTCGCCCTGAGGTGCGTGTCCCCAGCCCAGTACCACCAGTGCCAACACCACGCACCAGGCTTCCTGTGCGTCTCCAGAGCCCTGTACGCCCTGTTCCTCCTCCCCGCACTCGCCCTGAGGTGCGTGTCTCCAGCCCGGTACCACCAGTGAGGGGCACCACGCACCAGGCCACCAGTGCGCCTCCAGGGTCCATTACTCCCTGTTCCTGCTCCTTGCACTCGCCCTGAGGTGCGTGTCCCCAGCCCGGTACCTCCAGTGCCGGCACCACACACCAGGTCTATAGTGCGAATCGGCAGTCCAGTACGCCCTGTTCCTTCTCCCCGCACTCGCCCCGAGGTGCGTGTCTCCAGCCCGGTACCACCAGTGCCGACACCACGCACCAGGACTATAGTGCGCCTCGGCAGTCCAGTACGCCCTGTTCATCCTCCCCGCACTCGCCCTGAGGTGCGTGTCCTCGGCACAGAACCACCAGTGCCGGCACCACGCATCAGGCCTACAGTGCGCCTCACCAGTCCAGAGCGTCCGGCAACAGTACCCAGTCCAGAGCATTCGGCAACAGTACCCAGCCCAGAGCGTCCGGCTACAGTACCCAGTCCAGAGCGTCCGGCTACAGTACCCAGTCCAGAGCGTCCAGCAACAGTCTACAGACCGGAATCCCCTACGACAGGCCGCAGATCGGAACCTACCACGACAGGTCCAGTCCGGATCCGCCAGAGTCTCCCTCCAGTCCGGATCCGCCAGAGTCTCCCTCCTGTCCGGAGCCGCCAGAGTCTCCCTCCTGTCCGGAGCCGCCAGAGTCTCCCTCCTGTCCGGAGCCGCCAGAGTCTCCCTCCTGTCCGGAGCCGCCAGAGTCTCCCTCCTGTCCGGAGCCGCCAGAGTCTCCCTCCTGTCCGGAGCCGCCAGAGTCTCCCTCCTGTCCGGAGCCGCCAGAGTCTCCCTCCTGTCCGGAGCCGCCAGAGTCTCCCTCCTGTCCGGAGCCGCCAGAGTCTCCCTCCTGTCCGGAGCCGCCAGAGTCTCCCTCCTGTCCGGAGCCGCCAGAGTCTCCCTCCTGTCCGGAGCCGCCAGAGTCTCCCTCCTGTCCGGAGCCGCCAGAGTCTCCCTCCTGTCCGGAGCCGCCAGAGTCTCCCTCCTGTCCGGAGCCGCCAGAGTCTCCCTCCTGTCCGGAGCCGCCAGAGCTGTCAGCCAGCCAGGAGCCGCCAGAGCTGTCAGCCAGCCATGACCCGCCAGAGCTGTCAGCCAGCCAGGAGCCACCAGAGCCGTCAGCCAACCAGGAGCTGCCGATGCCGCCTGTCACGCCGTCGATGCTGGAATCTCCCTCCTGCCCGGAGCTGCCAGAGCCGCTTCTCAGTCCAGTGACGCCCTCTACGATGATCTTCAGTCCGGGGCCTGAGGTAGAGCGGGGTCCACGTCCTGCACCCGAGCCGCCGCCGTGAAAAAGGCCCACCCGGACCCTACCCTTTAGATTAGGTTTTGCGTCCGGAGTCCGCACCTTTGTGGGGGGGTACTGTCACACCCTGACCTGAGTATTCTTTGTTTTCTTTATTGTTTTGGTTAGGTCAGGGTGTGACAATGGTGATGTATGTGGTTTTGTACTGTCTAGGGGTTTTGTAGGTTTATGGGGTTGTTTACCATCTAGGTGTTTATATATGTCTATGGTTGCCTAGATTGGTTCTCAATTAGAGGCAGGTGTTTATCGTTGTCTGTTTGGGAGCCATATTTAGGCAGCCATCTTCTTTGGGTATTTCGTGGGTTATTATCTATGTCTATGTGAAGTTGCATGTTTGCACTCAGTGTTTATAGCGGTCACGGTCATTTTGATATTTTGTTTGTTTAGTGTACTTCGTGTTTTTTTTCATCTATCATTAAAAGGATGTATTCACATCCCGCTGCGCTTTGGCCTCCTCACTACGACGTTCGTGACAGTACATTGAAAGACTACCAAGACAATGGATCACAATCCGTCATTTGTCCGTGTTGTTTCACGGAACTTTTGTTTTTTGTTTACACATTATACTATATTTCATGAATAAGCCTTTATAAAGGCACACAAGTCAATTATGAGAAATCCATGAGAAATAAAACATGATAAATGAAAAGTTAACTATTATCATTCTTGATGCGTTTCATGGACCAGGCTAGCTAGGTTTGAGCTGATCTCAGACCAGTGTACCTCTCACCTGTTGTGACGAGAGAGATTGTGTCTCCTCCTGACTGACTGGCCTGAGACCTGTGTACTAAAGCGGTTGTGACGAGAGAAATGGTGTCTTTTCCCTGCAGGCTGACCTCAGACCTGTGAACAGCTCACCTTTTGTAACGAGATAGTTGGTGTCTCCTCCCTCCAGGCTGACCTGAGACCTGTGTACTGCTCACCTGTTGTGATGAGAGAGATAGTGTCTCTGCCGTCCAGACTGGCCTGAGACCTGTGTACTGCTCACCTGTTGTGACAAGAGAGATGGTTTCTCCTCCCTCTAGGCTGGCCTTGCTGATGGAGGGCCCTGTGATGTCTGTCCAGTACACCATCTTCTCCACACAGTCGTAGGCCACAGCGATCGCCACTCTGTCCTGGGAGCAACACATAGAGACAGAGGGTTTTATTGATTTATGGTTTATTTAGATCGGGACAGATACAAAACACATTGACACATTGAATAGACCAATTATCCAATACACTTTGCACCATAGTAGTGTGTAGCTGGCCTGGTACAAAAAAAATGATTCCTTGTGTTTTCCCTTCTTAACTGCTAATTGGAAACCATTCTAATGTCAGAATATAGGATGTCACACACACACTCAATGGAGCCCCTGTTTACACCAAGAGAACATTGCAGTAATGTTATAAATGTTTTTTTATCAAGATTGTCAAATTTATGTTGCAAGCAGAACAGGAATGACTTTAATAGTGTTAATATCTCGCCCCACTCATTTCAGATGGGGTTCAACCAAATGACATAAGAAATACACAATGTTACATTACATTTCAAAATGGCAGAATACGGTTAGCCAAACAATTGAAGCATTTATGGGGAATCCCGCTGTTCTGCCAGACCATTCCACGCTAGTGAGAAGAAAGAAGAAAAGCCTGAGGACGAGTATGGATGGCCGACTCACACAATCAGGAGATTGTTCAAGTGGCATTTGGGACATTCCAGAGAGTGGGTACGTGGACCCACGACACCCATCAACGCACTCTCAGTCCGGCTAAAGGAAATATCTGACATGCAAGAAAGAGATGATAAAAAAATACTATTTTCATTCAACCTAAGACTGGGGGTCTTAGAAGACAGCTCTGGCCATCTGGTGAGTGGCCATCTTGACAAGGCGTGGTAGGCCAGGGCTTACAGAGGAGTGAGTTACTGACAGAGTTAATCACTCACTCGAGAAGAGAGTGAGTGAGTGAGTTAAAGTTTGTGAGTCAATAAGTAACTTCCCACAGTGCTTGTAGCAAGTGATGTGCAGTGCTTGACTGAATGACTGACTAACAAACTGACTGGCTGTCTGACTGAGATAATGTGAGGTGAGTTGAGGTGCATCAATGTGGAGCCTCACAGGCAGGTGCAGCAGGGCTTTGGCCTCCCCTTTGTTCATGCTGTATCCATCCAGGGGGATTTGCTCGATCTTCCCGCTCTGGGCAAAGAGCAGGTGGGTCCCTGGGGCCACAGGAGAGACATCCGGCCTGGTGGTGGGTCCGATCGGGGGAGGAATAACTCCCCGGTCAATACCTGTCAAGGAAGGACAACTGAAGTTACATTGTCATTTCCCACTGGGCACAGACGTCCTATCCACCTCTAGTTTTGATTTGCATATGATTGAGTTTTCAACTAACCTAAATTAAATGTGAAATCAACAAAACGTTCAACCATGCCATTGAATTTAGGTTAAAAGTTACTTTACTTTGATTACTTTTTGCAAATCCAATCAGTTTTTCACATTGATTTAATGTCATCACATATAACTTTTTTGTTGAAATGACGTGGAAACAATGTTAATTCAACTAGTATGTGCCCAGTGGGTTCCTAATGTATTTTTATTTAGCATGCGGGTGCAAATGTTGAGTGTAATGGAATGGACATGAATGTGCATGAATATGTTGAATATGAATATTAAAGGTACAAGCCAAGGATGACCAATCGCCCCCTCCGTCTTTTGAGGCAGTCACTCACACAAAGGTCTTTGGCCGGGGCCAGTTCTAGTGTTGGAGATCTCCTGACCATTGCCGTCCACACACCAGCACTGCCCAATGCTACCGTGGCACTGGGTAGGCTCGTAGGCACCATGCTGGTCGCAGGTAGGAACATACTGACTGACGGCGGGGCGTAGGTGGAAGAAGGAAAACGAGCCTGTGTTGGAGGAGACCTGGATGCTTTCTCTGTCTCGCTCGCACTGCGTCTTCTCATGCTCTGGA
This sequence comes from Oncorhynchus kisutch, assembly GCF_002021735.2. NCBI lineage: Eukaryota > Metazoa > Chordata > Actinopteri > Salmoniformes > Salmonidae > Oncorhynchus > Oncorhynchus kisutch. The sequence goes on from NC_034193.2 coordinate 39,424,281, forward strand.
ATAAAAACAGAAAGATGACATGAGAGAAGTAACAAAAGAAATAGAAGAAATTAAGAAGATAAAAATGATCCTACATGTCCTTTAGAAAGGTTTCTAAGAAATTGCTCTTTCTTTTTAAAGCGCTGTATAGCTTTGGTTTTAATATAATCTCCTTACTGTATGACATGGCACATGGCAGTTCAAAACTAAAGTTACTTGCCCACTACTAATGTGGATAACATGGAATAAGGAGAGAGCCGATGAGCACATGATTTAAATGCAGAATCATTTTTGCAGTCACGTAAAGCAGACATAGGGGACAGGGTGACATCTGGAATGTAGTGTCTCGCTGAAAGACTTATCCCAAGGGTATCTGTCCGGTTAACCACAGACTAGTCATAACAATCTCAAACAGCTGCACCATACAATCTGTGCTTTGCACAACGTCTGGCAGCAGCAATCAACAAAAGCCACCAAAAAAAAAGACAACTAGTCAACGATGGGAATGGTTGTCTCTGAGGAAAGGTTGTCTCTGAGGAGGAGATCAACGCAGTCTTTGTCAGATGGTCGTTAACTGTCGAGATGCGAGGAGGACAACCAGGACAACTCTCACAGGGTCCAGATGCTACAGTGTATACTACAAGGACAAGTTCAGACAAAGGAGGACAAAATGATGCCCCCTTTTCAGACGGGTTGTACAAAATATGACAAAACTGTGGAGGCAGAGGAGAAAAGGCTATAATTAGCGTGGTGGAGTACATACATGCAGTTGACACCTGGATTGGACTTGAACAAAGAGGCAACAGCTGAGAAAGATGCCAACTCGCAAACAACCCAAGGTACATGACATGAAAGCTGCAGCCTATTTTTTATTTTATTTTTTATTTCACCTTTATTTAACCAGGTAGGCTAGTTGAGAACAAGTTCTCATTTACAACTGCGACCTGGCCAAGATAAAGCATAGCAGTGTGAGCATACAACAAAGAGTTACACATGGAGTAAACAATTAACAAGTCATAGAAAAATAATGGAACACTTGAATACACATACCCTAAATTCCCAAACATACAGTGGTGAGTTGAATCAAAAAGAAAATGTATTGGTTGTTAAGTCAGTAGGGGTAAGTGATACTTTTTCCTATTACTTCAGTTGTTGTTGTTTATTAAATGTTTAAATTCCTGGTTGTAACTCCAGGGCATCTTTATCTTTATGTTCAACTGAATTGGACTATTGACCCTGGGCAAAAGTAGTGCAATATATACAGTGCCTTGCGAAAGTATTCGGCCCCCTTGAACTTTGCGACCTTTTGCCACATTTCAGGCTGCACACATAAAGATATAAAACTGTATTTTTTTGTGAAGAATCAACAACAAGTAGGACACAATCATGAAGTAGAACGACATTTATTGGATATTTCAAACTTTTTTAACAAATCAAAAACTGAAAAATTGGGCGTGCTAAATTATTCAGCCCCCTTAAGTTAATACTTTGTAGCGCCGCCTTTTGCTGCGATTACAGCTGTAAGTCGCTTGGGGTATGTCTCTATCAGTTTTGCACATCGAGAGACTGAAATTCTTTCCCATTCCTCCTTGCAAAACAGCTCGAGCTCAGTGAGGTTGGATGGAGAGCATTTGTGAACAGCAGTTTTCAGTTCTTTCCACAGATTCTCGATTGGATTCAGGTCTGGACTTTGACTTGGCCATTCTAACACCTGGATATGTTTATTTTTGAACCATTCCATTGTAGATTTTGCTTTATGTTTTGGATCATTGTCTTGTTGGAAGACAAATCTCCGTCCCAGTCTCAGGTCTTTTGCAGACTCCATCAGGTTTTCTTCCAGAATGGTCCTGTATTTGGCTCCATCCATCTTCCCATCAATTTTAACCATCTTCCCTGTCACTGCTGAAGAAAAGCAGGCCCAAACCATGATGCTGCCACCACCATGTTTGACAGTGGGGATGTGTGTTCAGGGTGATGAGCTGTGTTGCTTTTACACCAAACATAACGTTTTGCATTGTTGCCAAAAAGTTCAATTTTGGTTTCATCTGACCAGAGCACCTTCTTCCACATGTTTGGTGTATCTCCCAGGTGGCTTGTGGCAAACTTTAAACGACACTTTTTATGGATATCTTTAAGAAATGGCTTTCTTCTTGCCACTCTTCCATAAAGGCCAGATTTGTGCAATATACGACTGATTGTTGTCCTATGGACAGAGTCTCCCACCTCAGCTGTAGATCTCTGCAGTTCATCCAGAGTGATCATGGGCCTCTTGGCTGCATCTCTGATCAGTCTTCTCCTTGTATGAGCTGAAAGTTTAGAGGGACGGCCAGGTCTTGGTAGATTTGCAGTGGTCTGATACTCCTTCCATTTCAATATTATTGCTTGCACAGTGCACCTTGGGATGTTTAAAGCTTGGGAAATCTTTTTTTATCCAAATCCGGCTTTAAACTTCTTCACAACAGTATCTCGGACCTGCCTGGTGTGTTCCTTGTTCTTCATGATGCTCTCTGCGCTTTTAGCGGACCTCTGAGACTATCACAGTGCAGGTGCATTTATACGGAGACTTGATTACACACAGGTGGATTGTTCAGAGTTGGATCATTCAGAGATCCTCACTGAACTTCTGGAGAGAGTTTGCTGCACTGAAAGTAAAGGGGCTGAATAATTATGCACGCCCAATTTTTCAGTTTTTGATTTGTTAAAAAAGTTTGAAATGTCCAATAAGAATCAACAAACTTTTTTAACAAATCGAAAACTGAAAATTTTTGCAAGTTTGAAATGTCCAATAAATGTCGTTCCACTTCATGATTGTGTCCCACTTGTTGTTGATTCTTCACAAAAAATACAGTTTTATATCTTTAGGTTTGAAGCCTGAAATGTGGCAAAAGGTCACAAAGTTCAAGGGGGCCGAATACTTTCGCAAGGCACTGTAGGCTATTAGGGACGCAACCCAGGAGTCTGTATTCAGGAGTGTGGCTCTATTCCAGCACATCCATGTGACATGTTCCAGGCCTTTGGCCCTAATTGCATGGAGAATGAGTAGCTATGTTGGTCTTTCTCGTGGGGATTGTATGTTATCTATCAACACCAAACTTGATTATATCAACACCAACCTCCCTTTCCATTCCTGTATCCTCCCTATGTAACATCTGTGTGTTGTTATACCCATCCCCGCACAGGAAGGCTGCACAGTGTCAAATGGCAACCTTTAAATGTCATTCGAAGGGGGGAGGGAAGAGGGGGACATGTGGTCAAGGCACACCAGAAACCAACAGACACTCAGTTCAGAGTGAGTTTCAGAATCCCGAAGCAAACGCATACGCACATACCCTTCATCCATCCTCCCTCCCCCTAACATTTCCATATTTTAGCACGCAGTCTCATGGAATCCTATATCAGTCTTATGGAAGTACACTCTGTTCCGGCCTTCGCCTCAATCCACGTTCTACCATGCTGGGAGCGTTCCATGATTAAATAACTTTCTATTGGTGCCAGGCGATGACACAACACTAACTTGGCGAACAGACCTCCATTAGTAAAATGCACTGTATATACTGTTAAGTCCACTATGGCTTGTGTTGACGTTCAATGTAAACAGTTCGTCTCTGGTGTATTATGCTTTCCTTTGATGACAAATCTGTCTCGCTCCGCCGCCTGGACTCTCTCCCTCCCTCTCCCTCTAAACCAAACTATACAGTTAGGAGCTTCACATGTTCCAACTGTTGGCACTAAGACAGAAGAAGTATAACTAAGGCGAATCCTAACATTTTGAGGGGAAGAAGATGGCTGATCAGAGCTCAAACTATACACATTGAATGTACAGTATTTACATACTTCCGGGACATAGCCATATAATTTAGAGGTTTCTTCTGAATGCATGCCTTCCCTTGCACATTTTAGACTACACTGCCTCTGGCTGCTGTTTAACTTAGAAGTATCAGTAGCCTTGTCTGAGACAAAATGGCCCATAGGGTAGGAGCCTATATCCTGTTTCTGCAGCATGAGGCAGCTTAATGTACACACCCTGTCCATTTCCTTAAAGGGCCAATCTGCACATCACAACTTGTAAATGTCTCATGAACTTATTTCAACTGCCGTACCCCATCAGAAACCCAAGATATAAGCTTATTTTACTCCAATGTTTTTTAAATATTGTAATTGTAAACAAACAATGTATATCTTTAAAACATGGGTAAAACTATAATTTTGATGTCATAGAAGGTCAGTTCTTGCATCCATAGCTCCATCTATACATTTGAGAATGGTTACATTTCTCCAGTCCCTGAGCTATTTACCAAAACACTTGCCGGGTGTTAACCTTGTTATTATTTTGAACTGCAGATTCACCCATTTTTAGAGTTGTTGGTATGACTTGACCAGGGATCAAACTTCTGTTTGGTTCCAAATGAAGAAGAACTCCTCTTATACAACTTGGGGTTTGAAAATGTGATTTATTTACACCAAAAAGCACAGGGGTTACCTACCCGGGGAGCCAGGTGTACACTGGAAGCCGTCACCATGGAAACCAGGGCGGCACTGACAGGTGAAGGAGCCCTGAGAGTTATAACAGACGGCGTCCCGGTGACAGCGACCTTGCTCACACTCGTCAATGTCTGTGTGTGAAACAACAGACAACAACAGTTGCTAAGTTCAACTGAAAATAAGGTATCAACATATTTAAATATATAGCTGAAATAGACAGTCAATAGGAATGTGAATATGAAATCCTGCAATGGAAATATACCAAAAAATACACATTCATATGTATTGGTATTGCACTACGCCTTTAAAAAGTATCTAAATCTGAAACATACATTCATGACATGTCACATCCTGTGTTATATAGGGAAAGAAACAGCATTATTTAGATAATAAAAACACATTGTGAAGTTTAGCGTTTGATAGGGACAAAGAGACCATTCTTTGGATACAACTTGGATGTAACACACCCAGCTCACTACCCCGACCTCTGAAGTATATCTCTAAGGCCAACAAATGAAAAAGGAGTTCTCCAAATTCTACAAGGACATATGGAAATTCCTACAGCTTTCGTTTGGTGGCGGGCCAAGTCACGTTGGACGAGGGAAAATAAGAAATACAGGGATGGATGGATGGATGAATAAAACGCATGACCAACGAGCTCCCCAGCTGTAGGGCCGGGTTGTGTTTGCATTTCCTGTCCAGGTGCACACATTTCCTCTCGCAGGGGCCTCCGTGTGGGTGCATTACAACGAGAAGGACTCAGAGGGTTCAATCTAGAGAGACCCAGTGGAGAGTTTAGAGAGAAGACATGGTCTGTTTTTTTTAAAGCTGAAGGGTTTGTGTGTTTCTGTGGTGTCTGGGGGGGTTCTGAGAAAGGCAAAAGACAACTTTATTTTTCATGTTGGACAGTAAAGTACACTATTCGAATACGGCATAGTAACTAGACAAGTTCTACAAAGGCAAGTCTAGACATATCTGAAGTAACCAATGGGGGGGGGGGTCATACTCAGACAATCAGAGAAGGGACATATTATTGTGGCCCTGGTAGCACAAAATAATCAAAGGTTTGACTGCACAGAGATGCTTGGGGAAATGGTCACAACGGTGGACCACCGTGTGTGTGTTTCAGGGGAAGGGGGTGTATCTGATCTCCATCACCTAGGACTTGACAATGGTTAATCAAATCTCCCCTTTTTGCTCAATTTTGCATCTCAAACAGCTGCAACTGTATATGCGTTCATAAATCATGTCCTTTCTTGAGTTGGGATCAGGGAAGGAACAACTGTTGAGCATCTGAGCTTATGGTTGTTTGTGGGGGAAAGGGGTTTAGTGAGTGAGTGTGTGTGCGTGTGTGTGCGTGTGCGTGTGCGTGTGTGTGTGTGTGTCCATCTGTTGCTAGGGGGTAATGATGTAAGGGACAATATAAGATTAATCACAATAATGGATTGCTAAAATAATAATTGCTTCCCAAAATGAATTTTTGTAATGGCAATCCTGGTTATAGGTAACAATCCTGGTTATAGGTAACACTCCTTTGCATGAACTGCCTACATTATTATGCATTTTATTTGTTAATTATGGAAATTAAGATACGCTGGATTTTATATATATATATATATATATATATATATATATATATATATATATTTCAAAAGCAATATATAATGCAAATTGAGGTGAGGGCAATGGAAATGCTTTTGGCGGTTGATCTGTTTCTGTTCTGTGGGTGGCACTGTGTGCTCTTTTCCAAGGATGGGTCCCGGTCTCTCCGGGACCATGGGATCCAGGGGGTCAGGGGTGGTCTGCCAATCATTGAGATGACAACACACCTTGGGATGGGGAGGGGTTTTAGCGGGTGGGAATAGTGGGGAACAATTGGAGGTTTACTTAGTAGCAATGCAAATATCATGGTATAGCTATATGGACACTCAATCATCATGTTACTTTTCAATGGTGAGTTTACAAAAATATATTATGATAAATAGATTTGAAACTTGTATCTCACTATGGTAAATGGTGAAAAACGTATAGCCATCTTTAATTGTAATGGCTTAGTAGATAATGAGAAAAGATCATCAGTATTTACCTGGCTAAAAGAGTATAATATAATATACAGAATAAAGAATATAAAGAATATAATATACACTGCTCAAAAAAATAAAGGGAACACTTAAACAACACAATGTAACTCCAAGTCAATCACACTTCTGTGAAATCAAACTGTCCACTTAGGAAGCAACACTAGTGTCCAGAGCATGGATGCGCTACCAGGAGACAGGCCAGTACATCAGGAGACGTGGAGGAGGCCGTAGGAGGGCAACAACCCAGCAGCAGGACCGCTACCTCCGCCTTTGTGCAAGGAGGAGCAGGAGGAGCACTGCCAGAGCCCTGCAAAATGACCTCCAGCAGGCCACAAATCTGCTCAAACGGTCAGAAACAGACTCCATGAGGGTGGTATGAGGGCCCGAAGTCCACTGGTGGGGGTTGGGCTTACAGCCCAACACCGTACAGGACGTTTGGCATTTGCCAGAGAACACCAAGATTGGCAAATTCGCCACTGGCGCCCTGTGCTCATCACAGATGAAAGCAGGTTCACACTGAGCACGTGACAGACGTGACAGAGTCTGGAGACGCCGTGGAGAACGTTCTGCTGCCTGCAACATCCTCCAGCATGACCGGTTTGGCGGTGGGTCAGTCATGGAGTGGGGTGGAATTTCTTTGGGGGGCCGCACAGCCCTCCATGTGCTCGCCAGAGGTAGCCTGACTGCCATTATGATGAGATCCTCAGACCTCTTGTGAGACCATATGCTGGTGCGGTTGGCCCTGGGTTCAATGCTAGACCTCATGTGGCTGGAGTGTGTCAGCAGTTCCTGCAAGAGGAAGGCATTGATGCTATGGACTGGCCCGCCCATTCCCCAGACCTGAATCCAATTGAGCACATCTGGGACATCATGGGGCGGCAGGGTAGCCTAGTGGCTAGAGCATTGGACTAGCAACTGGAAGGTTGCAAGTTCAAACCCCCAAGCTGACAAGGTACAAATCTGTCGTTCTGCCCCTGAACAGGCAATTAACCCACTGTTCCTAGGCTGTCATTGAAAATAAGAATTTGTTCTTAACTGACTTGCCTGGTTAAATAAAAGTAAAATAATATGTCTCGCTCCATCCACCAATACCACGTTGCATCACAGACTGTCCAGGAGTTGGCGGATGCTTTAGTCCAGGTCTGGGAGGAGATCCATCCGCCACCTCATCAGGAGCATGCCCAGGTGTTGTAGGGAGGTCATACAGGCACGTGGAGGCCACACACACTACTGAGCCTCATTTTGACTTGTTTTAAGGACATTACATCAAAGTTGAATCAGCCTGTAGTGTGGTTTTCCACTTTAATTTTGAGTGTAACTCCAAATCCAGACCTCCATGGGTTGATAAATTTGATTTCCATTGATAATTTTTGTGTGATTTTGTTGTCAGCACATTCAACTATGTAAAGAAAAAAGTATTTAATTAGAATATTTCATTCATTCAGATCTAGGATGTGCTCTTTTAGTGTTCCCTTTATTTTTTTGAGCAGTGTATATTGTTTACAGGAAACTCATTCAACAATTTCAGATGAAGTTGTGTGGAAAAAGGACTGGGGGGGGCGAAATGTATTTCTCCCATGGGCAAAGTAATTCAAAGGGGGTGATGAAATTAATTTACAGTAATTTTGATCCGAATATGTAAATTGTCCAAACAGATAGATGGATGATTTTAAATATGTTATTTGACCATAAACAGATATGGCTCATTAACCTATACGGTCCAAATATTGATGATCCACGCTTCTTTGAAAATATATATAATGATTTATCAACTCTACAAGCAATATGAGACTATTATTATGGCGAGAGATAATAAAACGGATTTAAATACCTCTATGGACCGTAAAGGAAATCCCCCTACAAACTATCCCCTGCATGCACATAAAGAAATCACAAATGTCATGGAAATATTGGAACTCGTGGATATATGGAGGCTTAAATATCCTGACTTAGTGACATATACATGGCGGAGGCTCAATGAAGCTAGTCGTCTTGACTACATGTTAGGGGACAGAATGCGGTCGGACCATCAAATAATTGGCTTATACTGTATATTACTTACAGAATTTACATGTGAGCGAGGATATTGGAAATTTTATCAAACCCTATTGGATGATAACTTGTTTTTAACTAGGACAGAACAATGAATAAAGTTTACATACACTCAATTAGTATTTGGTAGCGTTACCTTTAAATTGTTTAACTTGGGTCAAATGTTTCGGGTAGCCTTCCACAAGCTTCCCACAATAAGTTGGGTGAATCTTGGCCCATTCCTCCTGACAGAGCTGGTTTAACTGAGTCAGGTTTGTAAGGCCTCCTTGCTCGCACAAGCTTTTTCAGTTCAGCCCACACATTTATATAGGATTGAGATCAGGGCTTTGTGGATGGCCACTCCAATACCTTGACTTTGTTGTCCCTAAGCCATTTTGCCACAACTTTGGAAGTATGCTTGGGGTCATTGTCCATTTGGAAGACCCATTTGCGAGAAAGCTTTAACTTCCTGACTGATGTCTTGAGATGTTTCTTCAATATATCCACATAATTTTCCCCCCCTCATGATGCCATCTATTTTGTGAAATGCGCCAGTCCCTCCTGCAGCAAAGCACCCCCACAACATGATGCTGCCACCCCCGTGCTTCACGGTTGGGATGGTGTTCTTCGGCCTGCAAGCATCCCCCTTTTTCCTCCCAACATAATGATGGTCATTATGGCCAAACAGTTCTATTTCTGTTTCATTAGACCAGAGGACAATTCTCCAAAAAGTACGATCTTTGTCCCCATGTGCAGTTGCAAACCGTAGTCTGGCTTTTTTATGGCAGTTTTGGAGCAGTGGCTTCTTCCTTGCCTTTCAGGTTATGTCGATATAGGACTCGTTTTACTGTGGATAGATACTTTTGCAACTGTTTCCTCCAGCATCTTCACAAGGTTGTTGTTCTGGGATTGATTTGCACTTTTTTGCACCAAAGTACGTTCATCTCTAGGAGACAGAACGCGTCTCCTTCCTAATACTTGCATACTATTGTTTGTACAGATGAATGTGGTACCTTCAGGTGTTTGGAAACTGCTCCCAAGGATGAACCAGACTTGTGGAGGTCTACAATTCTTTTGAGGTCTTGGCTGATTTCTTTAGATTTTCCCATGATGTCAAGCAAAGAGGCACTGGGTTTCAAGGTAGGACTTGAAATACATCCACAGGTACACCTCCAATTGACTCAAATTATGTCAATTAGCCTATCAGAAGCTTCTAAAGCCATGACATTATTTTCTGGAATTTTCCAAGCTGTTTAATGGCACTGTCAACTTAGTGCATGTAAACTTCTGAACCACTGGAATTGTGATACAGTGAATTATAAGTGAAATAACCTGTCTGGAAACAATTGTTGGAAAAATGACTTGTGCCATGCACAAAGTAAATGTCCTAACCGACTTGCCAGAGCTATAGTTTGTTAACAAGAAATTTGTGGAGTGGTTGAAAAATTAGTTTTAATGACTCCAACCTAAGTGTATGTAAACCCTCGGACTTTAACTGGAGGTACAGCTAAATCCCTTATTGTGTGTCACACTTTTAAAAGTGCCTATAGAGGCCATGCAATTCAGTACTCATCTCTAAAACAAAATAAATGTAGGTCAAAAGAGTCCATATTAACAAAGGAAATGGAAGGACTAACAGTACAGATAGATAGCAATAAAAACTGTACCATGGAGGCTCATAATAAGTTATTGGGAAAAACAAAAATAAATGAAGGACCTTATTCAAGAAAGATCAAGTGTAATATATTATTTAAAAAATAAAGCGAACTGGAGGGAATATGGGGAAAATTCACCAAATTCATAATTAATCTTCAACATAGAAATGCTGCCAAAAATAATTTACTGAAACTTGTTACAAATGACCGAGTCACCCACGACTCACCAAACAATATTTTGAAAGAGGAAGTAAAGTACTTTAAGCATATGTTTTAGTGTCAGTCTCCTACATCTCTACCAACCAAAGTTAATTGTATGATTTAAAAATATATATATAATGTAAAATGAACAGCTGTACAGAAAAACTCACGTGAAGGCCAAATTACAGAGGAAGAACTTCTTGATTCATTTAAAGTGTTTTAGTCCGGGAAAACTCCAGGGTTGGATGGCATTCCAGTGGAGGTATACCAAACCTTTTTTGATATACTCAGAGGACTGTTTTTAGCATGTTTTAACCACTCCTATATAAATGGTAGATTATCAGACACTAAACAAGAAGGTCTGATTCATTATTACTGAAACAGGATCCAAGTGGTAAATATAAAGATCCAGTCCATTTAAAAAATTGGAGGCCTCTTACACTTCAGTGTTGTGAAGCAAATTCTTGGCCAAAATGCATAGCGCATAGAATTAAAAAGGTATTGTCGGATTATAATTAATACTAATCAGAATTCTTTTTTTACATGGACGATACATTGGAGATAATGTAAGACAAGTACTGGAAACAATAGAACACTATGAAATATCTGGGAAACCAGGCCTGGTATTCATAGCTGACTTTGAAAAGACATTTGATAAAGTACGATTGGAGTTTATATATAAATGCCTGAAATATTTCAATTTTGGAGAATCTCTTATAAAACAGGATTAAGGTTATGTATAGTAAACCCAGCTGTAAAATTAGTAAATAATGGCTACTTCTCAGAAAGTTTTAAAACTGTCAAGAGGAATAAAACAAGGTTGTCTACTATCGGCATAACTATTTATTATTGCCATTGAAATGTTAGCTGTTAAAATCAGATCCAACAATAATATCAAGGGGTTAGAAATCCAGGGGTTAAAAACAAAGGCGTCATTGTACGCTGATGATTCATGGTTTCTTTTAAATCCACAATTTGGATCACTCCACAGCCTCATAGAGGATCTAGATACTTTTTCTAACCTCTAGATTACAATCAAATTATGATAAGCGTACTAAACTCAGCAAAAAAAGAAACGTCCCTTTCAGGACCGTGACTTTCAAAGCTAATTCGTAAAAACCAAATAATTTCACAGATCTTCATTGTAAAGGGTTTAAATCAATCAATCAAATTTATTTAGAAAGCCCTCCTTTCATCAGCTGATGTCACAAAGTGCTGTACAGAAACCCAGCATAAAACCCCAAACAGCAAGCAATGCAGGTGTAGAAGCACGGTGGCTAGGACTTACTCCCTAGAAAGGCCAGAACCTACGAAGAAACCAGGCTATGAGGGGTGGCCAGTCCTCTTCTGGTTGTGCCAGAACACTGACATAGTGTTTTAAACACTGTTTCCCATGCTTGTTCAATGAACCATAAACAATTAATGAACATGCACCTGTGGAACAGCTTACAGACGGTAGGCAATTAAGGTCACAGTTATGAAAACTTAGGACACTAAAGAGGCCTTTCTACTGACTGAAAAACACCAAAAGAAAGACACCTAGCCACCGTGCTTCTACACCTGAACATGCCTTAGACATGCTGCAAGGAGGCATGAGGACTACAGATGTGGCCAGGGTAATAAATTACAATGTCCGTACTGTGAGATGCCTAAGACAGCGCTACAGGGAGACAGGACGGACAGCTGATCGTCCTCGCAGTGGCAGACCACGTGTAACAGCACTTGCACAGGATCGGTACATCTGAACATCACACCTGCGGGACAGGTACAGGATGGCAACAACAACTGCCCGAGTTACACCAGCAACGCACACTCTATCAGTGCTCAGACTGTCCGCAATAGGCTGAGAGAGGCTGGACTGAATTAGCGTTACACTGAGGCCTGTACTCTGAAGCGGGATCGATTTGGAGGTGGATGGTCCGTCACGGTCTGGGGCGGTGTGTCACAGCATCATTGGACTGAGCTTGTTGTCATTGCAGGCAATCTCAACGCTGTGCATTACAGGGAAGACATCCTCCTCCCTCATGTGGTACCCTTCCTGCAGGCTCATCCTGACATGACCCTCCAGCATGACAATGCCACCAGCCATACTGCTTGTTCTGTGCGTGATTTCCTGCAAGACAGGATTGTCAGTGTTCTGCCATGGCCAGTGAAGAGCCCGAATCTCAATCCCATTGAGCATATCTGGGACCTGTTGGATCAGAGGGTGAGGGCTAGGGCCATTCCCCCCAGAAATGTCCAGGAACTTGCAAGTGCCTTGGTGGAAGAGTGGGGTAACATCTCACAGCAAGAACTGGCAAATCTGGTGCAGTCCATGAGGAGGAGATGCGCTGCAGTACTTAATGCAGCTGGTGGCCACACCAGATACTGACTGTTACTTTTTTTATATATATATTTTTTTACCTTTATTTAACTAGGCAAGTCAGTTAAGAACAAATTCTTATTTTCAATGACGGCCTAGGAACAGTGGTTTAACTGCCTTGTTCAGGGGCAGAACGACAGTTTTGTACCTTGTCAGTTCGGGGAATTGAACTTGCAACCTTTCGGTTACTAGTCCAACGCTCTAGCCACTAGGCTATCCTGACCCCCCCCCCCCCCCCCCCCCCCCTTTGGTCAGGACACATTATTCAATTTCTTTTAGTAACTGTGGAACTTGTTCAGTTTATGTCTGAGTTGTTGAATGTTCATACAAATATTTACACATGCAGAACATAAACGCAGTAGACAGTGAGAGGACGTTACTTTTTTTGCTGAGTTTATATGTATACAGTACCAGTCAAAAGTTTGGACACACTCATTCAAGGGTTTTTCTTTATTTTTACTTCTACAAGATGTAAAATAACACATATGGAATCATGTAGTAACCAAAAAGTGTTAAACAAATGAAAATATATGTAACGTGTACACACGTCAGGAAGCAAGTACAGGGAGTGAATTTAATAATAAATAACACATAGAACAAAACAAGAAACACGAACAGAAGCAATAACGCCTAGGGAAAGAACCAAAGGGAATGACATATACAGTGCCTTGCGAAAGTATTCGGCCCCCTGGAACTTTGCGACCTTTTGCCACATTTCAGGCTTCAAACATAAAGATATAAAACTGTATTTTTTTGTGAAGAATCAACAACAAGTGGGACACAATCATGAAGTGGAACGACATTTATTGGATATTTCAAACTTTTTTAACAAATCAAAAACTGAAAAATTGGGCGTGCAAAATTATTCAGCCCCTTTACTTTCAGTGCAGCAAACTCTCTCCAGAAGTTCAGTGAGGATCTCTGAATGATCCAATGTTGACCTAAATGACTAATGATGATAAATACAATCCACCTGTGTGTAATCAAGTCTCCTTATAAATGCACCTGCACTGTGATAGTCTCAGAGGTCCATTAAAAGCGCAGAGAGCATCATGAAGAACAAGGAACACACCAGGCAGGTCCGAGATACTGTTGTGAAGAAGTTTAAAGCCGGATTTGGATACAAAAAGATTTCCCAAGCTTTAAACATCCCAAGGAGCACTGTGCAAGCGATAATATTGAAATGGAAGGAGTATCAGACCACTGCAAATCTACCAAGACCTGGCCGTCCCTCTAAACTTTCAGCTCATACAAGGAGAAGGCCCATGATCACTCTGGATGAACTGCAGAGATCTACAGCTGAGGTGGGAGACTCTGTCCATAGGACAACAATCAGTCGTATATTGCACAAATCTGGCCTTTATGGAAGAGTGGCAAGAAGAAAGCCATTTCTTAAAGATATCCATAAAAAGTGTTGTTTAAAGTTTGCCACAAGCCACCTGGGAGACACACCAAACATGTGGAAGAAGGTGCTCTGGTCAGATGAAACCAAAATTGAACTTTTTGGCAACAATGCAAAACGTTATGTTTGGCGTAAAAGCAACACAGCCCATCACCCTGAACACACCATCCCCACTGTCAAACATGGTGGTGGCAGCATCATGGTTTGAGCCTTCTTTTCTTCAGCAGGGACAGGGAAGATGATTAAAATTGATGGGAAGATAGATGGAGCCAAATACAGGACCATTCTGGAAGAAAACCTGATGGAGTCTGCAAAAGACCTGAGACTGGGACGGAGATTTGTCTTCCAACAAGACAATGATCCAAAACATAAAGCAAAATCTACAATGGAATGGTTCAAAAATAAACATATCCAAGCGTTAGAATGGCCAAGTCAAAGTCCAGACCTGAATCCAATCGAGAATCTGTGGAAAGAACTGAAAACTGCTGTTCACAAATGCTCTCCATCCAACCTCACTGAGCTCGAGCTGTTTTGCAAGGAGGAATGGGAAAAAAATTCAGTCTTTCAATGTGCAAAACTGATAGAGACATACCCCAAGCGACTTACAGCTGTAATCGCAGCAAAACGTGGCACTACAAAGTATTAACTTAAGGGGGCTGAATAATTTTGCACGCCCAATTTTTCAGTTTTAGATTTGTTAAAAAAGTTTCAAATATCCAATAAATGTCGTTCCACTTCATGATTGTGTCCCACTTGTTGTTGATTCTTCACAAAAAATACAGTTTTATATCTTTATGTTTGAAGCCTGAAATGTGGCAAAAGGTCGCAAAGTTCAAGGGGGCCGAATACTTTCACAAGGCACTGTATACGGAAGGTAATCAGGCAGTCCAAGTGAATCTGATGAGGCGCTTATGCGCATAACGATGGTGAGAGGTGTGCTTAATAATGAGCAGCCTGGTGACCTCAAGTGCCGGAGAGGGAGTATACGTGACAGTACCCACTCCCTGATGCGCAGCTCCAGCCACAGGATGCCGACCAGAGGGATAATCCTGGGGACCAGCCGATCGATTCTGCTGATATGCGGGAATCTGGCGAGCTGCCTGAGGCATGGGAGCCTGTCGAGCCGGCTGAGGCATGGGAGCCTGTCAAGCCGGCTGAGGCATTGGAGCTTGTCGAGCAGGCTGAGGCATGGGAGCCTGACGAGCCGGGTGAGGCATGGGAGCCTGACCAGCCGGCTGAGGCATTGGAGCTTGTCGAGCAGGCTGAGGCATGGGAGCCTGACGAGCCGGGTGAGGCATGGGAGCCTGTCAAGCCGGCTGAGGCATTGGAGCTTGTCGAGCAGGCTGAGGCATGGGAGCCTGACGAGCCGGGTGAGGCATGGGAGCCTGACGTGCCGGCTGAGGCATTGGAGTCTGTCGAGCTGGCTGAGGCATAAGAGCCTGACGAGCCGGCTGAGGCATAGGAGCCTGACGAGCTGGCTGAGGCATGGGAGCCTGACGAGCCGGCTGAGGCATAGGAGCCTGCTGAGCAAACCAAGTTTTGGGAGCCTGTGGCGCCAGCTGAGGCATTGGAGCCTGACGAGCTAGCTGAGGCATTCTCGGTAGACTCGGCAACGGACAGTTGCTGGGGCAACCGAGTCTTGTAAACCTGACGAACCGGCTGAGACATGGAAGCCTGAAGAGCCAGCTGAGGCATCCCTGGTTGCTTTGGTAGCGGCACCCGGACCCGACGTCACCTACACTAACAAAATACAAACAATACTTCCCTTTGGTGAGACGCTATTCTGTAACGTGTACGCAAGTTCAGGGAGTGAATTTAATAAGAAATAATACTTAGAACAAAACAAGAAACAAGAATAGCGTGGCGACCTCAAGTGCCGGAGAGGGAGTATATGTGACAATATATGTTACGTTCTGACCCTAGTTATTTTGTTATGTCTTTGTTTTAGTATGGTCAGGGCGTGAGTTGGGTGGGTTGTCTATGTTCTTTTTTCTATGATTTGGTATTTCTGTGTTTGGCCTGGTATGGTTCTCAAAGGTAGCCTGTTTCCTATTGTGTTTTGTGGGTGGTTGTATCCTGTGTTGGTGTTTTCACCATACGGGACTGTTTCGGTTGTTTGTTTGTACTTTTGTTATTTTGTTCAGTGTTCTGTTGATTTATTAAATATAACATTATGGACACTTACCACGCTGCACATTGGTCTGATCCTTGCTACTCCTCCTCTGAAGAAGAGGAATTCTGTTACAATATATTATATATTTGAGATTCTTCAAAGCAGCCACCCTTTGCCTTGATGACATCTTTGCACACTCTTGGCATTCTCTCAACTAGCTTTGCTACAGAATGCTGTGGTAGCCATGCTGGTTATGTGTGCCTTGAATTCTAAATACATCACCAACATTGTTACCAGCAAAGAACCCCCACACACCATCACACCTCCTCCTCCATGCTTCATGGTGGGAACCACACATGCGGAGATCATCCGTTCACCTACTCTGCGTCTCACAAAGACAAAGCGGTTGGAACCAAATATCCAAAGGACAGATTTCCACCGGTCTAGTGGTGGCTTCTTCTTATTGGTGACATTTGGTAGTGGTTTCTTTATAGCAATTCGACCATGAAGGCCTGATTAACGCAGTCACCTCTTAATAACAGTTGATGTTGAGATGTGTCTGTTACTTGAACTCTGTGAAGCGTTTATTTGGGATGCAATTTCTGAGGCTGGTAACTCTAATGAACTTATCCCCTGCAGCATAGGTAACTCTGGGTCTTCCTTTCCTGTGGCGGTCCTAATTGACTAACCTTCTTGTCTTAAAGTAATGATGGGCTGTCATTTCTCTTTGCTTATTTGTGCTGTTCTTGCCATAATATGAACTTGGTCTTTTACCAAATAGGGCTATCTTCTGAATACCAACCCGACCTTGTCACAAAATTGATTGGCTCAAACTCATTAAGAAGGAAAGAAATTCCACAAATTAACTTTTAACAAGGCACACCTGTTAATTGAAATGCATTCCAGGTGACAATCTCATGAAGCTGGTTGAGAGAATGTCAAAAGTGTGCAAAACTGTCATCAAGGCAAAAGGTGGCTACTTTGAAGAATCTTAAATATAAAATGTATTTTGATTTGTTTAACACTTTTTTGGTTACTACACGATTCTATATGTGTTATTTCATATTTCTGATGTCTTCACTATTATTCTACAATATAGAAGATAGAAAAAATAAAGAAAAACAATGCATGGTACTGTATATGTATGTATGTATATGTATGGGTATATATATGCATATTTATATGTATGTGTATAAATACAGTTGAAGTTGGAAATTTACATACACTTAGGTTGGAGTAATGAAAACTCGTTTTTCAACCACTCCACACATTTCTTGTTAACAAACTATAGTTTGGCAAGTCAGTGAGGACGGTTAGGACTACTTTATGCATGACACAAGTAATTTTTCCAACAATTGTTTACAGACAGATTATTTCACTTCTAATTCACTGTATCACAATTCCAGTGGGTCAGAAGTTTACATACACTAAGTTGGCTGTGCCTTTAAACAGCTTGGAAAATTCCCGAAAATGAAGTCATAGCTTTAGAAGCTTCTGAAAGCTAATTGACATAATTTGAGCTAATTGACATAATTTGAGTCAATTGGAGTGGTACCTGTGGATGTATTTCAAGGCCTACCTTCAAACTCAGTGCCTCTTTGCTTGACATCATGGGAAAATCAAAAGAAATCAGCCAAGACCTCAGAAAAAACTGTGGACCTCCACAAGTCTGGTTCATCCTTGAGAGCAATTTCCAAACGCCTGAGGGTACCACGTTCCATGGGACCACGCAGCCGTCATACCGCTCAGGAAGGAGACAATGTCCGTCTCCTAGGGATGAATGTACTTTGGTGCGAAAAGTGCAAATCAATCCCAGAACAACAGCAAAGGACCTTGTGAAGATGCTGGAGGAAACAGGTACAAAAGTATCTATATCCACAGTAAAAGGAGTCCTATATCGACATAACCTGAAAGGCCGCTCAGCAAGGAAGAAGCCACTGCTCCAAAACTGCCATAAAAAAGCCAAACTACGGTTTGCAACTGCACATGGGGACAAAGATCATACTTTTTGGAGAAATGTCCTCTGGTCTGATGAAACAAAAAAAGAACTGTTGGCCATAATGACCATCGTTATGTTTGGAGGAAAAAGGGGGATGCTTGCAAGCCGAAGAACACCATCCCAACCGTGAAGCACGGGGGTGGCAGCATCATGTTGTGGGGGTGCTTTGCTGCAGGAGAGACTGGTGCATTTCACAAAATAGCTGACATCATGAGGAGGAAAAATATGTGGATATATTGAAGCAACATCTCAAGACATTAGTTAGGAAGTTAAAGCTTGGTCACAAATGTGTTTTCAAATGGACAATGACCCCAAGCATACTTCCAAAGTTGTGGCAAAATGGCTTAAGGACAACAAAGTCAAGGTATTGGAGTGGCCATCACAAAGCCCTGACCTCAATCCCATAGAGCAAGGAGGTCGACAAACCTGACTCAGTTACACCAGCCCTGTCAGGAGGAATAGGTCCAAATTCACCCAACTTATTCTGGGAAGCTTGTGGAAGGGTACCTGAAACGTTTCACCCATGTTAAACAATTTAATGGCAATGCTACCAAATACTAATTGAGTGTATGTAAACTTCGGACCCACTGGAAATGTGATGAAAGAAATAAAAGCTGAAAGAAATCATTCTTTCAACTATTATTCTGACATTTCACATTCTTAAAATAAAGTGGTGATTCTAACTGACCTAAGACAGGGAATTTTTACTCGGATTAAATGCCAGGAATTGTGAAAAACTGAGTTTAAATGTATTTGGCTAAGGTGTATGTAAACTTCCGACTTCAACTGTACATATATTTACCAAAAAAATATATGGGGGATTGGAAATGAAGCAGACAATAACGTTGACGGACGCTACAATCTGCAATATTA
The DNA here is from genome assembly GCF_002021735.2 of Oncorhynchus kisutch. Lineage (NCBI taxonomy): Eukaryota > Metazoa > Chordata > Actinopteri > Salmoniformes > Salmonidae > Oncorhynchus > Oncorhynchus kisutch. The sequence continues at coordinate 39,443,459 of NC_034193.2, forward strand.
TTTACCCGCTAAAAGAATTATAACAAATAAATAAAACATGTAAAAAGGTCTAGATGATGAGGTCCTGATGACAAATAAATATTGTTGCTGTGAGTGAGTTCAGTTCATTTAAGTCATTTCATTAGTAAAGATTTTAAAAAGTGCTTCAACCTCAGAGAACACCATGCACACACAGCACGCACACACTGCACACACATTTGTACAACTAACCTTGTGGGGACACACAATTCAGTCCCATTCAAAATCTTATTTTCCTTAACCCCTAACCCTAACATGCTGACCAGACCAGACATGTCGCGTGCGTTGCAAAATAAATGTACATATGCATGTTATTCAACCATTACACCCACACTGCTCGCGGGTGTCAGCGAGCGTCTGTGTGGCCATGCGCTACAATAGAAATCAGTTCTATTTGTGACGATCATCACGCTGCAAGTTGGCCTCTCCCATCTCCTGATAGGTTTTTAGGAGCATACTGTATACCCACATGGGTGATTGAAAGATGAATTGAGGTCCACACTCCGGAAGGTTGTAGTAATACACACACACACACACACACACACACACACACACACACACACACACACACACACACACACACACACACACACACAGTGCTTCTACACCTGCATTGCATGCTGTTTGGGGTTTTAGGCTGGGTTTCTGTACAGCACTTTGATATATCAGCTGATGTAAGAAGGGCTATATAAATACATTTGATTTGATTTGATTTAAAGTGTCACCCTACCCTGGCAAGTATAACCATCACCCACGAATCCGGACAGACAGGAGCAGATATAGGCAGACGCCCCCGTGTAGCTACAACGTGCCCTCTCTGGGATGTCGCAGTTATTGGTACCCCTCTGGCAGTGGTCTATTGGACGGTCCACTTCTACAAAGGATAGGGGGGAAAGGGAGAGGCAGATTTTAGACTTGGTGGAGACAGAAATACCCTGAATCCTTTGTTTGATGAAACTAAAATTATAAAAAGGAGTAACAAATGTGAGAAATTTCTCAGTAGACGGTTTGATAGACTAAAGAAAAAAACAGATTAATAGACGGAAATAGCATAGAAACGCTCTTAAATTTGAGTTTAAGATTAATATATAGATGATATGAAACAATCTGTAAAAGGTTACTGTATTTAGAGTGTGTATTAAGTTAAGCAACAGAGTTATATTGGGGGTCATCCAAACAAAGAACAACACAGCTGTGAACACACTTTTTCAACACTACATACCGACGCAGGTCTTGCCATCGCTGGCGAACTGGAAACCGTCCATACACTCGCAGCGGAATGTTCCCGGTTGGTTGTTGCATATGGCGTGAGAACCACAGATCTCGGGCATCTCTCTGCACTCGTCAATGTCTACAAAATGAGCACAGTCAATTCAAACAACTGTATTTGTCCCATAAGGGCAATTCTGTTGCACCAGATTAACGTTTACTGCAAGTCATATCAACAGCCATAATAATAATTACATTATTTCATTGCATATTTGGAATAAATGATTTAATGTGATCATTTGTAGTATATGTAATAATATACTGTACATTACAGTATATTAATAATATTAATTATTATTGGGACATTTCTGATGACATTGCTTGTTTTCCTATGCTACAGTCTGTCTCAGTCCTGTAATACATGTTTCTCTCTTTGGGCGGTCTTGCCCTTTACTGATGTAAAGCGTTTATGAGTTCTTAGAAAGTGCAAAATAAGCCAAATGTAATATCATCACCACTACTATGAAGATGCCGTCTTACCAATATTACCTGATTTATGAAGATCAGTCATGAAAGGTAATGTGCTGTTTTAACACCAAATGTACCTAGGATCAGTTCGCCCAATCCTTAGTGGGGAAATTGCTAAACTGACCGAAGATCAATGTCTAGGGAAACTTCATTTTCAGTCCTATTACAGCTAGTATTTATTCAAAAAATTGCTACAATTGGTATGCTCTGTTACTGAAATTGGGAAATTGGTCACCACTAAATGGTGCTAAGTAGTCTTTATTTCAAAGAATCCCCATGAAACCGATATGTTTATTAGATAATAAAGTAATAAAGTTATTACCATGCATTCTTTAATGAATTTCCAGGTAAATATGTAAAATAAAGTATAACCCAAACTTCAATAGACTTCAACTTCCCTATGTCCCTTATGCATCAGCTGGTGTAGGTTCAAGCTGATATGTATAGTGTGCAGGGCCCCTACCATAGCATTGACGTCCGTCCCCAGTGAAACCAGTGGAACACTCGCAGGTGAACTGGATGCCTTCTTCGGGTCTGCAGGCAGCGTTGGTGTCGCAGCCGTGTCTGCCGGTGAAACATGGGTTCTGCTCTGGTGGGCCACCTGACAATCATGACAATCATGACAATCATTCCATTCTCTTGAGGGGCAGCAATGGGATCCGTGTTAGTGGGTGATGCCATCAATGCCTAGTTCAGGGTTAGTTCTGATGTTATAGCTAGAATTTAAGCGTAAAAGTTGCAGTAAACATGGTAGGGACCAATTGGTTGGACAAACAGCAATTCAGTTATAGGTTACATGTCTTCCTTCAGTAAGGCTTTTGTGTGGCTGTTTTCAGATTATGGATTTTGTAAATCAAGGGATCAGGGGAGTTCTACTTTGGAGTTACTTCAATCTTTGGATACTTCAGTCTGAAAAGCCACAGTATAGTACTACAACCTGAAATGAATAGATTCCTATTAACCCTCACGTTAGTTATTGTTGGAAATGGCTTACGCTGTGGAATATCTGGACAAGATGTTGTGACATCACACACACAAACACACACACACAATGTCTCAGTTTTGTAGACACAGGCATGTAAGACACCTCTCCTGGCTGTTAGAAGGGACATGCAGACCGCTTATCAGACAGCTGCTTATTAGGACGGGGGGGCTCCTCCAGTCCCCATTGCATCCTCACAGGAAACTCGGCACAGATGTTACACTTTTGCCAATAAACTCCAGCTGAGTCTAGTTTGCTTGCATAACCTACCCCTGGCCCCCAGACCGCCACCCCCGGGCCATCCCCTATGTACCTTTACCCCTCTCCCGGTGCCTTCCTCTTGCCCTCTTGCCCTCCCCCACTCTCCCTCTTCTTCTTACACCTCCTACCTGCAGTAAATAACCTTGTGTGAACTGAAGCACGGCCCCTTGTTTACCTTAGCCGTTAACCTTTACCCTGTCGAGGATTTGGGTGTCTTTGAAAGGCCAGCTGAGGAAATACGACAACACAAGGTTTTGGTTTACCTACAGATAATGTTACTTAACAGATAATAACTATTCTTTTGGCTCGACATTCCATACTGTGTATAGTCAGGAATTCAAATGTTCTTGAAGAGAAATGTATGTAATACGATGGCCCATTGAGACAACAAATGAGTGGTAACAACCCCCCCCCCAGATGTCTAAAGAAGACACACGTATGAGTAGAGTCAGAAGAATCTGTTGGGAAAATGTATACTGTTCCAATCGCAGGTCCTGATCCTAATCTCTTAGAACCAGCTGTCCTGTAAACACCAGCAAGAATCATTAGGAACCACGGGTGTCTTTGGTTTTCCCGTTTGACGTCAATACGTGTCATAATAATAATGCGATTCATAGATGCTACTGAATGCAAGTGCACGAAAATCCGACAATGGAAAGGCTACAATTTTTCCAGTGAAGGAAGGTTTTTTGCATTTCCATTTCCATACCCCACACCACACTCACACACAGCAGCATCCACCAGTCAAAAAATAAGAATACACTTTCATACGCTCCCCATTACACACATTTGACCAATCAATCTTCTTTACATCTTCAGCATAGGAATCACTACAAACACGTTGTATGATCTCTTAAACACTATTTTAGGCCCGCCTTTGGAACCTTGGCTTTTCTGGATACAGCTATTTTATCGTGGTCACTACATCCAATGGGTGTGGATGCACCTTGAGGACAAAGTTCTGCAGCATTACAAAGAAATGATCAATACACACGTGGATGATATACAGTCGTTTCTGCACGTTTCTGCACGGCTTTTGGCAAACTCCAAGCGGGCTGTCGTGTGCCTTTTACTGAGTAGTGGCTTCCATCTGCCCAATCTACCATAAAGGCCTGATTGGTGGAGTGCTGCAGAGATGGTTGTCCTTCTGGAAGGTTCTCCCATCTCCACAGAGGAACTCTGGAGCTCTGACAGAGCTCCTTTGGGTTCTTGGTCACCTCCCTGACCAAGGCCCTTCTCCCCTTCTCCTTCGGGTTCTTGGTCACCTCCCTGACCAAGGTCCTTCTCCCCCTGATTGCTCAGTTTGGCCGGGCGACCAGGTCTAGGAAGAATTTTGGTGGTTCCAGGCTTCTTCCATTTAAGAATGATTGAGGCCACTGTGTTCTTGGGGAACTTCAATGCTGCAGAAATGTTTTGCTACCCTTCCCCAGATCTGTGCCTGAACACAATCCTGTCTTGGAGCTCTACGGACAATTCCTTCGACCTCATGGCTTGGTTTTTGCCCTGACATGCACTGTCAACTGTGGAATCTTATATAGACAGTTGTGTTCCATTCCAAATCATATCCAATCTCAAGGATGATCAATGGAAACATAATGCACCTGAGCTTAGTTTTGAGTCTCATAGCAAAGGGTCTGAATACTTATGAAAATAAAGTTTTTCAGTTTTTTTATTTTAATACATTTACAAACATTTCTAAACTTGTTTTCACTTTGTCATTATTGGGTATTGTACGTAGATTGATGAGGAAAACATTTAAATCTCTTTTAGAATAAGGCTGTAACATAACAAAATGTTAATATCCCTGTATTGCTACTGCTGTGTTGACACATGAATTAACTTAGTGAGTTTAATTGATGACTAATATACACTATATAAACAAAAGTATGTGGACTCTCCTTCAAATTAGTGGATATGGGTGTTTCAGCCACACCAGACTTTCAACCTTGGTCTCATCATTACGACGATCGTGACAGGAGATCCCACCAACAAAGGACCAAGCAGCGTGCCCAGGAGGAGGAGAATCCTGGACTTGGGAGGAAATCCTGGCAGGACAAGATTGCCTTCCTTGGCAGGAGTCAACTAGGAGCATGAGAGGACAGCAACGACGTCGGGGAGGTAGGCTACAGAAACCCCAAGAAATGTTTTGGGTGGGGGCACATGGAGCAGTCGGCGGAGACGAGGAGTGAACCAGAGCCAGGCTGGGAGAAGAAGGAGAATTCGGAGGAGAGAGAAATGGGGGAGTTTTTGAGTTGGTGGAGGACACACAGATTTGGAATAAAGGAACGTGTCGTCAGTTTGGTGCCACCTGAGTCAGCTCCCCATACTCGTCCTGAAACGTGTGTTAAAGTTCCCGGAACAATTGATGCAGGCTATACACACCAGGTCTCCAGTGTACCTTCACAACCCAGTGCGTCCTGTGCCAACTCCTCGCACTCTCCCTCAAGTGTGCTTTTGCAGTCAGGTGTGTCCTGTTCCTGCTCCTCGCACTCTCCCTCAAGTGCGTGTCCCCAGTCAGGTCCGTCCTGTGCCTCTTCCCCGCACTCGCCCTGAGGTGCGTGTCATCAGCCCGGTGCCACCGGTACCGGACCCACGCCTCAAACCTCCAGTGCGCCTCCACAGTCCAGAGCTTCCGGCAACAGTTCCCAGTCCAGAACCTCTGGCGACAGTTCCCAGTCCAGAGCTTCCTGCGACAGTTCCCAGTCCAGAACTTCTGGCGACAGTTCCCAGTCCAGAACTTCCGGCGACAGTTCCCAGTCCAGAACTTCCGGCGACAGTTCCCAGTCCCAGTTTTATGTCTAGGGGAGTTGTATGTCTAGGGTTTTTGTATGTCTATGTTGGCCTGATATGGTTCCCAATCAGAGACAGCTGTTTATCGTTGTCTGTGATTGGGGATCATATTTAGGTAGTCATTTTCCTCATTTGTGTTGTGGGATCTTGTCTACGTATAGTTGCCTTAGTGCACATCAGTAGCGGCACGTTTCGTTTGTGCTTTTTGTTGTTGTTTTGTTTATGATTTTCTCTATATTAAATATGTGGAACTCTACTCACGCTGCGCCTTGGTCTCATCATTACGACGATCATGACACAGTCAAAGGATAAAACCTTGTTCATCAAATTTCTGCCCTGCTAGAGCTGCCCCGGTCAACTGTAAGTGCTGTTATTGTGAAGTGGAAACGTCTAGAAGCAACAACGGCTCAGTTGTGAAGTGGTAAGCCACACAAGCTCACAGAATGGGACTGCCAAGTGCTGAAGTGTGCAACGCATAAATATTGTCTGTACTCGGTTGCAACACTCACTACCAAGTTCCAAACTGCCTCTGGAAGCAATGTCAGCACAAGAACTGTTTGTCGGGAGCTTCATGAAATGGGTTTCCATGGCCGAACAGCTGCAAACAAGCCTAAGATCACCATGCACAAATCGAAGCGTCGGCTTGAATGGTGTAAAGCTCGCCGCCATTGGACTCTGGAGCAGTGGAAATGCGTTCTCTGGAGTGATTAGTCATACTACCATCTGGTAGTCCGACGGACAACTCTGTATTTGGCGGATGTCAGGAGAAGGAGAACGCTACCTGCCTGAATGCATAGTGCCACCTTTAAAGTTTGCTGGAGGAGGAATAATGGTCTGGGGCTGTTTTTCATGGTTTGGGCTAGGCCCCTTAGTTCCAGTGAAGTGAAATATTAATGCTACAGCACACAATGACCTTCTAGACGATTATGTGCTTCCAACTTTGTGGCAACAGTTTAGGTAAGGCCCTTTCCTGTTTCAACATGACAATGCCCTTGTGGACAAAGCGAGGTCCATTCAGAAATGGTTTGTCGAGATCGGTGTGGAATAACTTGACTGGCCTGCACAAAGCCCTGACCTCAACCCAATTTGGGATGAATTGGAACGCCAAATGTGAACCAGACCTAATAGGTCGGCCAACATCAGAGTCCGACCTAACTAATGCTAATCAAGTTATTGATTTCATGAATCTTATTTCTTAGGCTGCATGTAGTAATATGGACTATTTATTGCCCTTTCCTGGGTAGCTTATTAGAGATAGACATAATATGGGAAACCACAAACAAAGCATGCAGTCAGTCAGGGTGCAGGGGTTAGGCTATGAACCCATCTGCTTGGTTCTCTCACCCCTTCCAGGCTTTTGGGTGGGAGGGAGGACAATGAGCCTGTGGTTACAGATGTAAGCAATGTCCCCATGCTCTCTGGCAGCCTTCATAGCTGGGATCAGTTTCAGAGTAGTCCTCATTGAGGAAGATGTTGGTTCCTCTCCATAACAACCACTGTGTCTTTGTACCTCAGGAAATGTACCACTATTGACCTGGGTCTGTCACCTGGGCCATAGGTTTTCCAATCCTATGGGCGCACTCCACCTCAATCTTCTTCTGATCTATCTGCAGCTTTTCATCGATTATTTTTCACACTTTCTCCTCAGACTCCGTCCAGGTCTTGTGTGGAGACTGGGATTTCATTTACAACAATGTTATTTTGCCTTGATTGTCCTTCTTGGTACTCCTGTTTGCCTGTCATTACTAACATCGATCATACAAATCAATTTTTTCAAATCCACACAGGGCTTCCACCATCATTTAAATTTAAGCATCAGGTGTCGGGCTTACACCCACATCCAGCCAAACATAGAGGATAAGCCATACAGTATTTTTATTTTTTATTTTTATTTAACCAGGTAAACTAGTTGAGAAGAAGTTCTCATTTACAACTGTGACCTGGCCAAGATAAAGCAAAGCAGTGCGACACAAAGAACAACACATAGTTACACATGGAAAAAACAAGCGTACAGTCAATAACACAATAGAAAAAAAGAAAGTCTATATACAGTGTGTGCAAATGCCGTGAGGAGGTAGGCAATAAATAGGCCATAGTAGCGAAGTAATTACAATTTAGCAGATTAACACTGGAGTGATAAATGAGCAGATGATGATGTGCAAGTAGAAATACTGGTGCAAAAGAGCAGAAAAGTACATCAAAACTATATGGGGATGAGGTAGGTATATTGTGTGGGCTATTTACAGATGGACTATGTACAGCTGCAGCGATCGCTTAGCTGCTCAGATAGCTGATGTTTAAAGTTAGTGAGAGAAATAAAGTCTCCAGCTTCAGCGAGTTATGCAATTCGCTCCAGTCACTGGCAGCAGAGAACTGGAAGCAAAAGCGGCCAAAGGAGGTGTTGGCTTTGGGGATGACCATTGAGATATACCTGCTGGAGCGCGTGCTATGGTTGGGTGTTGTTATTGTGACCAGTGAGCTGAGATAAGGCGGAGCTTTACCTAGCATAGCCAGTGGGTCTGGCGACGAATATGTAGTGAGGGCCAGCCGACTAGAGCATACAGGTCGCACTGGTGGGTGGTATAAGAAGCTTTGGTAACAAAACGACTGGCACTGTGATAGACTGCATCCAGTTTGCTGAGTAAGCTGTTGGAAGCTATTTTGTAGATGACGTCGCCGAAGTCGAGGATCGGTAGGATAGTCAGTTTTACTAGGGTAAGTTTGGCGGCATGAGTGAAGGAGGCTTTGTTGCAAAATAGAAAGCCGATTCTAGGTTTGATTTTGGATTGGAGATGTCTAATATGAGTCTGGAAGGAGAGTTTACAGTCTAGCCAGATACCTAGGTATTTGTAGTTGTCCACATATTCTAAGTCAGAACCGTCCATGGTAGTGATGCTAGTCGGGCGGACAGGTACGGACAGCGAACGGTTGAAAAGCATGCATTTGGTTTTACTAGCATTTAAGGGCAGTTGGAGGCCACGGAAGGAGTGTTGTATGGCATTGAAGCTCGTTTGGAGGTTAGTTAACACAATGTCCAAAGAAGGGCCAGATGTATACAGAATGGTGTTGTCTGCGTAGAGAGCAAGAGCGGCATCATTGATATACAGAGAAAAGAGTCGGCCCGAGAATTGAACCCTGTGGTACCCCCATAGAGACTGCCAGAGGTCCGGACAACAGGCCCTCCGATTTGACACACTGAACTCTGTCTGCGAAGTAGTTGGTGCACCAGGCGAGGCAGTCATTTGAGAAACCAAGGCTATTGAGTCTGCCGATAAGAATACGGTGATGGACAGAGTCGAAAGCCTTGGCCAGGTCGATGAAGACGGCTGCACAGTACTGTCTTTTATCGATGGCGGTTATGATAGCGTTTAGTACCTTGAGCGTGGCTGAGGTGCACCCGGATTGCACAGCGGAGAAGGTACGGCGGGATTCGAAATGGTCAGTGATCTGATTATTAACATGTCTTTCGAAGACTTTAGAGAGGCCGGGCAGGATGGATATAGGTCTGTAACAGCTTGGGTCTAGAGTGTCACCTCCTTTGAATAGGGGAATGACCGCGGCAGCTTTCCAATCTTTAGGGATCTCGGACGATACAAAAGAGAGATTGAACAGGCTTGTAATAGGGGTTGCAACAATGGCGGCTAGTTTTAGAAAGAGAGGGCCCAGATTGTCTAGCCCAGCTGATTTGTACGGGTCCAGGTTATGCAGCTATTTCAGAACACCTGCTATCTGGATTGAAGGAGACACTGGGGAGGCTCGGGCAAGTAGCTGCCGGGGGGGGGGGGGGGGGGGCTGTTGGCCGGGGTAGCCGGGAGGAAAGCATGGCCAGCCGTAGAGAAATGCTTATTGAAATGTTTGATTATCATGGATTTATCGGTGGTGACCATGTTATCTAGCCTCAGTGCAATGGGCAGCTGGGAGGAGGTGCTCTTGTTCGCCATGGACTTTACAGTGTCCCAAAACTTTTTGGAGTTAGAGCTACAGGATGCAAATTTCTGTTTGAAAAAGCTAGCCTTTGCTTTCCTGACTGACTGCGTGTATTGGTTCCTGACTTCCCTGGACAGTTGCATATCGCGGGGACTATTCGATGCTATTGCAGTCCGCCACAGGATGTTTTTTTGTGCTGGTTAAGGGCAGTCAGGTCTGGAGTGAACCAAGGGCTATATCTGTTCTTAGTTCTACATTTTTTTAAAGGGGCATGCTTATTTAAGATGGCGAGGAAAATACTTTTAAAGAACGACCAGGCATCCTCAACTGACGGGATGAGGTCAATATCCTTCCAGGATACCCGGGCCAGGTCGATTAGAAAGGCCTGGTCACAGAAGTGTTTTAGGGAGCGTTTGAAGGTGATCGGGGGTGGTCGTTTGACCGCGGACCCATAGCGGATGCAGGCAATGAGGCAGTGCTCGCTGAGATCCTGATTGAAAGCAGAGGGCAAGTTGGTCAGGATAATATCTATGAGGGTGCCCATGTTTACGGATTTAGGGTTGTACCTGGTGAGTTCCTTGATGATTTATGTAGCGGGAAAGTTAGCAGAAAGGTAGCAGAACATTAGCACAACTAAAGCTGTAGATGATCCGTATCTACATGATAGGCTATACTCACTGAGGATGGGCCCAATCCTCTTAGCAGAGGGTTACCAGAACATTAGCAGAATATTAACAGAAGGTTAACACAACTAGCAGAACATTTGCGGAACATTAGAAGAACGTGAACACAACTAGCAGAACATAAGCACAAGGTTAGCATAACATTATAGGAGAACATGAACAAAGATTAGCAGTAACACAAGGGGTTCTACTCACTGTGGATGGAGCCGATCTTATTGCTCATAGCGTAGCGGATCAGCTGGTTGCCCGAGTCGTACATGACGAAGATCTGGTCGACGCTGAGCTGCTGGGTAGACTGCACGGCCCTGACCTCCTCGTCATTGGGACAGCTCTGGTAGGTGATGGTCTGACGCCACTGGTAGGCCTTGGTCTGGACACTGCCATCCGGTAGGCTCACAGTGTAGTCGCGGTTGGAGGAGGAGGTGATCACTGAAGAGAATAGGGAAAATGGAGTGTTACTACATTGAACATCCATATACATACTTGGTATCATAAGTATTCACCACCCTTGGCTTTTTTCACATTTTGTTGCGTTACAAAGTGGGATTTGATTTTGATTTGATTTAGAATTGATTTAAATAGATTTCATTTAGAATTTTTGTCATTGATCTAGACAAAATAGTCCATAATGTCAAAGTGAAAAGAAAATGTGACACATTTTTTCCAATTAATACGAGAACTAGAATATAGTTGTTGCATAAGAATTCACCTCTTTTGTTTAGCCAAGCCTAAATTAGTTCAGGAGTCAAAATTGGCTTAACAAATCACATTGTATGAAATAATACGGGTTGACATTAATATTTTAGGACTACCCCTTCCTCTACATACAATATCTGTAAGTTCCCTCAGTCAAGTGCTGAATTTCAAACACAGATTCAACTACAAAGACCAGAGAGCTTTTTCAAAGCCTTTATAAAGAAGGGCAGTGTTGGTAGATGGGTAACAATAACACGTCAGACATTGAATATCTCTTTAAGCATGGTCTAGTAATAAGCATGCTGTGGATGATGTACTGAACCACCCAGACACATCAACAATACAGTCGTCCTTCTGAACTGAGCTGCAGGACTGGAAGGAAAATACGCAGGGATTTCACCATGAGGTCATTTGTGATTTTAAATGGCTGTGATTGGAGAAAACTGAGGATGGAGCAACAACATTGTAGTGACTCCACAATAATGACCTAAATTAAGAATATAAATGTGCAGAATATATAGAGAATAGTCCAAAACATGTATCCTGTATGCAACCAGGTAATAAAATACTACTGCAATAAAAGCACGCAAAGGAATATACTTTTTGGCCTAAACGGAAAGTCTTATATTTGGGGCTAATCCAACACAACACATCACTGAGTAATTGCCTCCTTATTGTCAAGCATAGTGGTGGCTGCATCATGGTATGGGTATTCTTGAGGCAAAGACTGGGGAGTTTTCAGGATAAATAGAAACGGGATGGAGCTAATCAGATGCAAAATCCTAGAGGAAAACCTGGTTCCTTCTGCTTTCCAACAAACACTGGGAGAGGAATTCACCTTTCAGCAGGACAACAACCTAAAACACAAGGCAAAATCTACACTGGAGTTGCTTACCAAGTTACAGTTTGACTTAAATTTGCTTGACAATCTATGGCAAGACTTAAATATTTCTGTCTAGCCATGATCCCTAACACCTTGATAGAGCTTGAATAATTGTTTTAATAATAATGGTCAAATATTACACAATCCAGGTGTGCCGAGTTCTCCAAGAAGACTCACAGCTGTAATTGCTGCCAAAAGTGTTTCTAATACAATGTGTTTCATGAAAAGAATAGGAAAGACTACTATCTGGTTGCACGTAAGAGCACTTTGATTAATAACAACATTGGGATTAATGCTGACCTTTCTTATGTGATTAGATGTACTACAAACTGTGATAGTGTCGAGTTCCAGGGTTGGCGTCAATTCCATTTAAATTCAGGAGATCAAAATAATTTTTGTTTACTTCCTGAATTGACTCAATTGAAATGGAATAGACCCCAAGTCTCCATTCCAAGTTATATTGGTGTGGTCGTGACTTACGGTTGCTGCCATACTGGTAGATCTCCTTGTAGGGGTCGATCTGGACAGTGGAGCCGCGTGGGACCTCAGGGAGACGGCCCTCCAGCTCGGTGCTCACCACCAGGTGGTCGTGCTCGTCGATGCCCTTGAACTCCTGCTTGATGGTCAGCCTCTCGTTGCCCGGTAAGAAGGTCACCTCGGCCTGCCTGGAGAACACGCCACCTGGAGGGGGAGCGGGGGGGGGGGGGGGGTTGAAGGTGGTTGTGGGGTTGAGGGTGTTGTGTGCGAGCAGAGATGGGGGTGGGAGAAGGAAAGAGAGAGACAACCAAACCTCATCGGTTCTCTTCAGCTCCTGAGCACAAATCTAGGATCATCTTGCCTTGCCCAAAAGCTAACCATTATGTGATGAAACACAAAACCTAGCCGTACCTAAGATCAGCATTTAGGGGCAAGTTCATTCTGCATCCCCACCCATACCCTTGAGTGTATCCCCCCACTTTTAGTTCTCCCTAGAGCCAACAACATTACACATTAAAGGGGAATATTTTGAAAGAAGTGAAGCCAGCTGGAAGCAATGAGCTTGAGCAACATTTTGATGCCGAAAAGCAGAAAGATTAACCAAAAACGGTAACACAGAACAAATTCCCCATAATTTTCCCCATCATCGTTCTCCCTACAAATATTGTCCTAGTGGAAGATTAAAGCGGAGGTCAACATGTTGAGGAACGTTTCAAAAAGGGAAAGATAGTCCTAATCACTTGGCACAATTCATTCAAACGTCCACGTATACCACTCAAAAGGCCAGTAGAGAAACTACTTTCTCTGAGCAAAGAGATTGGCAGTGTCCGAATATCCTTACTTGCATTCTAAATAGAAGGCATTTTGGGTATGCAAAAAAATTATATTCATTATGCATATGTGAAATGTCCAAAATGTTGTATGCTTTAAATGCCATGATGTCATACTCATTTCAGCTTTTAATCTAGTAGAATTCGCTGCATACCATTGAGAAATAGAATCGTCTTTCGAGACCAACGTGTGTTTGACAACAGCTGATAATCAGCTGAGGGGACACGCTCTACCAAAATGAGCGAATGGCGGGAATCAACGCAATTGTGCATTAGATGACACATTCTCAGTATGGATGAGCCTAGTATGCTACTTTAATGCATTTGTTTTTACTAAACAGTACATTCTTAACAGTATGTAGTACTATTGGTACACAGTATGCCATTTAGGTAAGTAAGGCAGATTTTGGACATAGCCTCTGACTATTAAAAAAAATCTGTCATTCAAAGAGAGCAAATAAATCAAGCTTAACTTGAATAAATGTTGACCTAATCATCAATCCCACCGTGGTCATTCACACCTGTCTTTGAAGGACATCTCATTAGACCACAACAAAGACCCAAGCCCCAGGTACTTTTGCTACAATGGAGGGAGAAGCTAAACCAAATGCTACCCAACACACATGAGAAAAGCCTAATGTATTCAAATCATCTGCTGCCTTTTAATGACACTATGGCACTTTATCAACTGTTTTTCCTTGATTTGTTATGAATCAAGAAAGCGAGGAATCACTTTTGTGATTCACCCAAATGTCAGCTCTTACCTTAAAACAACTCTTAATGACACAACAATGTGCAAGATTGACACAATGTGCAAGATAATCGTCAAACAGCTCTTACCGATGATGCTGAAGCCGTTCTCATAGCCGGGCTGCTCCAGAGCGAAGGCCCAGCCGATGACCCCTCCCAGGGAAGACAGGGGCTGCAGGGAGGGTCCCAGGCCGGCCGGGATGGTACTGATGGCCACGTAGGCGCGCCCATCGTTGGCCACCACGTACGAGTGCAGGTCGTTGTTGGAGAGCTCCAGCGGCGAGGGCGTGTTGCCCACAAACACCCGGCCATTCACTTTGCCGTTCATTCGCTGGGGCTTACCTGCGTGTGGAATGTGAGGAAACTAACTACATTCGATTTGAATTCATGCAACTTTAAATGTAACTGATGTGTGACTGTGTGTCAAGCATTATCAGGTTTTCAATTTCTTTACAAAATATTGAATCATTCTTATACTTTATATCACATATTTCATTATAATGAAGGAAGCAGGCTAGCCCTAACCCTTATTACGCAAATACTGTATGTACTTTGGGTGTGGGGTTACTCCTACCTTCAGCCACACAATCCTTGCCATTGCCATAGAAACCAGGCCTACATTGGCAGCAGTAGCCATTGGTGTAATCCTTACAGTCAGCGAAGGACGAGCACTTCTGCCTGTTACTGGCGCATGTCTCAGAATTGTACGCAAACACTGCCAAAAAGAAGACAAACCACATTCTTAGAAAAATAACCATTTAGAAAAAAAAGGTGCTATCTAGAACCTAAACAGGTTATCCAGCTGTCCCCATAGGAGAAACCTTTGAAGAACTCTACATGGAACGCAAAAGGGTTCTACTGGGAACCAAAAAGAGTTCTACCTAGAATCAATAAGGATTATCCAATGGGGACTGTCAAAGAACCCTTTTGGAACCCTTTTTTTCTAAGAGTGTAATTTCATTGTAGTTCTTGTTTGCTACAAAATACTTTGATAGGCCGGTTAAACAAAGCAGCATGGCTCAAAACAAAGAAGCTCAAAACAAACCAGCATGCCTTGCCCTAACTGCACACACATAACTAACATCAACAACATGCATGATAGTTTTTCATGGTTGTACGCGAAAAGAAGACTAACTACATTCCGTTTGATTTTATGCGCTGTTTGTAACTTATTTTTGAAAACTTATTTTGTAGTAATGTTATTGCTACCGTCTCTTATGACCGAAAATAACTTCTGGACATCAGAACTGGGATTACTCACCACGAACTGGAAGAAGCTATTTCCTTTAACGAGTCAGATGAGAAAAATATACTGCTCTCCCGGGAACAGGCCCAGATCCCCGTCATTTCCGTGTAGAAAAGACGGGGGAAAAGAGGAAGCAGATCGGGCTGCCTTTTGAGAATCCGTAGGCGAGTGAGTAAATTCCCACTACGATTATCCGTCCAACGGGACATTAAGAACTGTAACATCTTCTGTTTCACCGAGTCGTGGCTGAACAACGACACAGATAATATAGAGCTGGAGGGATTTTCAAAGCACCGGCAGAACAGAGAAGCTACGTCTGGTAAGACGAGGGGTGGGAGTGTGTGTCTTTTTGTCAATAACAGCTGGTGTCTAATATTAAAGAAGTCTCGAGGTATTGCTTGCATGAGGTAGAGTACCTTATGATAAGCTGTAGACCACACTATCTACCAAGAGAGTTTAACTATGTTGTTCGTAGCCGTCTATTTACCACCACAGACCGAAGCTGGCACTAAGACCCCACTCAACCAACTCTATAAGGCCATAAGCAAACAAAATAAATGCTCACCCAGAAGCAGCGCTCCTAGTGGCCGGGGATTTGAATGCAGGCAAACTTAAATCAGTTTTAACTAATTTTTAAGTGGTCAGATGACGTGGATGCTACGCTACAGGGCTGTATTGCTAGCACAGACTGGAATATGTTCCGGTATTCTTCCAATGGCATTGAGGAGTACACCACATTAATCACTGGCTTCATCAATAAGTGCATCGATGACGTCGTCCCCACCGTCACTGTACATACATACCCCAACCAGAAGCCATGGATTACAGGCAACATCAGCACTGAGCTAAAGGGTAGAGCTGCCGCTTTCAAGGAGAGGGACTCTAACCTGGAAGCTTATAAAAGATCCTGCTATGCCCTCCAACGAACCATAAAACAGGCAAAGCGTAAATACAGGACTAAGATCGAATCGTACTACACTGGCTCCAACGCTCGTCGGATGTGGCAGGGCTTGTAAACCATAACAGACTACAAAGGGAAGCACAGCCGAGAACTAACCAGTGACAGCAGCCTACCAGACTAGCTAAATAACTTCTATGCTCGCTTCGAGGCAAGTATCACTGAAACATGCATGAGAGCATCAGCTGTTCCGGACGACTGTGATCACGCTCTCTGCAGTCGATGTGAGCAAGACTTTCAAACAGGTTAACATTCACAAGGCCGCAGGGCCACATGGATTACCAGGACGTGTACTCCAATCATGCGCTGACCAACAGGCAAGTGTCTTCACTGACATTTTCAACCTCTCCCTGACTGAGTCTGTAATACCTACATATTTCAAGCAGATCACCATAGTCCCTGTGCCCAAGGAAGCGAAGGTAACCTGCCTAAATTATTACTGCCGCATAGCACTCACGTCAGTAGCCATAAAATGCTTTGAAAGGCTGGTCATTGCTCACATCAACAGCATCCTCCCAGATACCCTAGACCCACTCCGATTCGCATACCGCCCCAACAGATCCACAGATGACCAAATCTCAATCGCACTCCACACTGCCCTTTTCTACATGGACAAAAGGAACACCTATGTGAGAATGCTGTTCAACACCATAGAGCCACCGAAGCTCATCAATAAGCTAAGGCCCCCAGGACTAAACACCTCCCTCTGCAACTGGATCCTGGACTTCCTGACAGGCCTTCCCCAGGTGGTAAGTGTAGGCAACAACACGTCTGCATCGCTGATCCTCAACATGGATCCCCAGATCCTCAAAAAGTTCTACAGCTGCACCATTGAGAGCATCCTGACCGGGTGCATCAGCTCCTGTTATGGCAACTGCTTGGCATCTGACCGTAAGGCACTACAGAGGGTAGTGCGTACGGCCCAGTACATCACTGGGGCCAAGCTTCCAGCAATCCACGACCTACACTACCATTCTAAAGTTCGGGATCACTTAGAATGCCAGCATCTCGGAGTCGCCTCGTCACTGTTGACGTTGAGTCTGGTGTTTTGCGGGTATTATTTAATGAAGCTACCAATTGAGAACTTGTGAAGCGTCTGTTTCTCAAACTAGATACTCTAATGTACTTGTCCTCTTGCTCAGTTGTGCATTGGGGCCTCCCACTCCTCTTTCTATTCTGGTGAGAGTCAGTATGCGCTGTTCTGTGAAGGGAGTAGTACACAGCATTGTACGAGATCTTCAGTTTCTTGGCAATTTCTCGCATGTAATAGCCTTCTTTTGTCATAACAAGAATAGATTGACGAGTTTCAGAAGAAAGTTCTTTGTTTCTGGCCATTTTCAGCCTCTAATCAAACCCACAAACGCTGATGCTCTAGATACTCAACTAGTCTAAAGAAGGCCAGTTTTAGTGCTTCTTTAATCAGAACAACTGTTTTTAGCTGTGCTACATAATTGCAAAAGGTTTTTCTAATGATCAATTAGTCTTTTAATGTGATAAATGTGGATTAGCTAACACAACATGCCATTGGAACACAGAGTGATGGTTGATGATAATGGGCCAATGTATATCTATGTAGATATTTCATTTAAAAAATCCAGCTACAATAGTCATTTACAACATTATCAATGTCTACACTGTATTTCTGATCAATTGATGTTATTTTAATGGACGAAAAATTAGCTTCTCTTTCAAAAACAAAGACATTTCTAAGTGACCCCAAACTTTTGGAAGGTAGTGCATAAAATAGATGGTGTCAGAGGAAAGCCCATAAAATTATCAGAGACTCCAGTTACCCAACTCATAGACTGTTTTATCTGCTACTGCATGGCAAGCGCTACCGGAGTGCCAAGTCTAGGACCAAAAGGTTCCTTAACAGCTTCTACCCCCAAGCCATAAGACTGCTAAACAATTAATCAAATGGCCACTGGACTATTACATTGACCCCCCCCCCATTTATTTTGTACACTGCTGCTACTCACTGTTCATTATTTATGCAAAGTCACTTCACCCCTACCTACAAATTACCTCAACTAACCTGCACACTGACTCGGTACCAGTACCCCCTGTATATAGCCTCGTTATTGTTATGTTATTGTGTTACTTTTTATCATTTTTTACTTTAGTTTATTTGGTAAATATTTTCTTAACTCTTCTTGAACTGCACTGTTTGGTTAAGGGCTTGCAAGTAAGCATTTCACGGTAAGGTCTACACTTGATGTATTTGGCGCATGTGACAAATAAAGTTTGATTTGATTTGGTTGATGAGAAATTGGCTTCTTCTCTTCTTGTCTTTTTAAGAAACGTGTGTGTTGAAAATGCCAAACTAATTGTATAATCTATTTACATACACTTCAAACGGAAATACCTTATTTACACAAGTATTCAGACCCTTTGCTATGAGACTCGAAATTGAGCTCAGGTGCATCCTGTTTCTGTTGATCATCCTTGAGAGGTTTCTAAAACTTGACTGGAGCCCACCTGTGGTAAATTCAATTGATGGGATATGATTTGGAAAGACACACAGCCCAGCTACCCTGAGCCGACCCAGCAAAAACCAAGCCATGAGGTCGACGGAAATGTCCGTAGAGCTCCAAGACAGTATTGTGTCGAGGCACATATCTGGGGAAGAGTACAAAACAATTCTGCAGCATTGAAGTTCCCCAATAACACAGTGGCCTCCATCATTCTTAAATGGAAGAAGTTTGGAACCAAGACTCTTCCTAGAGCTGGCCGCCCGGCCAAACTGAGCAATCGGGGGAGAAGGGCCTTGGTAAGGGAGGTGACCAAGAACCCGATGGTCACTCTGACAGAGCTCCAGCGTTCCTCTGTGGAGATGGGAGAACCTTCCAGAATGACAACCATCTCTGCAGCACTCCACCAATCAGGCCTTTATGGTAGAGCGGCCAGACGGAAGCCACTCCACAGTAAAAGGAGTGCTGTTGTTCTTGTCTATAACTGTTCGGTACTTTGTCATGTATTTGTATGTTTTATGTGGACCCCAGGAAGAGTAGCTGCTGCATGTGCAGTATCTAATGGGGATCCTAATAAACTATTCTAAACCAATGTTTCTGTCATGGCAATCTTGACTAATATTCTATTCCCGGTCACAATTTTCAGACACAGATTCAATTGTTGTTTCTTTCATGGCTTACCGTCAACATCAAGGTCATCATCTTCATCCACGACCACCACCTGTGGGGTTTGAGGCTCATAGCGTGGTGGCTGCGGCTGGGCCGGCTGGACAGGCTCAAGGTAACTGGGCTGGACCGGCTCAGGGTATCTGGGCTGGTTCGGCTCAGGGTATCTGGGCTCGGTCGGCTCAAGGTAGCTGGGCTGGGTCGGCTCAGGGTAGCTGGGCTGGGTCGGCTCAGGGTAGCTGGGCTGGGTCGGCTCAGAGTAGCTGGGCTGGGGCGGCTCAGAGTAGCTGGGCTGGGGTGGCTCAGGGACAACAGGGTATCTGGGCTGGTACTGGACCGGGTGGACAGTTGGGGGCAGCTCTTGTTCAGGTGTCTCCTCTTCCTCCTCGTGCTCATAGGGAGGGAATTCAATCTCCTGTTGTTCTCCAGTGTTTCTGAGTGGAAACTCTGGCACGGACTCCATCTGCCCACCTGCCATGCCCTCCTCTGGGGACAGGTTGGTGACCTGGCCTGGGGTAATGGAGTAGAAGATCGGGGAGGTGCCGATCTCATACACCCACACACCACGCCTGCCTGAGTTTGTCTCCCTAGCGGAAGACCGAATGGATCATTATGAGACCTGCCTCTATGAAGAAGCTTTATGCATATGTCAGGTTATTGTAATCATTACATAATTACCATAATGCAATGTAACTATGCAAATACCAGGTCAAAACATAATGACAGAAACCTAACCAAGTTTTCTATGAACAACACTTACTAAGCCTATGTAAAGTTCTTGGAGCATCTGGAAGCACACTATAGAAATCCAACCAATCAACCAACCAATCAACCACCCCAACGAACCCACCAACCAGCCCACCCACCAACCAATCAACTTACTCAGAGAGCTGTCTGATGGACGTCTCGTTGTCGGTGGCAATGCGGTAGTAGGGCCCCGGGCTGCTGCTCCAGTTGAACCAGCCCTTGACCCGGCCCTTGACGAAGCCGGTGTGGACTAGCTCGCTCTGGCCCGCCACAGGCGTGGAGATGTACTGCAGCCCCTCCCTGGGGTAGAACAAGATGGCGTAGGAGGCGGACGCCATGGACGCCACCACCAGCTGGAACGTGTTTCTCTACATGGTAAAAAGAAAAGATAGAGGGAAACTGAGTCCTAGCACCCTATTACTTCTTTAGTGTACTACCTTTGAGTTTGGCTTGGTAGAGTGAACTAAATATGTAACAAAAAAAATCTATGTAGTCCACCACAAAAACTGCAAAACTGCAGGTAACACAGTTGGAAAGATTATGCAACCATGAGTAACATCACTCTAATTATAATGTACCTCCATACCTGTAACAACATTGTACAATGTATGGGTTTTAGGCAACTTCATATTAGGTGGATAGAAAATCTGGTCTCAAATTATAATTTCAAGTGCTGTCCATATCAATGTGGCATTAAAACAAGTTTATCAACTGTTCAGTATATCCAATGACATATTTTAAAAGACACAAAATGAATATGACCCTATCTAGGCCAAGCGATGAGGGTCGTCCTTACCTTTCTGTCCAGCCCATCTCCTCGACCAGGCACGCCGTGGGCCGCCACGTTCTCCCATGTGATGATTAAGGCGTGGGTGGGCTTGATCTCATCGTCCTGAGGGAATGCCTGGTTGATGTGGTCAGTGGTCCGGAGAAGAATGGAGGGTCTGCTATCCTGTCGGTAGTACACCTTCCCCACTCCGTCGCTGTTGTCCAGATCTCCGAGGAAAACCGCTATCATTCTGAAGCTGGCAGGCATCTTTCCCAGGTACTCAGACTCCACCTGAGGTTCTTCTACTGACAGAAAGCCATTGGTGTTGATCTGGGATTGGATGATCACAAATGTGTTATTATCAGCAAAGACATGGATGCACATTTCTCTGCAGAATTTTCTGCAAATTCAACATTTTCTCATAACGCCAAATTTAAATATAGCCTAGAGTTCAAATAGGTTTTTGGATAATGATATTTTTGAACCACAGTGTGGTTGAGGTAACAATTGTCAATGTCCATGATACAATTGGAGATCCTGTCACTTTTTACCCCAAAACTGCTGGGAATGACCGGCTGTGGGGTTCAGAAAGTTAATTTTATCATGATGACTTCAACTAGAATTTAAATCTTAGGAATTTTAAGAGAACCCTATCCTGCTGCAAAGTAAATATCCAGATTTACTGCACGGTCAGGGTCCTCGTGAAAATAGTTGTAAATCTTAACATGCCATGACCCCTCCTTCACATTAGTTAAGGCCTCCCCCCATCCCCCCAGGGAACATGGGGTATTTCTCTCCCCCTATTGTGAAAGATGTCTGAGGTTCCCCTTACTGATCTAAGATCAGTATATTCTAGAGCAGACCTTCTAAATATGATATGGTTCCCCTACTGATCTAGGAACAGTTCAACCTGGACAAGGCCTGACTGCTTTATTTATACACTACATGACCAAAAGTATGTGGACACCTGATTGTTGAACATCTCATTCCAAAATCATAGGCATTAATATGGAGTTGGTCCCCCCTTTGCTGATATAACAGAATCCACTCTTAGGGGAAGGCTTTCTACTAGATGTTGGAACATTGCTGCAGTTTCCAGTCAGTCACAAGAGCATTAGTGAGGTCGGGTACTGATATTGGGCGATTAGGCCTGGCTCACAGTCGGCATTCCAATTCATCCCGAAGGTGTTCAATGCTGTTGAGGTCAGGTCTCGTTGCAGGCCAGTCAAGTTCTCCCACACCGATCTCAACAAACCATTTCTGTATGGACCTTGCTTTGTGCACGAGGGCATTGTCATGCTGAAACAGGAAAGTGCTACCACAAAGTTGGAAGCACAGAATCGTTTAGAATGTCATTGTATGCTGTAACATTCTAAACGTATGCCTTCACTGGAACTAAGGGGCCTAGCCCGATCCATGAAAAACAGCCCCAGACCATTATTCCTCCTCCACCAAACTTTACATTTTGGTGCCATCGGGCAGGTAGCGTTCTCCTGGCATCCATGAAACTCAGAATCATCCATTGGACTGCCAGATGGGGAAGCGTTATTCATTACTCCAGAGAATGCATTTCCACTGGTCCAGACTCCCAATAACGGCTTTACACCACTCCAGCCAAGGCTTGGCATTGTGCATGGTGATCTAAGGTTTGTGTCTGGCTGCTTGGCCATGGAAACCCATTTCATGAAGTGTCCAACTAACAGTGATTGTGCTGACGTTGCTTCCAGAGGCAGTTTGGAACTTGGTAGAGAAGTGTTGCGACTGAAGACAATCGATTTTTACGCTCTACATGCTTCATCACTCGACAGTCCCTCTCTGTGAGCTTGTGTAGCCTATCACTTAATTTCCACTTCACAATAACAACACTTACAGTTGACCGGGGCAGCTCTGGCAGAATTTTTACGAACTGACTTGTGCCACGTTGAAAATCACTGAGCTCTTCAGTAAGGACAATGTACTGCCGATGTTTGTCTATAGAGATTGCATTGGTCTGTGCTCGATTTTATACACCTGTCAGCAACGGGTGTGGCTGAAATAGCCAAATCCTCCAATTTGAAGGGTTGTCCACATACTTTTTTCCCACATTTTGATACATTACAGCCTTAATCTAAAATTGATTGAATAAAAACATTACCTCATCAATCTACAAACAATACCCCTTATTGATGAAGCGAAAACAGATTTTTTGAAAATGTTTGCAAACGTATAAAAACATAAAACAGAAATACCTTATTTACAAAAGGATTCAGACCTTTTGCTATGAGACTCGAAATTCAGCTCAGGTGCATCCTGTTTTCATTGATCAACCTTGAGATGTTTCTACCACTTGGAGTCCACCTGTGGTAAATTAAATTAATTGGACGTGATGTGGAAAGGCACACACCTGTCTATATAAGGTCCCACAGTTGACAATACATCAGAGCAAAAACCAAGCCATGAGGTTGAAGGAATTGTCCGTAGAGCTCTGTGACAGGGTTGTGTCGAGGCACAGATCTGGGGAAAAAATGTTTGCAGCATTGAAAGTCCC
Source organism: Oncorhynchus kisutch (assembly GCF_002021735.2). Lineage (NCBI taxonomy): Eukaryota > Metazoa > Chordata > Actinopteri > Salmoniformes > Salmonidae > Oncorhynchus > Oncorhynchus kisutch. The sequence continues at coordinate 39,466,877 of NC_034193.2, forward strand.
CAAGAACACAGTGGCCTCCATCATTCTTAAATGGAAGAAGTTTGGAACTACCAAGAGCTGGCCGCCTGGCCAAACTGAGCCATCAGGAAAGAAGGGCCTTGGTCAGGGAGGTGACCAAGAACCCGATGATCACTCTTAACAGAGCTCCAGAGTTCCTCTGTGGAGATGGGAGAAACTTTCAGAAGGACAACGATCTCTGCAGCACTCCACCAATCAGGCCTTTATGGTAGAGTGGCCAGATGGAAGTCACTCCTCAGTAAAATACACATGACAGTCCACTTGGAGTTTGCCAAAAGGCACCTAAAGGACTCTCAGACCACAAGAAACAATATCCTCTGGTCTGATGAAACCAAGATTGAACTCTTTGGCCTGAATGCCAAGCGTCATGTCTGGATTAAACCAGCATCATGTTGTGGGGATGTTTTTCAGCGGCAAGGACTGAGCAACTAGTTAAGATCGAGGGAAAGATGAACAGAGAAAAGTACAGAGAGATCCTTGATGAAAACCTGCTCCGGAGCGCTCAGGATCTCAGACTGCGGCGAAGGTTCACCTTCCAACAGGACAACAACCCTAAGCACACAGCCAAGACAATGCAGGAGTGGCTTCGGGACAAGTCTCTGAATGTCCTTGAGGGGCCCAGCCGGAGCCCGGACTTGAACCCGATCAAACATCTCTGGAGAGACCTGAAAATAGCTGTGCAGCAATGCTCCCCATCCAACCTGACAGAGCTTGAGCGGATCTGCAGAGAGGAATGGGAGAAACTCCCCAAATACAGGTGTGCCAAGCTTGTAGCAACATACCCAAGAAGACTCGAGGCTGTAATCGCTGCCAAAGGTGCTTCAACAAAGTACTGAGTAAAGAGTCTGAATACTTAAAAAATGTGATATTTCAGTTGTTTTTTTATACATTGGCAAAAAAAACAGTTTTTGTTTTGTCATTATGAGGAATTGTTTATAAATTGATGAGGGGGAAAAAAAGATTTAGAATAAGGTTGTAATGTGGAAAATTCAAGGGGTCTATATACGTTCTGAACGCACTGTAGTGTAGTCAAATCATAATAAAGAACAGAGAAGAAAAACTGGTCTAAGGTCAGTGCTTGGGAATTTCCTCCTATACTGTGAAATATGGATATGAGTCATTGACCTATATTGTATTGTGATACACTGAGTATACCAAACATTAGGGACACCTTCTTACTATTGATTTGAACTGCAAAAACAGTAAATACTGTAGTATTTATTGTCGTATACTATAATATTTACAGTTAACTATAGTATATATTTTTTATATGCTATAGTAATTAATGTTGTGTTTTTGCAGACTGTATTATAATGTAGTATTTGCGGAAATTACTGTAGTACAGTGTCTTCAGAAAATATTCACAACCCTTGACTTTTTACAGTTGTGTTACAACCTGTATTTAAAATACAGTTTGTGTTACTGGCCTACACACAATACTCCATAATGTCAAAGTGGAATTATGTTTTAATTGATTTTTACAAATTAATAAAAAATTATACCTGAAATATCTTGAGTCAATAAGTATTCAACCCCTTTGTTATAGCAAACCTAAATAAGTTCAGGAGTAAAAATGAGCTTAACAAGTCACATAATTGTCCCATTTTGACCATAGTTCTTTTGTGTTTTCTTTGTTTTAGTGTTGGTCAGGACGTGAGCTGAGTGGGCATTCTATGTTGTGTGTCTAGTTTTTCCATTTCTATGTTTGGCCTGATATGGTTCTCACTCAGAGGCAGGTGTTAGTCATTGTCTCTGATTGGGAACCACATTTAGGTAGCCTGTTTAGTGTTGGGTTTTGTGGGTGGTTGTTTCCTGTCTTCTGTCTTTGTGTCTATGCACCAGATAGGACTGTTTTGGTTTTTTCACATTTGTTGTTTTGGTATTTTGTAGTGTTCACGTTTATGGTCTTTATTAAACATGTTGAACTCTAGCCACGCTGCGCTTTGGTCCGATCCTTCGTCCACAGAAGAAAACCGTTACAATAATAAGTTGCATGGACTCACTGTGTAAAATAATACTGTTTAACATGATTTTTTAAAGACTACCTTATCTCTGTACCCCACACATACAATTATCTGTATGGTCCCTCAGTCAAGCAGTGAATTTCAAACACAGATTCAACCACAAAGACCAAGGAGGTTTTCCAATGCCTTGCAAAGAAGGGCACCTGTTGGTAGATGGGTTAAAAAAAAGCAAACACTGAATATCCCTTTAAGCATGGTGAAGTTATTAATTACACTTTGGCTGGTGTATCAATACATAACAAAGATACAGGCGTCCTTCTTAACTCAGTTGCCGGAGACGAAGGAAACTGCTCAGGGATTTCACCACAAGGCCAATGTTGACTTTAAAACAGTTAGAGTTTAATGGCTGTGATAGGAGAAAACTGAGAATGGATCAACATCATTGTACTGTAGTTGTTCCACAACACTAACCTAAATGACAGATTGAAAAGAAGGAAGCCTGTACACAATAAAAATATTCCAAAATGTGCATCCTGTTTCCAATAAGATCTTTTGCATCTTTATATCCTGAATAAGAAACGTTATGTTTGGGGCAAATCCAATACAACACATCCCTGTGTACCACTCTTCATATTTTCAAGAATGGTGGTGGCTGCATCATGTTACGGGTACACTTGTCATCTGCAAGGACTAGGGATTTGTTTTGGGATAAAAAATAAACAGAATAGAGCTAAGCAAAGGCAAAATCCTAGAGGAAAACCTGGTTCAGTCTGCTTTCCAACAGACTTCACGAGACAAATTCTCCTTTCAGCAGGACAATAACCTAAAACACAAGGCCAAATCTACACTGGAGTTGCTTAAAAAAGACAACATTGAATTTTCCTGAGAGGCCTAGTTACTGTTTTGACTTAAATCAGTTTGAAAATCTTTGGCAAGACTTGAAAATGTCTGTCTAACAATGATCAACAACCAACTTGACAGAGCTTGAAGAATTAAAAAAAATAACGTGTAGAAAATATTGTACAATCCAGGTGTGCAATGCTCTTAGAGAATTACCCAGAAATATTTTTTTCCAACAAAGCAATACGCCTGAATTCACATCTGACAAGTCTCATGTATTTATATCCACTGTGTTTAGCCTAAAGGCAAATAGTTCAAATAGAATTTGAAATCTTTCAAATAGTTTAGCTGTCCTTTAAAAATCTTCCAAATCCTTTATCTGTGCTTGACTGAGCTTGACTGACACAATGGAACCAATTGATGTCTCCAAAGTGCACATGGCAGGTGCAAGCAAACAACACATAGTTCTTGACAGATTTTGAATACTTGATCGCAGTTCTAGCTGGAATTACTTGTGAATTCGTTTTTGTTTTTATCTGGAGAAAACGGGCGGATAACAACTACTGTTGAATAAAACTGTCTGCTAAATACCATCTATTATTATTATTAGCTGGCAATAGACTTTGGTTTGGACCAAAGGAGAATCTAGACTACAGTACTACATCTGGTTCAGGCTCTCACACTCAGCCCTTGGCCCCTTTCTCTAAACGACAACTCACCCAAAGGAACGCATTAATGACAAAAGCATCTGGGTGAATAGCCTCCCTCACAGCAGGTATTTGACTTGAAGAAAATACTTGTAGTGCAGGAGTCACTTGGCTGCATTGTGACAAGTCAGGGGCTATCAGAATTTGTCCTAAAGTCCTCCAGGGGTTGATAAGAGAGGAAGCCCTTCTAAAGCCAAAGCAGCACGTAGGCATTACCAATATCATTTTAGGAGACCCTTTCCACAAACCAAAATTAAGCCACTCCTGGATTTTGAATGCCTGCTCAACGGAGAATCTGACAGTCTTAATCTGGATTGTTGGCCTTAAAAAAATGGCTTTTTAGTCCAGGAATATAGGTTTACTCTGGGTCTGGAAAAGCGGACCCAAGAGAGTCCTGTGATGTTCAAGGCTGTAAAGTTATGCTATGAATGCTGTAAAGTTATCTTTGAGAACGCTTTCCTGAGAGGTAGGAACCTCATATTGGTTACATCATACAGATGCCTGGGATCATAGTTATCAGTTGAGGGGCAAGAAAAGCTGATACAGAGAGAGAGAGAGAGGGGGGGGGGGGAGTGAGAAGACGAACCAAGCACTTGCTTTTTAGATAAAGAGAGAGAAAGTGAGACGAATCAAGCAGTCTTGCCTCCTGTCCAACTTTCCAGACGTGTTAGTCTAATAATGGCATTGTTCATGGATACATCCTTAAGATTCCAACTGAAAAAGGCTTTACCTGGGTCATTCCACAAAAAGAGTGCCTTTGATATTTTAAGTAGACATTGTGCACCAACATTGCATTTTAAAAGCCTGTTATACACTGCTCAAAAAAATAAAGGGAACACTTAAACAACACAATGTAACTCCAAGTCAATCACACTTCTGTGAAATCAAACTGTCCACTTAGGAAGCAACACTGATTGACAATACATTTCACATGCTGTTGTGCAAATGGAATAGACAACAGGTGGAAATTATAGGCAATTAGCAAGACACCCCCAATAAAGGAGTGGTTCTGCAGATGTGGACCACAGACCACTTCTCAGTTACTATGCTTCCTGGCTGATGTTTTGGTCACTTCTGAATGCTGTCGGTGCCTTCACTCTAGTGGTAGCATGAGACGGAGTCTACAACCCACAACCTAGCAGCAGGACCGCTACCTCCGCCTTTGTGCAAGGAGGAGCAGGAGGAGCACTGCCAGAGCCCTGCAAAATGACCTCCAGCAGGCCACAAATGTGCATGTGTCTGCTCAAACGGTCAGAAACAGACTCCATGAGGGTGGTATGAGGGCCCGACGTCCACAGGTGGGGGTTGTGCTTACAGCCCAACACCGTGCAGGACAATTTTTTCATTTGCCAGAGAACACCAAGATTGGCAAATTCGCCACTGGCACCCTGTGCTCTTCACAGATGAAAGCAGGTTCACACTGAGCACATGTGACAGACGTGACAGTCTGGAGACGCCGTGGAGAACGTTCTGCTGCCTGCAACATCCTCCAGCATGACCGGTTTGGCGGTGGGTCAGTCATGGTGTGGGGTGGCATTTCTTTGGGCACAGCCCTCCATGTGCTCGCCAGAGGTATCCTGACTGCCATTAGGTACCGAGATGAGATCCTCAGACCCCTTGTGAGACCATATGCTGGTGCGGTTGGCCCTGGGTTCCTCCTAATGCAAGACAATGCTAGACCCCATGTGGCTGGAGTGTGTCAGCAGTTCCTGCAAGAGGAAGGCATTGATGCTATGGACTGGCCCGCCCGTTCCCCAGAACTGAATTGAATTGAGCACATCTGGGACATTATGTCTCGCTCCATCCACCAACGCCACGTTGTCCAGGAGTTGGCGGATGCTTTAGTCCAGGTCTGGGAGGAGATCCCGCAGGAGACTATCCGCCACCTCATCAGGAGCATGCCCAGGCATTGTAGGGAGGTCATACAGGCACATGGAGGCCACACACACTACTGAGCCTCATTTTGACTTGTTTTAAGGACATTACACCAAAGTTGGATCAGCCTGTAGTGTGGTTTTCCACTTTAATTTGAGTGTGACAGAGAAACTCAGCCATTTTTCCAGCCAAAGAGAGGAATCACAAAAAGCACAAATAGAGATAAAATGAATCACTAACCTTTGATGATCTTCATGAGATGACACTCATAGGACTTTATGTTACACAATACATTACGGAAAAAGCATAATCTGAGAACGGCGCTCAGAGCCCAAACCAGCCAGAGAAATATCCACCATGTTGGGTAGTCAACATTATTCATAAATAGAATTATAAATATTCACTTACCTTTGATGATCTTCATCAGAATGCACTCCCAGGAATCACAGTTCCACAAAAAAATGCTTGTTTTGTTCGATAATGTCCATCATTTATGTCCATTTATGTCCAAATAATTGTTTGTCACCAAACTGTTCCTGGATGGTTGGGAGAAGTTGCTCTCGGAGGATGTGTTGGTACCATTCATACCATGGCTATGTTCTTAGGCAAAATTGTGAGTGAGCCCACTCCCTTGGCTGAGAAGCAACCCCACACATGAATGGTCTCAGGATACTTTACTGTTGGCATGACACAGGACTGATGGTAGCGCTCATCATGTCTTCTCCGGATGCCCCAAACAATAGGAAAGGGGTTTCATCAGAGAAAATTACTTTACCCTAGTCCTCAGCAGTCCAATCCCTGTATCTTTTGAAGAATATCAGTCTGTCCCTGATGTTTTTCCTGGAGAAGTGGCTTCTTTGCTGCCCTTCTTGACGCCATTCTCCAAAAGACTTCGCCTCACTGTGAGTGCAGATGCACTCACACGTGCCTGCTGCCATTCCTGAGCAAGCTCTGTATCGGTGGTGCCCCGATCCCGCAGCTGAATAAACTTTAGGAGACGGTTCTGGCACTTGCTGGACTTTCTTGGGCGCCCTGGAGCCTTCTTCACAACAATTGAACCGCTCTCCTTGAAGTTCTTGATGATCCGATAAATGGTTGATTTAGGTGCAATCTTACTGGCAGCAATATCCTTGCCTGTGAAGTCCTTTTTGTGCAAAGCAATGATGATGGCACGTGTTTCCTTGCAGGTAACCATGGATGACAGAGGAAGAACAATGATTCCAAGCACCACTCTCCTTTTGAAGCTTCCAGTCTGTTATTCAAACTCAATCATCATGACAGAGTGATCTCCAGCCTTGTCCTCGTCAACACTCACACCTGTGTTAACGAGAGAATCACTGACAGGATGTCAGCTGGTCCTTTTGTGGCAGGGCTGCAATTCAGTTCAAATGTTTTTGGGGGATTCAGTTCATTTGCATGGCAAAGAGGGACTTTGCAATGAATTGCAATTCACTTGATCACTCTTCATAACATTCTGGAGTATGTGCAAATTGCCATCATACAAACTGAGGCAGCAGACTTTGTGAAAATTAATATTTGTGTCATTCTCAAAACTTTTGGCCTCGACTGTATGTGTGCCATTCAGAGGGTGAATCGGCAACACAAAAAATGTAAATGCCTTTGAACGGGGTATGGTAGTAGGTGCCAGGCGCACCAGTTTGTGTCAAGAACTGGCAACTCTGCTGTGTATCAACAACTGTGGGAATCATTGGAGTCAACTTGGGCCAGCATCCCTGTGGAACGCTTTTGACACCCTATAGAGTCCACGCCCTGATGAATTGAGGCTGATCTGAGGGCAAAAGGTGGGGGGTGCAACTCAATATTAGGAAGGTGTTCTTAATGTTTTGTACACTCAGTGTTCAGTATGATCTGTATGTTACAGAACTGTACATTTTTTCTAAAGATAACATTATGTAGTTCGTCAGAAGATCACTGAGTTAGAGAATCAACATTGACCATCTCAATGCACTTTAACATCCAGAATATAACAAGTCACAAAACCAAAATATTTTTTTCTTCTTCCTGAACAAACACACTAATGGACAAACCCACTCTTCTCCCACTCTTACAGAGCACTGAAAGAATTCAACTCCCTGAACCCCAACTCACACACACACATCCACCCTCTACCCCTCTGCCAACCTCTAAACATTCCCTCCCGGAAGTGTGTGTTTATGTGAGTGTGTCGGGGGCAATTTCATAGACAGCTGCTGGGACTGCTGGAAAGGCACTGACTAGAGCAACACAGCCTCGACCTGCACACCAGACGAGGGGGAGAGGGAAAGAGGGAGTGAAGGATGGAGGTAGGGGTAGCTCTCGGCATCTGCTGAAGCTCAACAGACCGTGATTGAGAGTGAAGGGGAAATCCCACATGCACAAGGGGTGTGGGAGCAGAGATTGGTGGAAGGAAAGCAGACTTTAGAACCCGTTGCTTAAGCTTATAGATGACACGCAACACAACGAGACGGTGAAGGGCAGCAGGAAAACGACACTCTGATATATCTTAAACAAACTCACACCAATGACCAGACAACATTTGCAAAAGTTTTTCTTCTTCCATTTGCTGTCGTGCTTTGAAACATTTTGGGATTTTTGTGGGTGGTTTAGAAAGAAATGACATCAAAACTGAAAAGAAAAAAACATGCAATATATATATACACACACCTACTCTTTCAAAGGGTTTTTCTTTATTTGTTTTACTGTTTTCTACATTGTAGAATAATAGTGAAGATGTCAAAACTATGAAATAACACATGGAATCATGTAGTAACCCAAAAAAGTGTTAAACAAATCAAAATATGTTTTATATTTGATATTCTTCAAAGAGCCACCCTTTGCCTTGATGACAGCTTTGCACACTCTTGGCATTCTCTAAAACCAGCTTCACCTGGAATGCTTTTCCAACAGTCTTGAAGTAGTTCCCACATATGCTGAGCTCTTGTTGGCTGCTTTTCCTTCACTCTGCGGTCCGACTCATCCCAAACCATCTCAATTTTGTTGAGGTCGGGGGATTGTGGAGGCCAGGTCATCTGATGCAGCACTCCATCCCTCTCCTTCTTGGTAAAATATACCTTACACAGCCTGGAGGTGTATTGGGTCATTGTCCTGTTGAAAAACAAATGATAGTCCCACTAAGTCCAAGCCAGATGGGATGGCGTATCGCTGCAGAATGCTATGGTAGCCATACTGTTTAAGAGTGCCTTGAATTTTAAATACATCACAAACAGTGTCACCAGCAAAGCACCCCCACACCATAACACCTCCTCCTCCATGTTTTACAGTGGAAAATACACATGCAGAGATCATCCGTTCACCAACACAGGTTAGAACCAAAAATCTCAAATTTGGACTCAGCAGACCAAAGGATAGATTTCCACCGATCTAATGTCCATTGCAAGTGTTCCTTGGCCCAAGCAAGTCTCTTCTTATTATTGGTGTCCTTTAGTAGTGGATAATTTGCAGCAATTCGACCATGAAGGCCTGAGTCACACAGTCTCCTCTGAACAGTTGATGTTGAGATGGGTCTATTACTTGAACTCTGTGAAGCATTTATTTGGCCTGCAATTTCTGGGGCTGGTAACTCTACTGAACTTATCCTCTGCAGCAAAGGTAACTCTGGGTCTTCCATTCCTGAGGCGGTCCTCATGAGAGCCAGTTTCATTCAACATAGCGCTTGATGGTTTTTGCGACTGCACTTGAAGAACCTTTCAAAGTTCTTGAAATGTTCCGGATTGACTGACCTTCATGTCTTAAAGTAATGATGGACTGTCGTTTCTCTATTCTTATCTGAGCTGTTCTTACCATAATATGGACTTTTCCTCCAGTCATGTCTGTTCTAGTGGCCATTTGTACTGATAAGAATTTTTATTGAACTTTTTCCATAGTTTTTATTTCTATTACGGTTTTTCAGTTTTTTTCTGTCCTATTTCATTTACTTTAATAGTACACTGCTCAAAAAAATAAAGGGAACACTAAAAGAACACATCCTAGATCTGAATGAATTAAATATTCTTATTAAATACTTTTTTCTTTACATAGTTGAATGTGCTGACAACAAAATCACACAAAAATTATCAATGGAAATCAAATTTATCAACCCATGGAGGTCTGGATTTGGAGTCACACTCAAAATTAAAGTGGAAAACCACACTACAGGCTGATCCAACTTTGATGCAATGTCCTTAAAACAAGTCAAAATGAGGCTCAGTAGTGTATGTGGCCTCAACGTGCCTGTATGACCTCCCTACAATGCCTGGGCATGCTGCTGATGAGGTGGCGGATGGTCTCCTGAGGGATCTCCTCCCAGACCTGGACTAAAGCATCCGCCAACTCCTGGACAGTCTGTGGTGCAACGTGGAGTTGGTGGATGGAGCGAGACATGATGTCCCAGATGTGCTCAATTGGATTCAGGTCTGGGGAAGGGCGGGCCAGTCCATAGCATCAATGCCTTCCTCTTGCAGGAACTGCTGACACACTCCAGCCACATGAGGTCTAGCATTGTCTTGCAGTAGGAGGAACCCAGGGCCAACCCAGGGCCAACCACACCAGCATATGGTCTCACAAGGGGTCTGAGGATCTCATCTCAGTACCTAATGGCAGTCAGGCTACCTCTGGCGAGCACATGGAGGACTGTGCGGCCCCCCAAAGAAATGCCACCCCACACCATCACTGACCCACCGCCAAACCGGTGATGCTGGAGGATGTTGCAGGCACCAGAACGTTCTCCACGGCGTCTCCAGGCTGTCACGTCAGTCACATGTGCTCAGTGTGAACCTGCTTTCATCTATAAAGAGCACAGGGCGCCAGTGGCGAATTTGCCAATCTTGGTGTTCTCTGGCAAATGAAAAACGTCCTGCACGGTGTTAGGCTGTAAGCACAACCCCCACCTGTGGGCGTCGGACCCTCATACCACCCTCATGGAGTCGTTTGAGCAGACACATGCACATTTGTGGCCTGCTGGAGGTCATTTTGCAGGGCTCTGGCAGTGCTCCTCCTGCTCCTCCTTGCACAAAGGCGGAGGTAGCAGTCCTGCTGCTAGGTTGTTGCCCTCCTACGGCCTCCTCCACGTCTCCTGATGTACTGGCCTGTCTCCTGGTAGCGCCTCCATGCTCTGGACACTACGCTGACAGACACAGCAAACCTTCTTGCCACATCTCGCATTGATGTGCCATCCTGGATGAGCTGCACTACCTGAGCCACTTGTGTGGGTTGTAGACTCCGTCTCATGCTACCACTAAAGTGAAAGCAACGCCAGCATTCAAAAGTGACCAAAACATCAGCCAGGAAGCATAGGAACGGAGAAGTGGTCTGTGGTCCCCACCTGCAGAACCACTCCTTTATTGGGGGTGTCTTGCTAAATGCCTATAATTTCCACCTGTTGTCTATTCCATTTGCACAACAGCATGTGAAATTTATTGTCAATCAGTGTTGCTTCCTAAGTGGACAGTTTGATTTCACAGAAGTGTGATTGACTTGGAGTTACATTGTGTTGTTTAAGTGTTCCCTTTATTTTTTTGAGCAGTGTATATCCTTGTGTGATGCCTTGGTGGGATGGAGGGAGGGAGGGAGGGAGGGAGGGAGGGAGGGAGGGAGGGAGGGAGGGAGGGAGGGAGGGAGGGAGGGAGGGAGGGAGGGAGGGAGGGAGGGAGGGAGGGAGGGAGGGAGGGAGGGAGGGAGGGAGGGAGGGGTTGGGGTTGTACTGTTCTTGTTCTCATATTTGAAAATCTATAAATACATATTTTTTAAGACTAAAATGTAAATGTAAAATGAACAGTAAGATTTAATGAAAAATGTGATCAATGTGATTTTTCCCTTCTGCAATTCCATTTAAGTACAATGTTGCTCTGATTGCATCCAGCCCTTTGTGTCGTTCTGCAATTAGTGGGTGGTATATTATCTGGCTAATCTGGTTGGAAGGGGTTCAAATAGCACTGGGAATATTTCTAAATTCCAGGATGTCACTCATTGGGAGGGGAGGAAGCTGTTCTGGACAGATAAATGCAGCCTTTTTTCAGGAAACTTTGTATGGAATATGTTTGTATGGAATATGTTTGTATGGAATATGTTTGTATGGAATATGTTTGTATGGAATAAAGTTTGTATGGAATATGTTTGTATGGAATATGTTTGTATGGAATATGTTTGTATGGAATATGTTTGTATGGAATAAAGTTTGTATGGAATATGTTTGTATGGAATATGTTTGTATGGAATAAAGTTTGTATGGAATATGTTTGTATGGAATATGTTTGTATGGAATAAAGTTTGTATGGAATATGTCATTTTAGGGGAGTTTAAGTCAACAAAAACAAAAGAGATAGATGTGGTGAGAAGTGAGAACAACCACAAGCGTGTTGGAATCTCTTGGTTTAGAAGGATATTTGCATAGAAGAACAATCTGAGCAGTTGAATGGTCCCAAATGACAGAATGTTAACTGACTTAGCTATGTAATGACAAAAAAAACTTGAAATGCAGAGACAAATTCCCTGCTAATATCCCTAAACAATGACAAACACTGCACACATTTTTTTATTTAGGGTAGAGAAAAATCATCTTCAGTCGAATCAAGTCAAGTCAATATGATAAGCATCAGGATTGGCTATCAATTGGATTTGAGCTCGCATACAGCATGAAACACACTGAGAATCTAACTGCCGATAGACTGCCGATAGGTAGGCCTACATATCAAAGTGGGAGGCCGTTCCTTCTCTTGCTAGAACAAAAGCGGTACCTGCTGCGTGCTGACCCGGTAGCGACGAACCTACAGATTATACTTGTAGAATCGCAATATTTGTCAGTGGCCAACAACTTGACTTTGAGCCAATCAAAGAGCATGAACCCCCACGTGGGGGAGCCAACAAAAATATGAAAAATAGGGCATTTTCTCAGTATATCCAGGGATGAGCCAGTCGCACTTCATATGCAATGTAGGCTAGCTAAGCGCATAGACGCAATGCATACAACACTAAATACTTCCTCCAAGCTTGCTAACCACTGTAGCTAGTATTGACCTTATAATTAAATCACAATGGATTAGCTAGTTTCCATGAAACAGCTGTCTGTGTTAGCTGCCAAGTTAGTGCAGTGTCCTTAGCTAGCTAGCTATGTTGTACTAGCTAGCCACCTAAACATTTTGCTATGGACTGACACTGGCAGTATAGAATTATGGAGAGTGAATTAAATAGTTTCTTCATCACCTTGCAAGGTACTGTAGTTATCTAGCTGTCCCATCTGACTAGTATTTAGTTGAGTTAATTAGGATCCCCATTAGCTACTGCAAATGCATCAGCTACTCTTCCTGGGGCCACATAAAATGTACAAATACATGACAATGTACAGAACAGTATTAGACAATAACAACATAGTATCAACAAGGACTTTCTACAAAATAGCAACATTAGCGACGATACAGTAGCTTCGAATCTAGGCCATAAGCAATACACACGGATATGCATTGCCAAACAACACTACTGCCACCTTCTGGTTTGGAGTATTTTAGCAAGGCTGAGTCGCTGACACCTTCCAAGGTCTTTGCTGTGTGAACACAAAAGAGATTGACTGCCTCTTTGGAGATAAATCACACAATAGGCCTGCTGTGTGGGGAACTCATCAGTTCTCTGTGTCGTCTGTTTTTTGATCCAACAAAAGGCGGGTCACGTCACAGACAAAGCTTTCTTATGGGGCACAGGGATGAGCTTACCTGGGCCTTGTGGGGTTAATGTTTTGTCAATTCACAACAATGGGGCTCAGCGCTTTTTAACAAACAGACTAGTCATTGTTTGGGTTAATTAAGCCTTACACTACACCATCTGGGATCCATTGCTATAGGGGGATTTAATATATAATGCAGTAGATACATGAGAGAGAGAGAGAGAGAGAGAGATTTGGGGATAACAGGGGTAACAATTGCCAATGTGACATTTTGGGCAACTTTCAGGTGCTTGGGATGATCTAAAACATTCTAAACTAAATGCATATGTGGATCAATGAATGTATCATTCTCTATCAATCATCATCACATGATTTGTTGGTATGTGATATTCTACAGTATAAGGAGGCACAGAGCCAAGTTTATGAAGGTGTGTGTTGATAGCCTTATCAGTCACATAAAGAATTGACTGACATTCCAAACCCTCCCAGCAACATTCCACATGGCCTTTCATCACCCCAATTCATGGCATTTGAGCAATTTATGCTAATTGATTATCATCAAAGAGTACTTTACTTTGTGAACAGATTTTCAATTATGTGATATGTGGCATATGCATGAGGTGGTTAACTAATTGAGAACATAGCTAACAAAACAATTACATTCTATCTTTCATGGATAAAATCGCCAGTCACAATGAATCCATAGGAAGGGGAACAGTCAACGTGCATGTGAATATCATAATTGATGGCTGTGCATCTTTTCCATTGATATATTTTGCAGCTATTCTCGTGCATAATTAAGCTACTATTTGCGCATGTGCATAAAACATCATTCTACTCACATAAACAGTGTCATATGTGCCATCGAAGAAGAACATTGACTGATTCAAAATAAGTTGTTGAGTTTGGTCGGTCCCTTGCTCCAACAGTTGGTCTCCAGCTTGCTCTCCATAATCAAACATGTCGCGTTTGCTCAAACCGTTCACTGATAACGCAATGGCAAAAATAGTTGCCCATCCTAACCAACCTCGTTGATGGAGATCCATATTTAAATACGTCTATGCCCAGAACTTTTATTAGTTTTGACCTATAGGCTTGCCTACACAGTTTGCCAAAGCGGTTCCGATGCGGTGTACACCTCAGGGCGCACAATAACGGAATGAATCCGCGGTAGTAAAAGCCCATATAAAGGGAGGGTGGAGTTGGAGAAGGCGGAGAAATATGCATGGGACACTTGCGCGGGATTGCCTGCCTCACATACCGCTTTCCATTCTTCACAATCATGCATCTGTCCGGACGGTTTAACCTTCTCTCTTCTAGATATACTAGATAACATAACCATGAAAAAGTAGATTTAAGTCCCTTTGCCTTTACTCGCAGTCTTTCACCAAACAAACTGAACCTTGTTTTTTCATGAATTGATAACCACATATTTAAGCAATTTATGAGTGAGGATTTTGGGTGCAGAATTACAGATCATTATATATAACAAATAATTCTGTAATGTTTGTCCAACAACATACTGGTGGTTAAACAGTTTTAAATAATTTACCAAGCTACAGCAACTACAGCGGCAGGTAGCCTAGATGTTAAGCGCGTTGGGCCGGTAACCTAAAGATTGCTGCTTCGAATCCCCGAGCCGTCTGGGTGAAATATCTGTCGATGAGCGCTTGAGCAAGACACTTAACCATAATTACTCCTGTGAATCGCTCTGGATAAGAAAGTCCGCTGAATATTGAAATGTAAACAACAACACTGTTGAGTAGAGCGTCATGCCAATATATTGAACAGCTGAAAAGTGTTGCCTATGTTCCCCTTCAACCCACATTTTGTTCCAAGTTAAGTAACAGATTGAGAACAATTGCAAACGGTTGCAAAATAACTATATAATATGTGGGCAACATATTGTAGTGTTGCAATGGCAGGTCGCCATTTTCTTTTTCCAAACCAGATGAACTAGTTAAGCAAATTAATAACAAAGGAGAGAAAATATAAAGGTACTAGAAACATATAGCCCATTGCTTGTAATTGCCTTATTTTTTTGTTACTTTCTTTTTCATTCGAAGACACTGCCACCTGCTGACTTGATGTCAAATAGTCTTTAACAATCCATTTGAATGGATGAGGAGCATTTCATCATCTCTTTTTGTGTGTGATGTATTTGCTTTTTGATTGAAATGAAACTACATTTACCTGTTTTACACATGTAGTTACTACATTCAGAGGTAGTATTGTACCACCCTATATATTCCTATCAGGGCCTGGTCAGTTTGATGTACAGTGCAGGCTTTACTGACAGATGTTAACTTGTTAAAATATTTAAGAAAATATCTATGATGCAGCAATCATCAAGAGGCATTCTTGTGTGTGTGTGTGTGTGTGTGTGTGTGTGTCTTTGTATAAGTGTGCCAGGGTTGGAGTCAATTCCTTTTAAATTCTCTCAATTTAGTAAACTGACTTTCCACTTCCTGTTCCAATATTCCTCAATGCCTCATTTTAAATCAATTGTTTTAATGGAAACTGGGATTTCAGCTTACTTTCTGATTTGACTGAATTGAAATGGAATTGACCCCAACCCTGATGTGGGCATATGAATGAGTGAATATCAGTGACTATGCTTCCTCCTTTTTCTTGCAATCTGGGGTCTCCTCCTTCACTCTGGCTATATGCTCTTTGTAGCCCCTGCTGCCAAACCCCTTCTGACATATCAGCAGGCCTCTAGCTGCTGCTTCAGTTTAGGCCTCTTGGACTTTCTCAGTTCCTGATTGAGAATATCCCTCAGCCGCTTCCAGGAAAGGTACGCAGACACCGGCCTCCACATGCTGCATATATTTAGCTCGGGGGATGACAGTTGAGGTCTCTTGAGCTGGCTCACTTCCTGATTGACGGAATGACTATCCGCTCCCATGTCAGGGGGCAGCAAAGGTACCCAGAAACCTGACTGGCATTGGCACTGGCCTCCACAGCACTCTGGGACAGGTCTGGACACTGCAAGGCCTGCTTGGTCAACTTGGGGCCTGACAGCCTTCTGAGATGAGCCTTGACAACCAACCTTCTTCAGGATCATCCTGATTGCAGAGGCGTTTCTGGGGTCGGCACACAGGATGCACTCCCAGAGGACTTCGGCCTTGCACCGGTCAGCGGCTCTGACTTTGGAGCCAAGAGATTGGGTCTGTGGTCAGGCTGTTGGAGACCAAAAACTTGACCTGTAGGCCACTGTCACTGTGAAAACTGGGGTTCTCCTCAGAGTTGAATCCTATGTACTGCAGTGCAGTTCTCTAGGCCCTCTACTCTTTTCTATTTGTACCAATGACTTGCCACTTGCATTAAACAAAGCATGTGCCCATGTATTCTGATGATTCAACCATATACGCATCAGATACCATAGCCAATGAAGTCGCCAAAACCCTTAAGAGTTGCAGTCTGTTTTGGAATGGGTGGCCAGTAGTAAACTGATCCTGAACATCTCTAAAACTAAGAGCATTGTATTTGGTACAAATCAAGTTCTAGACATCAGCTGAATCTGGTAATGAATGGTGTGGCTGTTGAACAAATTAGGACTAAATTAATTGGTGTTACCTTAACTGTCATGGTCAAAACATATAGTCAATGTTTGAAAGAAATGGGGAGAGGTCTGTCACAAAGAGATACCCTGCTTTTTTGACACCACACAAAGCAGGTCCTGCAGGCACCAATTTTAGCTTATCTTTATTGTCAAAAAAATAAATTAAAAAAATTATAAAAAAATTATGGCCAAGTGTTGCAAAAAAATAAAAGTGGCACATCTTGCTCTTCATTGTAATCAAAGGGCTAATATTAATACTATGCATGCCAGTCTCTCTTGGCTGAGAGTTAAGGAAGGACTGACGGCATCACTTGTTTTTATAAGAAACATGAACGTGTTGGAAATTCAAAATTGTTTGCATAGTCAACTTACATACAGCACTGACAGACCCCCCCCCCCCCCCCCCCCCCCCACCCAGGGGTCTTTTCACAGTCCCCAGGAAACATATAGTATTATACCGAACCATGAGTGGAACTCCCTTACATCTTATAGTGGGGAAAAAAAAGTATTTAGTCAGCCACCAATTGTGCATGTTCTCCCACTTAAAAAGAGGTACACTTCAACTATGACAGACAAAATGAGGGAAAAAATCCAGAAAATCACATTGTAGGATTTTTTGTGAATTTATTTGCTTATTGTGGTGGAAAATAAGTATTTGGTCAATAACAAAAGTTTATCTCAATACTTTGTTATATACCCTTTGTTGGCAATGACAGAGGTCAAACGTTTTCTGTAAGTCTTCACAAGGTTTTCACACACTGTTGCTGGTATTTTGGCCCATTCCTCCATGCAGATCTCCTCTAGAGCAGTGATGTTTTGGGGCTGTTGCTGGGCAACACGGACATTCAACTCCCTCCAAAGATTTTCTATGGGGTTGAGACCTGGAGACTGGCTAGGCCACTCAAGGACCTTGAAATGCTTCTTACGAAGTCACTCCTTCGTTGCCCGGGCGGTGTGTTTGGGATCATTGTCATGCTGAAAGACCCAGCCACGTTTCATCTTCAATGCCCTTGCTGATGGAAGGAGGTTTTCACTCAAAATCTCACGATACATTGCCACATTCAGAAGCTAATCAGAAGCTAGTTAGCTTCTTTACTGGCTAATCGTTAGTATTCAGCTAACCACGGTTTGTGGTCATCAGCTATCCTTTAGCTCGAAAATCTATCGCCAGTTTTGTACGGCGCGGCTCGGACCGGAACATACCGGACCTATTTTTCTCCCCATGTCCCTGGATTTCAACCGCTAACTCTGGACATTCATACCTGGATCTCGCAGCTAGCTAGCGGCTATCCCAAATCAAATCAAATCAAATTTTATTTGTCACATACACATGGTTAGCAGATGTTAATGCGAGTGTAGTGAAATGCTTGTGCTTCTAGTTCCGACAATGCAGTAATAACGAACAAGTAATCTAACTAACAATTCCAAAAAACTACTGTCTTATACACAGTGTAAGGGGATAAAGAATATGTACATAAGGATATATGAATGAGTGATGGTACAGAGCAGCATAGGCAAGATACAGTAGATGATATCGAGTACAGTATAACATATGAGATGAGTATGTAAACAAAGTGGCATAGTTAAAGTGGCTAGTGATACATGTATTACATAAGGATGCAGTCGATGATATAGAGTACAGTATATACGTATGCATATGAGATGAATAATGTAGGGTAAGTAACATTATATAAGGTAGCATTGTTTAAAGTGGCTAGTGATATATTTCCATAATTTTCCATCAATTCCATTATTAAAGTGGCTGGAGTTGAGTCAGTGTCATTGACAGTGTGTTGGCAGCAGCCACTCAATGTTAGTGGTGGCTGTTTAACAGTCTGATGGCCTTGAGATAGAAGCTGTTTTTCAGTCTCTCGGTCCCAGCTTTGATGCACCTGTACTGACCTCGCCTTCTGGATGACAGCGGGGTGAACAGGCAGTGGCTCGGGTGGTTGATGTCCTTGATGATCTTTATGGCCTTCCTGTAGCATCGGGTGGTGTAGGTGTCCTGGAGGGCAGGTAGTTTGCCCCCGGTGATGCGTTGTGCAGACCTCACTACCCTCTGGAGAGCCTTAAGGTTGAGGGCGGTGCAGTTGCCATACCAGGCGGTGATACAGCCCGCCAGGATGCTCTCGATTGTGCATCTGTAGAAGTTTGTGAGTGCTTTTGGTGACAAGCCGAATTTCTTCAGCCTCCTGAGGTTGAAGAGGCGCTGCTGCGCCTTCTTCACGATGCTGTCTGTGTGAGTGGACCAATTCAGTTTGTCTGTGTTGTGTATGCCGAGGAACTTAAAACTTGCTACCCTCTCCACTACTGTTCCATCGATGTGGATAGGGGGGTGTTCCCTCTGCTGTTTCCTGAATTCCACAATCATCTCCTTAGTTTTGTTGACGTTGAGTGTGAGGTTATTTTCCTGACACCACACTCTGAGGGCCCTCACCTCCTCCCTGTAGGCCGTCTCGTCGTTGTTGGTAATCAAGCCTACCACTGTTGTGTCGTCCGCAAACTTGATGATTGAGTTGGAGGCGTGCGTGGCCACGCAGTCGTGGGTGAACAGGGAGTACAGGAGAGGGCTCAGAACGCACCCTTGTGGGGCCCCAGTGTTGAGGATCAGCGGGGAGGAGATGTTGTTGCCTACCCTCACCACCTGGGGGCGGCCCGTCAGGAAGTCCAGTACCCAGTTGCACAGGGCGGAGTCGAGACCCAGGGTCTCGAGCTTGATGACGAGCTTGGAGGGTACTATGGTGTTGAATGCCGAGCTGTAGTCGATGAACAGCATTCTCACATAGGTATTCCTCTTGTCCAGATGGGTTAGGGCAGTGTGCAGTGTGGTTGAGATTGCATCGTCTGTGGACCTATTTGGGCGGTAAGCAAATTGGAGTGGGTCTAGGGTGTCAGGCAGGGTGGAGGTGATATGGTCCTAGTCTCTCAAAGCACTTCATGATGACGGATGTGAGTGCTACGGGGCGGTAGTCGTTTAGCTCAGTTACCTTAGCTTTCTTGGGAACAGGAACAATGGTGGCCCTCTTGAAGCATGTGGGAACAGCAGACTGGTATAGGGATTGATTGAATATGTCCGTAAACACACCGGCCAGCTGGTCTGCGCATGCTCTGAGGGCGCGGCTGGGGATGCCGTCTGGGCCTGCAGCCTTGCGAGGGTTAACACGTTTAAATGTCTTACTCACCTCGGCTGCAGTGAAGGAGAGACCGCATGTTTTCGTTGCAGGCCGTGTCAGTGGCACTGTATTGTCCTCAAAGCGGGCAAAAAAGTTATTTAGTCTGCCTGGGAGCAAGACATCCTGGTCCGTGACTAGGCTGGATTTCTTCCTGTAGTCCGTGATTGACTGTAGACCCTGCCACATGCCTCTTGTGTCTGAGACGTTGAATTGAGATTCTACTTTGTCTCTGTACTGGCGCTTAGCTTGTTTGATAGCCTTGCGGAGGGAATAGCTGCACTGTTTGTATTCGGTCATGTTACCAGACACCTTGCCCTGATTAAAAGCAGTGGTTCGCGCTTTCAGTTTCACACGAATGCTGCCATCAATCCACGGTTTCTGGTTAGGGAATGTTTTAATCGTTGCTATGGGAACGACATCTTCAACGCACGTTCTAATGAACTCGCACACCGAATCAGCGTATTCGTCAATGTTGTTATCTGACGCAATACGAAACATCTCCCAGTCCACGTGATGGAAGCAGTCTTGGAGTGTGGAGTCAGCTTGGTCGGACCAGCGTTGGACAGACCTCAGCGTGGGAGCCTCTTGTTTTAGTTTCTGTCTGTAGGCAGGGATCAACAAAATGGAGTCGTGGTCAGCTTTTCCGAAAGGGGGGCGGGGCAGGGCCTTATATGCGTCGCGGAAGTTAGAGTAACAATGATCCAAGGTCTTTCCACCCCTGGTTGCGCAATCGATATGCTGATAAAATGTAGGGAGTCTTGTTTTCAGATTAGCCTTGTTAAAATCCCCAACTACAATGAATGCAGCCTCCGGATAAATCGTTTCCAGTTTGCAGAGAGTTAAATAAAGTTCGTTCAGAGCCATCGATGTGTCTGCTTGGGGGGGGATATATACGGCTGTGATTATAATCGAAGAGAATTCTCTTGGTAGATAATGCAGTCTACATTTGATTGTGAGGAATTCTAAATCAGGTGAACAGAAGGATTTGAGTTCCTGTATGTTTCTTTCATCACACCATGTCACGTTGGCCATAAGGCATACGCCCCCGCCCCTCTTCTTACCAGAAAGATGTTTGTTTCTGTCGGCGCGATGCGTGGAGAAACCCGTTGGCTGCACCGCTTCGGATAGCGTCTCTCCGGTGAGCCATGTTTCCGTGAAGCAAAGAACGTTACAGTCTCTGATGTCCCTCTGGAATGCTACCCTTGCTCGGATTTCATCAACCTTGTTGTCAAGAGACTGGACATTGGCAAGAAGAATGCTAGGGAGTGGTGCACGGTGTGCCCGTCTCCGGAGTCTGACCAGACTCTTTCGGAGTCGTTTTTTTGGGTCGCTGCATAGGATCCACTCCGTTGTCCTGTTTGTAAGGCAGAACACAGGATCCGCGTCGCGAAAAACATATTCTTGGTCGTACTGATGGTGAGTTGACGCTGATCTTATATTCAGTAGTTCTTCTCGACTGTATGTAATGAAACCTTAGATGACCTGGGGTACTAATGTAAGAAATAACACGTAAAAAAACAAAAAACTGCATAGTTTCCTAGGAACGCGAAGCGAGGCGGCCATCTCTGTCGGCGCCGGAAGGCTTTCGTCGATTCCTTTTCGGTAGTCGATTCCGGAGCAAACATCAATTCCGGAGCTAGCCAGCTGAAGAGTTCCATCAATCACTCCTGGGCTACAATCACCTATCCGGACCCGTTTTACTGCCAACGCGGAGCCCCACCGGGCCTTCACAACTGGACTACCGACGTTATCTACCCGAAGGAGTTATCCGGCTGGCTCCTCCGTCGCGACGTTCACTGAACGCCCATCTGCGGTCCGCTAACCGTTAGCTGTCTTACCGGCTGCTATCTGAATAGACCTATCGGACAATTCATTTATTTTAATTTGATTTTTTCTTGGGCCTCTATAACTATATCTATTGTTTTTTTGTGTGTGATTTGGATTCATCCCCTCTACCACACGGAACCCCACTAATCCTACCGACGGAAACGCACGAGGTGGCTAATAACAGACCTCCATCCTATGCTAGCTTGCTACCGATGGCCCGGCTAGCTGTCTAAATCGCCGTGACCCCAACCAACCTCTCTACTCACTGGACCCTTTCGATCACTCGACTAAGCATGCCTCTCCTTAATATCAATATGCCTTGTCCATTGCTGTTCTGGTTAGTGTTTATTGGCTTGTTTCACTGTAGAGCCTCTAGTCCTGCTCACTATACCTTATCCAACCTATTAGTTCCACCACCCACACATGCGATGGCATCTCCTGCTTTCAATTATGTTTCTAGAGACAATATCTCTCTCTTCATCACTCAATACCTAGGTTTACCTCCACTGTATTCACATCCTACCATACCTTTGTCTGTATATTATACCTTGAAGCTATTTTATCGCCCCCAGAAACCTCCTTTTACTCTCTGTTCCAGATGTTCTAGACGACCAATTCTTATTGCTTTTAGCCGTACCCTTATTCTACTCCTCCTCTGTTCCTCTGGCGATGTAGAGGTGAATCGAGGCCCTGCAGTGCCTAGCTCCACTCCTATTCCCCAGGCGCTCTCTTTTGATGACTTCTGTAACTGTAATGGCCTTGGTTTCATGCATGTTAACATTAGAAGCCTCCTCCCTAAGTTTGTTCTATTCACTGCTTTAGCACACTCTGCCAACTCGGATGTTCTAGCTGTGTCTGAATCCTGGCTCAGGAAGACCACCAAAAATACAATCTAAACTTGATGCCCTCAATCTCACACAAATGATCAATGAACCTACCAGGTACCTCCCCAAAGCCTTAAACACGGGCACCCTCATAGATATCTTCCTAACCAACTTGCCCTCTAAATACACCTCTGCCTTCTTCAACCAAGATCTCAACGATCACTGCCTCATTGCCTGCATCCGTAATGGGTCAGCGGTCAAACGACCTCCACTCATCACTGTCAAACGCTCCCTGAAACACTTCAGCGAGCAGGCCTTTCTAATTGACCTGGCCGGGGTATCCTGGAAGGATATTGATCTCATCCCTGAGTATTTTTTTAAAATGCCTTCCTAACCATCTTAAATAAGCATGCCCCATTCAAGAAATTTAGAACCAGGAACAGATATAGCCGTTGGTTCTCCCCAGACCTGACTGCACTTAACCAACACAAAAAACATCCTATGGTGTTCTGCATTAGCATTGAACAGCCGCCGTGATATGCAGCTGTTCAGGGAAGCTAGAAACCATTATACACAGGCAGTTAGAAAAGCCAAGGCTAGCTTTTTCAAGCAGAAATTTGCTTCCTGCAACACTAACTCAAAAAAGTTCTGGGACACTGTAAAGTCCATGGAGAATAAGAACACCTCCTCCCAGCTGCCCACTGCACTGAAGATAGGAAACACTGTCACCACTGATAAATCCACCATAATTGAGAATTTCAATAAGCATTTTTCTACGGCTGGCCATGCTTTCCACCTGGCTACTCCTACCCCGGTTAACAGCACTGCACCCCCCACAGCAACTCGCCCAAGCCTCCCCATTTCTCCTTCTCCCAAATCCAGTCAGCTGATGTTCTGAAAGAGCTGCAAAATTTGGACCCCTACAAATCAGCCGGGCTAGACAATCTGGACCCTTTCTTTCTAAAATTATCTGCCGAAATTGTTGACACCCCTATTACTAGCCCGTTCAACCTCTCTTTCGTGTCGTCTGAGATTCCCAAAGATTGGAAAGCAGCTGCGGTCATCCCCCTCTTCAAAGGGGGGGACACTCTTGAACCAAACTGCTACAGACCTATATCTTTCCTACCCTGTCTTTTTAAGGTCTTCGAAAGCCAAGTCAACAAACAGATTACAGACCATTTCGAATCTCACCATAACTTCTCTGCTATGCAATCTGGTTTCAGAGCTGGTCATGGGTGCACCTCAGCCACGCTCAAGGTCCTAAACGATATCTTAACCGCCATCGATAAGAAACATTACTGTGCAGCCGTATTCATTGATCTGGCCAAGCCTTTCGACTCTGTCAATCACCACATCCTCATCGGCAGACTCGACAGCCTTGGTTTCTCAAATGATTGCCTCGCCTGGTTCACCAACTACTTCTCTGATAGAGTTCAGTGTGTCAAATCGGAGGGTCTGCTGTCCGGACCTCTGGCAGTCTCTATGGGGGTGCCACAGGGTTCAATTCTTGGACCTATTCCTATTTCACAACAAAGCATCCTTCACTCATGCTGCCAAACATACCCTTGTAAAACTGACCATCCTACCAATCCTCGACTTCGGCGATGTCATTTACAAAATAGCCTCCAATACCCTACTCAACAGATTGGATGCAGTCTATCACAGTACAATCCGTTTTGTCACCAAAGCCCCATATACTACCCACCATTGCGACCTGTACGCTCTCGTTGGCTGGCCCTCGCTTCATACTCGTCGCCAAACCCACTGGCTCCATGTCATCTACAAGACCCTGCTAGGTAAAGTCCCCCCTTATCTCAGCTCCCACCTGTAGCATCTCCCACCTGTAGCACACGCTCCAGCAGGTATATCTCTCTAGTCATCCCCAAAACCAATTCATTCTTTGGCTGCCTCTCCTTCCAGTTCTCTGCTGCCAATGACTGGAACGAACTACAAAAATCTCTGAAACTGGAAACACTTATCTCTCTCACTAGCTTTAAGCACCAACTGTCAGAGCAGCTCACAGATTACTGCACCTGTACATAGCCCACCTATAATTTAGCCCAAACAACTACCTCTTTCCCTACTGTATTTATTTTATTTATTTATTTTGCTCCTTTGCACCCCATTATTTTTATTTGTACTTTGCACATTCTTCCACTGCAAATCTACCATTCCAGTGTTTTACTTGCTACATTGTATTTACTTTGCCACCATGGCCTTTTTTTGCCTTTACCTCCCTTATCTCACCTCATTTGCTCACATCGTATATAGACTTGTTTATTCTGTATTATTGACTGTATGTTTGTTGTACTCCATGTGTAACTCTGTGTCGTTGTATGTGTCGAACTGCTTTGCTTTATCTTGGCCAGGTCGCAATTGTAAATGAGAACTTGTTCTCAACTTGCCTACCTGGTTAAATAAAGGTGAAATAAAATAAAATAAAAATTCATTATTTCCTTTACACAGATCAGTCGTCCTGGTCCCTTTGCAGGAAAACAGCCCCAAGCATAATGTTTCCACCCCCATGCTTCACAGTAGGTATGGTGTTCTTTGGATGCAACTCTGCTTTCTTTGTCCTCCAAACACGACGAGTTGAGTTTTTACCAAAAAGTTATATTTTGGTTTCATCTGACCATATGACATTCTCCCAAACTTCTTCTGGATCATCCAAATGCTCTCTTGCAAACTTCAGACGGGCCTGGACATGTACTGGCTTAAGCAGGGGGACACATCTGGCACTACAGGATTTGAGTCCCTGGTGGCGTAGTGTGTTACTGATGGTAGGCTTTGTTACTTTGGTCCCAGCTCTCTGCAGATCATTCACTAGGTCCCCCCGTGTGGTTCTGGGATCTTGTGATCATTTTGACCCCACGGGGTGACATCTTGCGTGGAGCCCCAGATCGAGGGAGATTATCAGTGGTCTTGTATGTCTTCCATTTCCTAATAATTGCTCCCACATTTGATTTCTTCAAACCAAGCTGCTTACCTATTGCAGATTCAGTCTTCCCAGCCTGGTGCAGGTCTACAATTTTGTTTCTGGTGTCCTTTGACAGCTCTTTGGTCTTGGCCATAGTGGAGTTTGGAGTGTGAATGTTTGAGGTTGTGGACAGGTGTCTTTTATACTGATAACAAGTTCAAACAGGTGCCATTAATACAGGTAACGAGTGGAGGATAGAGGAGCCTCTTAAAGAAGAAGTTACAGGTCTGTGAGAGCCAGAAATCTTGCTTGTTTGTAGGTGACCAAATACTTATTTTCCACCATAATTTGCAAATAAATTCATTAAAAATCCTACAATGTGATTTTCTGGATTTTTTTTCTCATTTTGTCTGTCATAGTTGAAGTGTACCTATGATGATAATTACAGGCCTCTCAACTTTTTAAGTGGGAGAACTTGCACAATTGGTGGCTGACTAAATACTTTTTTGCCCCACTGTATATAGTGCAAGTGAACAGCATACCTGGTTTTAAAAAAACAAATAAAGCAACATATCATGGTACAATGCCTCTCCCCCATGTGACCTACTTGTGGCAGTTTCGGCGACTTGATCTTGGTAAGGCAGGGTTTACACAAACACACACCGCCAGTCCACAGGAATGGTTAATACGGTTTATTATTTTAAATTGGGTACCGGCAACTCAAACAAACAAAGTAAATCCATCTTCACCAGTCAAAGATCCTCCACTCTTGGTCTTTGGGGTTCACGCCTTGCTAAAATCTTCAGTTCCTTTATTCCAGTAAACCTCCTTCTCCACCATATGTGCAGTCTCTCCAATAGCCGCAGCCACCGCCACCTCCACCTCCTCCTCCTCCTCGTTCACCTGCCGGGGTTAAAGGAAAGACAAAGAATGCATACACAGGGCGCAGTTAAGTAGAGGCCCCGATTAGTTTCAATCTGCTATTTAGCCTCTAATTACAACTGGAGACAGGGGTGGCTGTTCTGCTTTAGTCTGGCAGTTTCCCCAGAGCTGTCCATGGTCCTGCCCCTGGGGAATACTTCCCATTGCTGTCCATGGTCCTGGCAGCCAGAAAACACAGAAACCTCATAGGCACATACCGACCATCCACCATACAACCCCTGAAACAGTGTGTAATGACATGTATGTGTAACTGATAGATGCACACACACACACTACATGTTCATATTTGTATATCAATTGTAAAGTATTTTGTCTAATGTATTTTTCAATATGTGTCGGACCCCAGTAAGACTAGCTGTTGTCATTGGCATCGGATTATCTTTGAATGGATACCTGAATAAGAGATATAATTTTGAGTTTACAAGCTAGTGTAATGTACACTATTTCTAAATTCATGAAGATATACCCTTACCCAGGTAGTAAGGGTAGGTAACAACACATCTGCCACGCTGATCCTCAACACGGGGGCCCCTCAGGGATGCGTGCTCAGTCTCCTCCTGTACTCCCTGTTCACTCATGACTGCATGGCCAGGCACGACTCCAAAACCATCATCAAGTTTGCAGATGACACAACAAATGCTAGGCCTAATCACCGACACTGATGAGACAGTCAATAGGGAGGAGGTCAGAGACCTGGCCGTGTGGTGCCAGGACAAAAACCTCTCCCTCAACGAGATCAAGACAAAGGAGATGATTGTGGACTACAGGAAAAGGAGGACCGAGCACGCCCCCATTCTCATCGACGGGGCTGTAGTGGAGCAGGTTGAGAGCTTCAAGTTCCTTGGTCTCTACATCACCAACAAACTATCATGGTCCAAACACACTAAGACAGTCTGAAGAGGGCATGACAGGAGACAGAAAGGATTCGGCATGGGTCCTCAGATTCTCAAAAGGTTCTACAGCTGTACCATCGTGAGCATCACTGACTGGTATGGCAGCTGCTCAGCCTCTGACCGCAAGGCACTACAGAGGGTAGTGCATATGGCCCAGTACATCACTGGAGCCAAGCTTCCTGCCATCCAGGACCTCTATACCAGGCAGTGTCAGAGGAATTTCCAGATGCCTGAAGGTACCACGTTCATCTGTGAAAACAATAGTACGCAAGTATAAACACCATGGGACCACACAGCTGTCATACCGCTCAGGAAGGAGACGGGTTCTGTATCCTAGATATGAAACAAAAATATAACTGTTTGGCCATAATGACCATCGTTATGTTTGAAGGAAAAAGGGGGAGGCTTGCACGCTGAAGAACACCATCCCAACAGTGAAGCACGCATGGCAGCATCATGTTGTGGGGGTGCTTTGCTGCAGGAGGGACTGGTGCACTTCACAAAATAGATGGCATCATGAGGGAGGACAATTATATGGATATTTTGAAGCAACATCTCCAGGTATCAGTCTGGAAGTAAAAGCTTGGTCGCAAATGGATCTTCCAAATGGACAATGACCCCAAGCATACTTCGAAAGTTGTGGCAAAATGGCCTAAGGACAACAAAGTCAAGGTTTAGAGTGGCCATCACAAAGCCCTGACCTAAATCCTATAGAAAATGTGTGGGTAGAACTGAAAATGTCACGTTCTGACCTTAGTTCTTTTGTTATGTCTTTGTTTTAGTATGGTCAGGGCGTGAGTTGGGTGGGTTGTCTATGTTTGTTTTTCTATGAGTTGGTATTTCTGTGTTTGGCCTGGTATGGTTCTCAATCAGAGGCAGCTGTCATTCGTTGTCCCTGATTGAGAACCATACTTAGGCAGCCTGTTTTCACCCTTGATTTGTGGGTGATTCTTTTCTGTTGAGTGTTTGTATTCTGCACCAGACAACTGTTTCGGTTTCGTTCGTTCACTTTGTTGTTTTTGTTTAGTGTTCAATTTCTTTATAAAAAATATGGACACTTACCACGCTACGCATTGGTCCTCACCTTCTTCCACCACAGACAGCCGTTACAGAATCACCCACCAACCAAGGACCAAGCAGCGTAGTAACGGGCAGCGGCAGAAATCTCAAGACTCCTGGACATGGGAGGAGATTCTGGATGGCAAGGGACCCTGGACACAGGCTGGGGAATATCGCCGCCCCAGGGAAGAGCTGAAGGCAGCCAAAGCAGAGCGGCGGCATTTTGAGGAGTTGGCATAGCAGCGCACACGGGGCACACGGGGAGTGTCGCTAAGTCAGGTAGGAGACCTGAGCTAACTCCCCGTGCTTACCGTGGAAAGAGGTGGACCGGGCAGGCACCGTGTTATACCGCGAGGCGCACGGTGTCCCTGGTGCGCAGGCATAGTCCGGTGCGTTATACATAGCAGGGCCTCGCATCGGCCGGGCTAGAGTGGGCATCGAGCCAGGTGCCATGAAGCCGGCTCAGCGCATCTGGTCTCCAGTGCGTCTCCTCGGGCCGGGGTACATGGCACCAGCCCTACGTATGGTGTCCCCGGTTCGCCAGCACAGCCCAGTGTGGTCTATACCACCTCGCCGCACTGGCCTGGCTACGGGGAGTATCCAGCCAGGTAGGGTTGTGCAGGCTCGGTGCTCGAGACCTACAGTGCACCTCCATGGTCCGGTCTATCCGGTGCCTCCTCCACGCACCAGCCCTCCGGTGGCAGCCCCCCGCACCAGGCTGTCTCTCCGTCTCCTCCCTACAGGTGCTCCCGCCTGCTCAGCCCTGTCAGAGTCTCCCGTCTGTCCTGAGCTGCCAGAGTCTCCCGTCTATCCTGAGCTGTCAGAGTCTCCCGTCTGTCCTGAGCTGCCGGAGTCGCCTGTCTGTCCTGAGCTGCCGGAGTTGCCCGTCTGTCCTGAGCTGCCGGAGTCGCCTGTCTGTCCTGAGCTGCCGGAGTTGCCCGTCTGTCCTGAGCTGCCGGAGTCGCCCGTCTGTCCTGAGCTGCCGGAGTCGCCCGTCTGTCCTGAGCTGCCGGAGTCGCCCGTCTGTCCTGAGCTGCCGGAGTCGCCCGTCTGTCCGGTGCTGCCAGAATCTCCCATCTATTCGGGACCCGCTGCTAGGGTCCCCAGTCCGGGGTCGGCGGCGAGGGTTCCCGCTCTAAAGAGGCCACGGAGGCGGGTAAAGACTATGGTGGGGTGGAGTGGGGTCCGCGTCCCGCGCCAGAGCCGCCATCGCGGCCAGACGCCCACCCAGACCCTCCCCTATAGGTTCAGGTTTTGCGGCCGGAGTCCGCACCTTTGGGGGGGGGGAACCTTAGTTCTTTTGATATGTCTTTGTTTTAGTATGGTCAGGGCGTGAGTTGGGTGGGTTGTCTATGTTTGTTTTTCTATGAGTTGGTATTTCTGTGTTTGGCCTGGTATGGTTCTCAATCAGAGGCAGCTGTCAAACGTTGTCCCTGATTGAGAACCATACTTAGGCAGCCTGTTTTCACCCTTGATTTGTGGGTGATTATTTTCTGTTGAGTGTTTGTATTCTGCACCAGACAGAACAGTTTCGGTTTCGTTCGTTCACTTTGTTGTTTTTATTCAGTGTTCAATTTCTTTATAAAAAATATGGAGACTTACCATGCTGCGCATTGGTCCTCACCTTCTTCCACCACAGACAACCGTTACAGAAAAAGTGTGTGCGAGCAAGGAGGCCTACAAACCTGACTCAGTTATACCAGCTCATTCTGGAGGAATGGGCCAAAATTCACCCAACTTATTGTGGGAAGCTTGTGGAAGGCTACCCGAAACGTTTGACCCAAGTTAAACAATTTAAAGGCAACGCTACCAAACACTAATTGAGTGTATGTAAACTTCTGACCCACTGGGAATGTGATGAAAGAAATAAAAGCTGAAATAAATCATTCTGTCTACTATTATTCTGACATTTTACATTCTTAAAATAAAGTGGTGATCCTAACTGACCTAAGACAGGGAATTACTACTAGGATTAAATGTCAGGAATTGTGAAAAACAGGTATATGTAAACTTCCGACGTCAACTGTACATGTACATATTACCTCGACTAACCGGTGCCCCCGCACATTGACTCTGTACCGGTACTCCCTGTATATAGCCTCTCTATTGTTGTTTCACTGATGCCGTTTAATTATTTGTTACTTTTAATTTACATTTTTTACTTATCTATTTTTTTTATTTAACACTTTTTCTTAATCTTCTTAAAGAATTGTTGGTTAAGGTCTTGTAAGTAAGCAATTCACTGTAAGGTCTACACTTGTTGTATTCGGCACATGTGACAATTAAAAATGGATTTGATTTGATCTTTATTTGAAAAAAAATTGGAAGACTTAAAAAAAAAGGTAGACAATTAAAATTGAATTGATTTGATCTTTATTTGAAAAAAAATTGGAAGACTTAAAAAAAAAAGGTAGAACGGCTTTCATAGGCCTACGGGCCAAAGCAGTCCACTTTTTGACTAACATTTTAAGTCACAAAAGAAGAAAAAACAACTCACATTGTCCATTGTATGTAGTTCTGTCCTTGAGCTTTTCTTGTCTATTGATGTTCTGTATTATGTCATGTTTCATGTTTTGTGTAGACCCCAGGAAGAG
This sequence comes from Oncorhynchus kisutch, assembly GCF_002021735.2. Classification (NCBI taxonomy): domain Eukaryota; kingdom Metazoa; phylum Chordata; class Actinopteri; order Salmoniformes; family Salmonidae; genus Oncorhynchus; species Oncorhynchus kisutch. The sequence continues at coordinate 39,497,726 of NC_034193.2, forward strand.
TAGCTGCTGCTGTTGCAACAGCTAATGGGGATCCTTTTCAAGCCACCACCGGCCTGAGGAGAGACACATTGAACAAGGGGTTAATACGGTAATCGGGGGAAGCTGTAACCGATAACTAACCTCGTTCAGTCACCTCAGGACTTTAAATGGCCCCACAAACCGCTGCCCCAGCCTCTGGCAGGGCAGGCGGTGGGGCAAATTTTGGGTCGAGAGCCATACCCGGTGGAGGTGAACATGGGCGGCGTCCCAGGTCTCCTCCGCGCGCCTGAACCAGTCGTCCACCGCAGGAGCCTCGGTCTGACTCTGATGCCAAGGCACCAGAACCCGGCTGGTACCCCAGTACGCACTGGAAGGGCGAGAGGTTAGTGGAGGAGTGGCGGAGCGAGTTTTGAGCCATCTCGGCCCAGGGCACGAACGCCGCCTACTCCCCCGGCCGGTCCTGACAATAAGACCGCAGAAACCTACCCACATCCTGGTTCACTCTCTCCACCTGCCCATTACTCTCGGGGTGAAAACCCGAGGTAAGGCTGATCGAGACTCCCGACGTTCCATGAACGCCCTCCAGACCCTCGAAGTGAACTGGGGACCCCGATCAGACACCATATCCTCAGGCACCCCGTAGTGCCGGAAGACGTGTGTAAAAAAGGCCTCCGCAGTCTGTAGTGCCGTAGGGAGACTGGGCAGAGGGAGGATATGGCAGGACTTGGAAAAACGGTCCACAACAACCAGGATCGTGGTGTTACCCTGTGAGGGAGGAAGATCGGTGAGGAAATCGACCGACAGATGCGACCAAGGCTGTTGTGGAACGGGTAAGGGTTACCTCTGGGCAGGTGCCTAGGAGACTTACACCGTGTGCACACCGAGAAGGAGGAAGTATGGGGGTAGGATACATGGGCCGTTCCTCTGTGTCATACAGCCGGGACAGTGTCTACCTTAACATTCTGGCAACCTGGTCTGAAAGAAAGGGTGAAAACAAAACGGGTAAAAAACATGGCCCACCTTGCCTGACGAGGATTCAGTCTCCTCGCTGCCCGGATGTACTCCAGGTTGCGGTGGTCAGTTCAGATGAAGAAAGGGTGTTGAGCCCCCTCAAGCCAATGTCTCTACACCTTCAACGCCTTCACCACAGCCAACAGCTCCCAGTCCCCCACATCATAGTTTCGTTCCGCCGGGCTGAGCTTCGTGGAGAAGAAGGCACATGGGCGGAGCTTCGGTGGCATACCCGAGCGCTGAGAAAGCACGGCTCCAATCCCAGCCTCGGACGCGTCCACCTCCACCGTGAACGCCAAAGAGGGATCCGGATGTGCCAGCACGGGAGCCGAGGTAAACAGAGCCCTTAGGTGACCAAAAGCCCTGTCCGTCTCAGCCAACCACTGCAAATGCACCGGGCCCCCGCTTCAGCAGTGAGGTAATGGGAGCCGCTACCTGACCAAAACCCAGGATAAACCTCCGATAGTAATTGGCAAACCCTAAAAAAGGCTGGACCTCCTTTGCCGTGGTGGGAGTCGGCCAATTACGCACGGCTGAAATGTAGTCACTCTCCATTGACATTTGAAAGTCTGAAAAATTTATGTAAAATCGGGTGAGATGAAAATTGACAAACTAAACCTTGTGCCATGTGTAGGCCCACTGAGTGGACATTCTGAACCTTGTTTGAAGTCAGTAGGTCACATGACCAAGGAGCTATTGAAATTTTAAATTTGGAAAAATTTATGTAAAATCATGTGCCATGAAAATATAGAAGGGTAGTAGTCAGTGTTGCAATATAGAAGGGTAGTCAGTGAACATTCTGAACCTTGTTTGAGTCAAGTAGGTCACATGACCAAGGAGCTATTGACATTTAAATGTAAAAAAAAGTTTGTACTTTGTTTACGCTCCATAACTAATTCAACTAGGACTACAAAATGCTGCTCACATTTCCACGTTTATTAGCTTTGGAAAGCTAATTAATATCCAAATCGTGAAAATAAGACCTGTGCAATTTTTCCAACATCCTGACACTTATTTGGAGCCTGTGGCTCAAGTGGTTTGAAAGCTGTTGAGGTTTGAAAGCGCGAATATCCGTCAAATATCCCATTTGAAACTGGCTTTACCTCGTATTGGGCGGCAAATAAACCCCCAGTTCCATTACCAAATCAAACAAAAATATTATCAAGTCCTGAATCAAGTCTGTAAACCTACAAGTCTCCCATAGGCAGACAGGTTACCTCCCACATTGACTGTTGCCATAGATCTGAGTCAGCAAATATCCCTCTCATAAACCCTTGTTGACTAGTGTTCAAAACAAAGTCCACAATTTGTGTGGGTGGCAACCGGCGTCTTTAAATCAGCCAGCTTTAAATCGTGAAGTAGCCTATGCAATTCCGGAAGCCCAGTTGCGATGCTTGGGTCGGTGGTGTTGTTGTGGCTCTTTATCCTCCTTCTATTCTTCTTCATCAGGGTCCGCCGACCTAAAAACTTCCCACCAGGACCCCGTCCCCTGCCCATCCTTGGCAATCTGCTACAGCTGGATCCTGTCAACCCCCTCAAAGACCTGGAAGGGGTAAAGTGGGCTATACTTTGTAGGCTAGAGTTAGACCAACTCTCGCTAGACCTGCTACGATTACGCTGCTGGAAATAACTTTTTTGTGACGCTAATATTTTGGATATAGCTTTCTTCAAGCAACTCATAATATAGGTCAACGGATTCCTATTATTCTGTAGAATAAATCCAAGTCGCTCCATTTAGTATGTATGATATGTTACGTTTCGTATGGTGTGTATTATGGATGACCATCACCTATTTCGTATGATATGTTACGGATTATAATTGGTATTATATGTTATGAATTTGCAAAAATTAACAATATGTTATGAATTTGTAAAAATTAACAATATGTTATGAATTTGCTGGGCCCTTCCTGCACGCACGCACGCACCACGTCTATTTATATGGGCACAGCACTGTTCATGACAAAAAACTGTTCACACCCCTCTTGTTGGTGGAGAGGATTTTGCAGGTTTAAAGCTTATTTCCTGCAATTCTACAAATTTTGTCATGGGGTGCAAAGAAAATGTTGCCGTTTTAAAACTACATTTCTTGCAATTCTATACAGTTTCCCATGTCTAATGTGTATTCATGTGATATTTGAGTGACAAAAAAATTACAACAAAATCTATGGGACTGTAACAACCTTCAAGAGTAAATGTAAATCTTTACAGGGTACTTAAAAATAAGACAAGTTTTGGAACCACTGCCTTAAGTAACCATCTGTCTTTTGTAACCATACCAGAGGTAACATCATACTAATTTGAGAGTCCTGGATCTACATTTACTATGTTACATCTAGTCAATGAGACCAGTCTGTCAAGTATTTTGTGTTTATCTTTATTATTTGTTCAGGCCAGGGTGTGACATGGGGTTATTGTATTGTCCTATTGGGGTTTTTGTAGGCATTGGGATTTGTGGTTGATTAGGGGTGTGTCTTGTATAGGCTTGGCTGCCTGAGGCGGTTCTCAATCTGAGTCAGGTGATTCTCGTTGTCTCGGATTGGGAACCGTATTTAGGTAGCCTGAGTTTCACTTTGTATTTCGTGGGTGATTGTCCTATCTGTCTTATGTGTACTCTCTGTCAGTTTGCACAAGTATAGGCTGTTTTCGGTTTTCGTTTATTGTTTTGTAGTGTTCGTGTTTAGTCGTGTTTACGTTTGTTTAAATAAACATGGATCGCAATCGACACGCTGCAGTTTGGTCCGACTCTCCTTCATCACAACTAGAAAGCCGTAACACAGTCTGACTGAATGGGTATTAAGTGTGATGTAGGCTAAAGTTTTAGGACAACAGATACAATAGTTGATTCATGCCACAAACGGACAAAAGAATGCTCAACAAGGTTGGAATGTCATAACACAATTTCAACAAAAGACAATGATGAATTAATTTGACAATAAACAGAAATAATAAGTGGCACAGTGGTCTAAGGCACTGCATCTCAGTGCAAGAGGTGTCACTGCAGTCCCTGGTTCGAATCCAGGCTGCATCACATCCATTCTGATTGGGAGTCCCTTAGGGCGGTGCACAATTGGCCCAGTGTCATCCGGGTTTGGCTGGGGTAGGCATTGTAAATAAGAATTTGTTCTTACCTAGTAAAAAAAAAAATTTGTGGATAAAAACCATGCTTTCTGTTATTTCTAAACAGTAACATTCTATGGGATTTGTGAACAAGGAAAAAATATTGAATTAAAAAAAAATGGAAAAACTTTATTATCCTGGTGTAATAACACACTAACAACACCGTATAGATATGTTCTGAATAAGGTTGAGCTATTTTGTTATTACACATAAAGAAAGGAACCAGGGACTCAATGTTTAATATCAGAGTGCTACACAACTTGTAAAGGGAGAAATAATAGTAGTCAGCCAAGAGTTACTCCTGTTAACCACTCCAAAAACGCACGACTGAAAGCTTATCCATCAACCCTTGCGTGCTTGAATAACATTTCAAAAGAAAAGTTCCCCATTATATTCTCACAATAAATACTCCCCCTGTCCCTCTCCTTCTGTGCTTCAGCTGAAGAGGCGCTATGGTAACGTGTTCAGTCTGTACATCGGCTCACGGCCTGCAGTGGTTCTGAATGGCCTGGAGGTGGTTCGTGAGGCACTGGTGACACGCGCAGCAGAATATGCTGGACGACCAACCCATATGATGGTCAGCCACCTCTTCAAAGGCAAAGGTAGAACTTTCTTGACCCCTTTTATAATATGTATTATAATAAGGGAACTCTGTGTGTGTATGTGCCAATGGCGGTATCTGAGCCCTGGTCTCCCACAGGAGAAACCAACGTCTTAAGAATTAGCCCAATAGGAAATCCCCCCCCCCCCCCCCCCCCCCCTGGGCTGAGGGTGACACTGATTTTAAAGTCGCAGGCATGAGACCGTGAGTCCGACCCACTTACGCTCCGTGTGTGTTTGTTTGTATGCGTGTGTGCCGATCAGGGATCGTCATGGCCAATTATGGCTCCAGCTGGAGGGACCACCGGCGCTTTGCACTGACCACGCTGAGAAACTTTGGTCTGGGCAAACGCTCCATGGAAGAGCGCATCCTGGAGGAGGTTTCCCACATCTGCACTGAGCTGGAGAGCAGTGCTGGTACAGTCTCACACACACAACGTCCTAGTAATCACAGTCATCACTGTACATATTTATGTCATTATCAGCGCTTAGTATCCACCCCAAAGCTCCTCCAAATACTGTATCAAACCATTACACTATTAACCCCTTGTTGTTGTAACAAACTTCCATAAACCATACTCCCAGTATGACTATATTTACTATACTTGTTTTAACATTAGGTATAAAGACTGTGGGGATTGTTGCTTTATCTATCCTGTCAGTGTGTTCAATTCAGTAGCTCTGTGATCGTTGTTCTTACCTTGTCCGTGTGTATTGCTTCGTGTGGTGATCGTTGCTGTGCCCTGGTAGGCGGTTCGATGGATCCTCAGCACCTGTTCCATCTTGCTGCGTCTAACATCATCTGCTCACTGATTTTCGGAGAGAGGTTTGAATATGATGACCCGGTCATCCTCACCCTCATCCAGAGGTTAGAGGAGTTTACCAAGGAAGCTATTGGACCTTGGGCCATGGTACAGTCTAAGCCCTCCGTGCTTACTAAAAAAGGGTTCCAAAATGGTTCTTCGGCTGTCCCCAGGTAGAACCCTTTTGGGTTCCAGATAGAACCTTCTGTGGAAAGGGTTCTACACTGAACCCAAAAGTGTTCTTCAAAGGGGTTCTTCAAAGTGTTCTTCAATGGGGACAGCGAAAATAATCATTTTAGATTCTAGATCGAAACTTTTTTTTAATAAGAGTTACATGATCATCACTGACCTCTCTGTGCTAGACATGACACACTGATCCACATTCCCCTCTGTTTTACCTCCATTTCCTCCCATCTGTCTTTTGTAGCTCTATGAAATCATACCAGTCTTGAGGCCCCTCCCTTTGCCATTCAGGAACGTTTTCCACAAATTTGATAAAATGAAAGAACATATCAAGAAGGTTGTGACCAAGCACAAACATTCAAGGATCGCAGGAGAGCCCAGAGACCTCCTTGACTGCTACCTGGACCAGATTGACAAGGTAGGAGAACAATAGAAGTATGGTTCTAGAAGTAAAATAAAGAAGATAAGATATAAAGTAAGTAGCCTTGTACAAGTAAGCCTGAATGGTCCATAGGGCAGGAGCCTATCTCCTGTTTCTGCAGCATTAAGAAGCTTGATGTAGAAGTACACCCCTGGATAGGACACTAGTCTGTTGCAGGACTTTACCCTGAATCCATTTGCCAATCAGAGAGGCATCGGGTCCCATTTTTAGTCTTTGGAATGACTTCCGTGAACGGGGCAAACATTTTCATTGGGCTGGTAGAAGAGGAGGACGTACTTTACAGGATGGAGCAGGGTGGAATGCAGAATTTAATGTAGATGCCTTTGGTGTCTGCGTGCGTGTATGTGTGTTTCAGACAGCTGATGGAGGCTCCACATTTAATGATGCTCAGATGGTGTCTCTACTACTTGACCTGTTCATTGCTGGGACAGACACGACTTCCAACACCCTCCGCTCTGCCATGCTATACCTGATGACCAACCAGCATGTACAGGGTGAGGAAATACATACACAACATACACTGGCACATACACTGGCAGACATTTCATTCAATTCGATGGCGCTTGTAGACAATGGTTCCGCATTCACGGTAAACGATGCATATGTCGGCAAAATAGGAAATTAGCTGTAAATACTAAACATTCTACAAAACTTGATCGGATGGAAAACCCGGCCAAAGAGTGTGTGTTTGTCCCAGATCGCTGTCACCGAGAGATCACCGAGGTTCTTGAGGGACGTGCAGACGCTTCGTTTGAGGACAGACATGCCATGCCGTATGTTCAAGCCACGATCCACGAGGCACAGCGCATGAGTGACACCGTTCCTCTTAGCGTGTTCCATACTACCTGCAGCAACACACAAATAAACAGCTACCAGCTGCCCCAGGTGAGCATTACCATGATGACTGATATGCCGCCTGTTGTTGACCTTAGAACTATAAAGGTCTCCTGGGCTACAGTGAATGATGTCATGATTGGTGCTGTCTCAGTCTTTAGTGTACCTCTTCACCTCTCCTTCTCACCCTTAATCCCTCATCTGTTCCAGGGCACGATGGTGATTCCTAACCTGTCTTCAGTGCTGCATGAAGAGGGCCAGTGGAAATTCCCTCACGAGTTCAACCCTGAGAACTTCCTCAACGAGGTCGGAGAGTTTGTGAAACCAGAAGCCTTTCTGCCATTCTCTGCAGGTGCCTTTTTGCCAAAAGCGTCAATATCTATGGCTTATAAATTATACTAAGACAGGAGAATATGTTGACATAAACTGCCAGGCTGCATGCATATGAAGGTATGAGCAAAATGTTGTTCTCATTGATAGCCGTGTGTGTGTTCCCTAGGATCTCGTGTGTGTCTGGGGGAGGGGTTAGCACGTATGGAGCTCTTCCTGGTTCTAGTGACATTGCTTCGGCGTTACCGATTCGTCTGGCCTGAGGATGGAGGTGTCCCAGATTTCAGCCTCATCTTTGGTGGGACACAGTCTCCAAAGCCCTACCGCCTTGGAGTGCGCCTGAGGAGCAGCGAGGAGCTACCCACAGTCTCCACAAGAGAGATCTAGTTCTGTCAGACAGCTATAGATCTTGTTCTGTAATAATTCAACTTCATTTCAGTAATTCATCCGATGAGTAGTTTTTCAACAATGTGTAACCCACCATTTAATGCCTTATAATCTGTGTCAGCTTCTGTAAGGATCAGATATTGGATTGATCATTCAAACTAGATCTTTCAGCATGCTTGCATGTAATCTTGTAATCCATACCATTGTTAAAACTATTGGTTTTGTGTTTATGTTAATTACAACTAATTGTATCTTCTTATCAAGTTTTCTGAAGTAAAATAATAATTACTAAAACCATGTGATTTGGATTAAAAATGTGAACCTCTGATTTTATGTCCTCCCATCCCCTTACCTGCATCTGTAACTCTTATGATTGAGGTTGAATCTCCAAAACCCCCAAAAATGTTGATGATGCTCTTATATAAGCTGCAATGCTTAACCTAGTATTACAGACAAACGTTTCGTGCCGATAGTTATTGCTATTTGCCTCCTAGATGCTGGACATTTTTATATAAAATTCTTTCTTAAAGCTTCTAAATGCTTTCGCCTTTACCAAACTGATTATTGCTCTCAGATCAATAATAACCACTCAGATTTAAGTAATTTATGGAGGGACCTATATAGTCTCCTCTCCAGAAAGATCCATGAAGAAATCTCTCCTCGGCACTGGGGGCGTTTGAGTGGCCTGCTTTTCAAAGTTTGTGACTTTCGAAGACATTTGAAGACTTTCGCCTCCATGTTGACTGCATGAACATTAAAACAGCCATGTGATCAAAGATCATGAAGTTCCAACTACAGTCTACTTACATTTTCTGCAGTTGCTCCTCCCCAGCCGCAACTTGCAGCTATCTCCTGTTTTGTTTTGTTTTGACCCACGTACTTTGGGAAAAGTGCAAATCAATCCCAGAACAACAGCAAAGGACCTTGTGAAGATGCTGGAGGAAACAGGTACAAAAGTATCTATATCCACAGTAAAACAAGTCCTATATCGACATAACCTGAAAGGCCGCTCAGCAAGGAAGAAGCCACTGCTCCAAAACCGACATAAAAAAGACAGACTACCATTTGCAACTGGGGACAAAGATTGTACTTTTTGGAGAAATGTCGTCTGGTCTGATGAAACAAAAATAGACCTGTTTGGCCATCATGACCATCGTTATGTTTGGAGGGAAACGGGGGATGCTTGCAAGCTGAAGAACACGATCCCAACCGTGAAGCACGGGGGTGGCAGCATCATGTTGTGGGGGTGCATTGCTGCAGGATGGACTGGTGCATTTCACAAAATAGATGGCATCATGAGGAGGAAAATTATGTGGATATATTGAAGCAACATCTCAAGACATCAGTCAGGAAGTTGAAGCTTGGTCACAAATGGGTCTTCCAAATGGACAATGACCCCAAGCATACTTCCAAAGTTGTGGCAAAATGGCTTAAGGAAAACAAAGTCAAGGTATTGGAGTGGCCATCACAAAGCCCTAGCATCAATCCCATAGAAAATGTGTGGGCAGAACTGAAAAATCATGTGCAAGGAAGGAGGCCTACAAACCTGACTCAGTTACAGCAGCTCTGTCAGGAGGAATAGGACAAAATTCACCCAACTTATTGTGGGAATGTTGTGGAAGGCTACCCGAAACGTTTGACCCAAGTGAAACAATTTAAAGGCAACGCTACCAAATACTAATTGAGTGTATGTAAACTTCTGACCCACTGGGAATGTTGTGAAAGAAATAGAAGCTGAAATAAATCATTTTCTCAACTATTACTCTTTATCACAGTCTTAAAATGAAGTGGTGATCCTAACTGTATGTTATAACAAAAGCACATCCTCAGTCATTTCTTATCTGAAGCTGAAAAGTCCAAAAAAGTCCAATGCTCAATAGTGCCACTAGGCAGAATATACACTGAGTGTACAAAATATTGAGTTGCACCCCATTATGCCCTCAGAACAGCCTCAATTCGTTGGGGCATGGACTCGACACGGTGTCAAAAACATTCCACAGGGATGCTGGCCCATGTTGACTCCAATGCTTCCTACAATTGTGTCAAGTTTTCTGGATCTCCTTTGGGTGGTGGACAATTCTTGATACACAAGGGAAACTGTTGAGAGTGAAAAACACGGCAGCGTTTCAGTTCTTGACACACTTAAGCGGTGCGCCTGGCACCTACTACCATACCCTGTTCAAAGGCACATAAATATTTTGTCTTGCTCTTTCACCCTCTGAATGGCACACATTCAATCCCTGCCTCAAAATGGCGCCGGAAGAAATGGCAGCAGTTTTACGGCCGCCCAACCAATTGTGCTATTATGTGTTTTTTTCACGTTATTTGTAACTTATTTTGTACATAATGTTTCTGCAACCATATCTTATGGCAAAAAAGAGTTTCTGGATATCAGGACAGCGATCACTCACCTCGGATTAGACAAAGATTTTTTCTACAACAAAGACAACGCACAACACATTCTCCAAACCCCCCACAGGGCCCACATCCCCGCTATTTGCAAGAGGAAGCGACACAGGTCCAGAGGTCAAAGAGCCGGATGCCTGGTCAGGACCAGAAACAACAGCTGGTGCACGAAATCTAAGGAAGTCTCTAGATTTTGCTCGCCTGAAGTAGAGTATATTGTGATAAATTGCAGGCCACACTTCTTGCCTAGAGAGTTTTCAGCTATACTTTTCGTGGCTGTTAATTTACCACCACAGACAGATGCTGGCACTAAGACTGCTGTATAAGGAAATAAGCAAACAGGAAACCACTCACCCAGTGGCGGCGCTCCTAGTGGCCAGAGACTTTAACGCAGGGAAACTTAAATCAGTTCTACCAAATGTCTATCAACATGTTAAATGTGCAACCAGAGGGAAAACAATTATAGATCACCTATACTCCACACACAGAGACACGTACAAAGCTCTCCCTTGCCCTCCATTTGGAAAATCCGACCACAACTCTATCCTCCTGATTCCTGCTTACAAGCTAAAAATTAAAGCAGGAAGCACCAGTGACTCGGCCTATAAAAAAGTGGTCAGATAAAGCACATGCTAAACTACAGGAGTGATTTGCTATCACAGACTGGAACATGTTCCGGGATTCTTCCGGTGGCATTGAGGAGTACACCACATCAGTCACTGACTTCAGCAATAAGTGCATCGAGGACGTCGTCCCCACAGTGACTGTACGTTCATACCCCAACCAGAAGCCATGGATTACAGGCAACATTCGCACTGAACTAAAGGGTAGAGCTGCCACTTTCAAGGCGTGGGACTCTAACCCGGAAGCTTACAAGAAATCCTGCTATGCCCTGCGACGAACCATCAAACAGGCAAAGCGTCAATACAGGGCTAAGATTGAATCACACTACACCGGCTCCGACGCTCGTCTTATGTGGCAGGGCTTGCAAACTATTACAGACTACAACGGGAAGCACAGCTACGAGCTGCCCAGTGACACGAGCCTACCAGATGAGCTAAATCACTTCTATGCTCGCTTTGAGGCAAGCAACACTGCGGCATGCATGAGAGAATCAGCTGTTCCGGATGACTGTGTGATCGCGCTCTCGTAGCCGACGGGAGTAAGACCTTTAAACAGGTCAACATACACAAGGCTGCGGAGCCAGACGGATTACCAGGTCGTGTGCTCCGGGCATGTGCTGAACAACTGGCAGGTGTCTTCACTGACATTTTCAACATGTCCCTGATTGAGTCTGTAATACCAACATGTTTCAAGCAGACCACCATAGTCCCTGTGCCCAAGAACACAAAGGCAACCTGCCTAAATGACTACAGACCCGTAGCACTCACGTCCGTAGCCATGAAGTGCGTTGAAAGGTTTGTAATGGCTCACATCAACACCATTATCGCAGAAACCCAAGACCCACTCCAATTTGCATACCGCCCAAACAGATCCACAGATGATGCAATCTCTATTGCACTCCACACTGCCCTTTCCCACCTGGACAAAAGGAACACTTATGTGAGAATGCTATTCATTGACTACAGCTCAGCGTTCAATACTATAGTACCCTCAAAGCTCATCACTAAGCTAAGGATCCTGGGATTAAACACCTCCCTCTGCAACTGGATCCTGGACTTCCTGACGGGCCGCCCCCAGGTGATGAGGGTAGGTAGCAACACATCTGCCACGCTGATCCTCAACACTGGAGCGCCACAGGGGTGCGTGCTCAGTCCCCTCCTGTACCCCCTGTTCACCCACAATTGCATGGCCAGGCACAACTCCAACACCATCATTAAGTTTGCAGACGACACAACAGTGGTAGGCCTGATCACAGACAATGACGAGACAGCCTATAGGGAGGAGGTCAGAGACCTGGCCATGTGGTGCCAGAATAACAACCTATTCCTCAACGTAACCAAGACTAACGAGATAATTATGGACTACAGGAAAGGGAGGACTGAGCACGCCCCCATTCTCATCGATGGGGCTGTAGTGGAGCAGGTTGAGAGCTTCAAGTTCCTCGGTGTCCACATCAACAACAAACTATCATGGTCCAAACACACCAAGACAGTCGTGAAGAGGGCACGACAACGCCTATTCCCCCTCAGGAAACTAGAAAGATTTGGCATGGGTCCTGAGATCCTCAAAAGGTTCTACAGCTGCAACATCGAGAGCATCCTGACTGGTTGCATGACTGCCTGGTACGGCAATTGCTCGGCCTCTGACCGCAAGGCACTACAGAGTATAGTGCGTATGGCCCAGTACATCACTGGGGCTAAGCTGCCTGCCATCCAGGACCTCTATACCAGGCGGTGTCAGAGGAAGGCCCTAAAAATTGTCAAAGACCCCAGTCACCCCAGTCATACACTGTTCTCTCTACTTCCGCATGGTAAGCGGTACTGGAGTGCCAAGGACAAAAAGGCTTCTCAACAGTTTTTACCCCCAAGCCATAAGACTCCTGAACAGATAATCAAATGGCTACCTGGACTATTTGCATTTTGTGACCCCTCCCCAAACCCTCTTTTTACGTTGCTGCTACTCTCTGTTAATCATATATGCATAGTCACTTTAGCTATACATTCATGTACATACTACCTCAATTGGGCCGACCAACCAGTGCTCCCGCACGTTGGCTAACTGGGCTATCTGCATTGTGTCCCACCACCCACCAACCCCTCTTTTACGCTACTGCTACTCTCTGTTCATCATATATGCATAGTCACTTTAACCATATCTACATGTACATACTACCTCAATCAGCCTGACTAACCGGTGTCTGTATGTAGCCTCGCTACTTTTATAGCCTCGCTACTGTATATAGCCTGTCTTTTTACTGTTGTTTTATTTATTTACTTACCTATTGTTCACCTAACACCTTTTATGCACTATTGTTTAGAGCCTGTAAGTAAGCATTTCACTGTAAGGTCTACACCTTAAACTTTGATTTGATTTGTCTCGAGGCTTAAACATCCTTCTTTAACCAGTCTCCTCCCCTTCATCGATACTGATGGAAGTAGATCTAACAGGTGATATCAATAAGGGATCATATCATAGCTTTCACCTGGATTCACCTGGTCAGTCTATGTCATGTTTTGTACACTCGGTGTATAATAGAATTGTGGGTATATTTGTGGACAAAATTCTTACACAACCAAATGGTTAACTGACATATTCTAAAAGCACCCACCATCACTGATACATCCATTACACAACCTTCAGTGTGGATGGAGGAAATAAGAAATTAGGAGGGGAAAAATGGGGGAGGGGCGACAGAAAGACAGTTGGCACAGACTGCATGATGATGCTGTCTATGACGAAAGAGGGGGATGGGAGCAGATGACAGGTCCCTCCAGCACGTAGTCTAAGGTACAGTCAGTGCACCTATCCCTCGCTCCCTCCCACCTCTCTCTCGCGCTCTCTTTTTCTCGATCCATCTGTACCCTCCCTCCATCCTCTTCAAATGCATCACAGCCTCCTGCCGAGCCCTCGGCCACTGAAACGCTCCGAGCCACGGTCATGTGACATCAGCCTCCAACCACTCTCCAAGGAGCACCGGCAAAAAGAGGGGAGTGTCTCTTTTCCCCCTCTCCTCCCTCCTTTGTCTCCCTCCCTCTCACTGAGTCAGACAGCAGGGTTGTGTGTCTGAAGCAAAGGCTCCATGGAGGAGAGATATCGTCTCTACCAGCGATACATTGCCTGAGAGAGACAGAAGAAAAAAGGATTCCCTTCTTTCTCTCCCTCGTTGAGGAACAGAGGATGAATGGAGAAGCGATGGACATGTCCCTGGAGTCATCATCCCTGATGGTGGAGCAAGGCACCGTCGGGGGGGTGTCAGCGGCACCAGAACCGGCATCCACAGCAGCAGCCGGTAACGGCTCCCTGCCTCCTCCGCCCACCATGGCCCCGGCCATCCCGCCCTACGTCAAGCTTGGCCTCACCGTGGCCTACACTGTCTTCTACTCGCTCCTCTTTGCCTTCATCTATGCCCAGCTGTGGCTGGTGCTCCGATACCGCCACAAGCGCTTCAGCTACCAGACGGCATTCCTCTTCCTGTGTCTGCTGTGGGCCGCGCTGCGCGCCCTCCTCTTCTCCTTCTACTTCCGCGACTGCGTCACGGCCAACGCGCTGGGTCCCTTCACCTTCTGGCTGCTCTACTGCTTCCCCGTCTGCCTGCAGTTCTTCACGCTAAGCCTCATGAACCTCTACTGCGCCCAGGTGAGGGTGGGCTCCCAGGGGCCACATTGAGGGAATGGGGGGTCTCAGGGGGCCACAAGGCCCAATCTGCCCTTTTTTTTAGTCTCAGTGTCTAGGTAGTAGTTCAGAGTATTAATATGAATATACATTGATGTGTGAGTCTTGTGTATACAGAATAGCTGTGGACTGGTATTTCTGATTTTGCTGAAATGGTGGCATCCCCAATAAGGGGGATATACAATCCTATGGGGAAAGCTCCCCTAGAAGAGGTAAGTGGTGGGAGGGTTGTGAAGGCAGTGGGGTGGAAGGGGCATCTCAAGAAAAAGACAGGAGGGTAAAGGTATGAAGGCCCGGCAAAGGAAGATTAGTAACGTTTTCCTTATTTAATAGCTTAGCACAGCCACCTCATTGTGCAATGTGCACACAGCATTTAGAAATTATATATTCATACAACTAGTTATTTACAATATATCATAGCGGGCGTCGTGGTGAGGTGTGGGCAATACGGGTCAGACAAGAAGTCATGCTGCTTTTAGATACACTGAACAAAAATATAAACGCAACATGCAACAATTTGAAAGATTTGACTGAGTTACAGTTCATTTAAGGAAATCAGTCAAATGAAATAAATTCAGTGGGCCCTAATCTATGGATTTCACATGACTGGGAGTATATATATATATATATATATATATATATATATATATATATATATATATATCTCTCTGTTGGTCACAAATTCCTTAAAAAAAAAAAAGGGACGTGGATGAGAAAACCAGTCTAGTATGACCTCATGCAGTGCGACACATCTTCTTCACATAGAGTTGATCAGGCTGTTGATTGTGGCCTGTGGATATTGCCCCACTCCTCTTCGATGGCTGTGCAAAGTTGCTGGATATTGGCGGGAACTGGAAACGCTGTCGTATACGTCAGTCCAGAGCATCCCAAACGTGCTCAATGGGTGACATGTCTGGTGAGTATGCAGGCCAAGGAAGAACTGGGGTCATTTTCAGCTTTCAGGAATTGTGTACAGATCCTTGCGACATGGGGCCTTCCATGTATTATCATGCTGAAACAGGAGGTGATCGTGGCGGATGAATGGCACGACAACAGGCCTCAGGATCTCGTCTGTGCATTCAAATTGCCATTGATAAAATGCAATTGTGTTCGTAGCTTATGCCTGCCCATACCATAACCCCACTGCCACCATAGGGCACTCTGTTCACAACTTTGACATCAGCAAACCATTCGCCCACGAGACGTCTGCCATCTGCATGATACAGTTGAAACCGGGATTGATCCATGAAGAGCACGTGGTCTTCATGGACGTTACACGTGGTCTGCAGTTGTGAGGCAGATTGGATGTGCGGCCAAATTCTCTGAAACGACATTGGAGGCGGCTTATGGTATTATTCAATTCTCTGGCAACAGCTCAGGTGGACATTCCTACAGTCAGCATGCCAACCGCACGCTGTGTTGTTTGACAAAACTGCATATTTTAGCTATTTTTATTGTCGACAGCACAAGGTGCACAAGTGTAATTATGATGCTGTTTAATCAGCTTCTTGATATGCCACACCTGTCAGATGGATGGATTATCTTGGCAAAGGAGAAATGCTCACTAACATGGAGTAAGCAAATTTGTCCACACAATTTTAGAGAAAAATGCTTTTTCGTGCTAAAGATTTCTGGTATCTTTTATTTCAGCTCATGAAACATGGGACCAACACTTTAGAATGTTGTGTTTATATTTTTGTTCAGTACAGATAATTAATCATTATCAGAGGCACGTAATTAAATGAGATTTTTTTCACATCAGCAGTTGTCACAAAGTGCTTTACAGTTACCCGGCTCAGACCCTAAAGAGCAAGCAAAGCAGAAGCGAAAGCACAGGGCAGGAAAAACTCTCTAGGAGGAAGGAAACCTAAAGAGGAACACGGCTCAAAAGGGGTGGCCCACAATAGAGACTTACACAGCCGTTGTCTGCAGACGCCAGCAATCACACACTTGCTTGACATCCTCATCCTCAAAGGGGTCCAATTTGTTTGTATTTCTTCGGGATCCCTTCAAATGTATCTAATCTGGAGACAGAATTCATTCATGAACTGGTTCTTCAGCTGAGCGGCCACGTTGTTGATTGTTTGTTGTTGTTTTCTTGGGGGAAAATGTCCAAAGTGTAACTTGCTTTCTGATGTCACCCAAAACAGGTTTACTTCAAGGCAAAGTCCAAGTATACCCCAGAGCTCCTTAAATACAAGTAAGTAGACTGAGTTTACCCCTCTCTTCCTCTCCACATACAGGACCCTCACATATTTCAAAGGCTGTAACTAGGGCCCAGAGATTTCCGTATCTTTCCTTCCATAGGCTCCCCCTCTATCTGGTCTTCTTGGCGGTTAGTTTTCTCTTCCTGGTGGTCAACCTGGCCTGTGCCCTGCTGGTTAAGATGACCGCCACCGAGGTCAAGACCATTGTCCTGGTCAGAGTCACCATCAACGATACGCTCTTCGTGCTCTGTGCCATCTCGCTGTCCGTCTGCCTTTACAAGGTGGCTAAGATGTCCCTGGCCAGCATATACCTCGAGTCCAAGGTAGGACCTCAGAACTTGTAGATCAGGGGCTGTATGTATCAAGCATCTCAGAGTAGGATTGCTGATCAAGGATCAGGTCTTGCCTGTCCATGCGATCCTAAATCAGCACTCCTTCTCTGAGACAATTGATACATACAGCCCCAGACTTCCATTAAGAATTACTAAGTCTGCTTCATGCTTTTCTGAAAGTAGGACACAAAGTTTTCTATTTTATTTAACGTCTTTGTATATATTTTGGAGGTGGGAAAATGTGTGAACTCGGTAGCACTAAACGGTGAACCCTCGTAAATACTAATGCTGATTGGTATCACGTTTCAGGGAAGACCCAGATGCAGACAGTGTCGAAGTAACAAAGGTTTATTACTAGAACAGGGGGCAGGCAAAACGACAGGTCAAGGACAGGCAGAGGTCGGTATTCCAGATCAGAGTGCAAACCGTACAGAACGGCAGGCAGAGGTCAATAATCCAGTGAGATGTGACAAGGTACAGAATTGCAGGCAGAATGGTCAAAACCGGGGGAAACTAGAAACAGACAGGAGCGAGGGAAAACGCTGGTAGGCTTGACAAACAAAACGAACTGGCAACAGACAAAGGACAGGTATAAATACACTGGAGATAATGGGGAAGATGGGTGACACCCGGAGGTGGGTGGAGACAAGCACAAAGACAGGTGAAACAGATCAGGGTGTGACAGATAATAGTTCATGACCATGACCTCCCTCACCATTGGTTGCAGGGAACGTCAGTGTGTCAGGTGACATTGATTGGCGTCCTGGTGGTCCTACTGTACGCATCACGGGCCTGCTACAACCTGGTGGTGCTGGCTCTGACCGACATTGAGACCATCAACTCATTCGACTACGACTGGTACAACGTGTCTGACCAGGTAAGGATGACACGCTATCCCAGACACAGAATTAGGGAGAGAAAAGAGAGAGAGAGAGAGAGAAAAGAGAAAGTGACAGACAGACACAAACACAGTATATGTGGGACAAAAGTCAAATACATTTCGCCAGACAAAACACAGCCTAACACCAACGATCCACAAATGAGGATCCTCTGGAGGGATAAACACAAAACTGCACACTCTCTCTGTGCAGGCTGACTTGAGGTCCACTCTGGGGGACGCTGGTTACATCGTGTTCGGGGTGATCCTCTTTGTCTGGGAACTGCTGCCAACCTCCCTGGTGGTTTTCTTCTTCAGGGTCCGCAGGTTGCCACAGGACAGGGTGAGTGTGTGCTCCGGTGACAAGGAGGAGAAGCTTGGAAATGTTTGAATGATTTGTAAAAATGCTTTCATTTAACCAGCCCGCTGTTTACCAGCTAGTTGTTTCATCAGTAAATACCTAATAATTGCATTGCACTTACACTTCGGTTTCATTGAGATTCATTGAAGCTAGCATCACTATTTAAGCTAATACCATTTGACACCAATTGTGTTCAATTCTGAGATAAGTACCAGAAAGTGTCCGTTGCTACTACATAGTTTCTTATTGAAATCACCAGGTAAGTACCAGCTTAAACTGGGCTCTTAAATAAAGCGTTACCGATTTCTTTATCTTATTCGGTACGCTCTGTCTTTGCAGAGTGGATCAGGGATCCCAAACCACGTGCTCTCTTCCAGAGGTTACTTCTTTGACAACCCCCGTCGGTACGATAGCGACGATGACCTGGCGTGGAGCATCCCTCCTCAGAACAACTCAGCAAGGTACAGTAGTGTCAAGACGGGGATAGGTTACTTTCGAGTGTTTTTAGATTTAAAAGATATACTGAAAGATAACTACACTGAACCAAAATATAAACGCAACATGTAAAGGGTTGGTTTCATGTTTCATGAACTGAAATAAAAAAGATCCCAGAAATGTTCCATTTGCACCAAAACCTTATTTCTCAATGTTGTGCACAAATTTGTTTACATCCCTGTTAGAGCATTTCTCCTTTGCCAAGATAATCCATCCACTTGACAGGTGTGTTATATCAAGAAGCTGACTAAACAGCATGATCATTACACAGGTGCACCTTTTGCTGGGAGAATTGAATGTTAATTTCTATACCACCTCTGTTGTTTTAGAGAATTTGGCAGTATGTCCAACAGGCCTCATAAATGCAGACCGCGTGTGTGGCGATGGGGTTATGGTATGGGCAGGCATAAGCTACAGAAAACGAACACAATTGCATTTTATAGCTGGTAATTTGAATGCACAAAAATGCTTTGAGATCCTGAGGTCCATTGTGAGGCCCATTGTTTTTTTAAAAGTTATCAGTGACCAACAGATGCATATCTGTATTCCCAGTCATGTGAAATCCTTAGAGATTGGGGCTTAAGGAATTTATTTAAATTGACCAATTTCCTCATGAAATGTAACTCAGTAAAATGTATGAAATTGTTGCATGTTGCGTCTATTTTTGTTCAGTATAATAATAGTAACTCAAAGATTTGTTTATCTTTTGTGCCATAGCCTAGTTACAGACTGCTACGACTGGGGCAGCCGCAACAGCAGTTTCACTGTACAAACGGGGACGGACGAACAACGGTTGGCACCGGTGACGGGAGAGCTCCATCCATACTGAGACTTAAGTCCAGGGTAGGGGGTCAATTCCATTTCAATTCATTCAAATTCAGAATTTTCCAAATTGAAAAGCAAAAAAATGGTATTGACCCTAACTCTGAACCAGTCCACACTGCACTGTACAGCACCACAATGCACTTTGTAAACTTTGACACTTCTTGACAGCATCTGTATTTTGTCCATCAGCCACCGTATTGCATTAGTCACTTAGTGATAATGTAGACCAGTGGTTCCAAAACTATTTAACTCGGGGGGGCCCCCCTTCCATCATTGGGGAACATCCCGTTAGCCGACATGGGCTAGTTGATCTGGACATTTCTGACAAGTTATAAAATAGCGCTACGGTATTCAATGACTGACATGACAAGAGGAAAACTGATGATACACTACCCAAAATTGTGCCTTGTGCATTCTACTATAACAACTTTCAAAATTAAGTTGAAAACCAGACTGAGTTCCTTAATTTTTTATTTTTTTAACTCTGCATCCCCCTGTCGACCACCCCACAGTTTGGGAACCAGCTAGACATTTTAGAAAGTCATCTAGAAAACCTGTGAAATAAACCCATATAATAAGATAGCACTAAGTCATGCACAAACATATACATCAAGGTAGTTAACCTTAGACAATATCAATATACTAAAGCCTGTATAGAACAATGACACAAATAAACAAAATCATGTCATATCTATATCCACAGTAAATATGACTATGAACATACATTAATTTATTGGCGATGTGATGGTGAAAAAGATGGATTCTATATTTCTAACAGGAAGTTAATGTAATGGAGAAAGTTTCACTGATCAGATGCTCTATTTATTTTGTCTGCTTTTGTCTGGATGTATCGTGATCGGTATTGACACAACCATGAATAAAAGGACATTGGGGTGTGACACTCAATGTGAGGATATCCTACGGTTCTTGATTTAGTCACTAGATGAAACTGAATTGTACCCCAACATTGTCTACAATTTACTTTATGATAGGAAAGGTCAGAACAAGTCCCAATAACAGAACCCTTTTCATGGTTTATTGGTAAAAATGACTTACAAATATTAAATTAAGCGTCTGGAGCAGGTGTATTCAAATTTTACCTTACGAGGTCCAGAGCCTGCTGGTTTTCTATGAATTAATTGCACCCACTTAGTGTCCCAGGTCTAAATCAGTCCCTGATTAAGGGGGAACAATGGTTTTGAGGGGTATATAGTATACCTTTCTGTTACGGTGAGGTCAAATAGTATTGTTCTGAACGTGTTTGTACATAATGGATCATGGTACAAATCTGAAAAAGATGCATAAAAAGTTGAATGACAACCAGAAATATTTATTCCTCTGTTCAAATAAATATAATCAAACAAGAATACACATCAATACAGGTGCAACTAATTATATAATCATACAGCTTTGAAAAAAGTTGTCATTTTCCTTTTACAAATAGTACAACTTTCTGGGTATTCTGAATGTTAAAGGCAGAGAGGAGAAAGCAGAAGAGCGTGGAGATCATTGGAAACAAAATGGTGAATTTCATCCAAGAAAGCAGGCTCAAGCTTTTTTTAATGATTTTTTTCAAAACAGTTTTTTTGAACTTAAGGCAGACAAGTGGATTGCACAGGACTTTCTGGGGTTTTAGAAAGCATGCGAGGCCCAGACAGACACACACGCTTTTTCTCTAAGATAAAATATCTTGTCCATTTCCTTCATTTTAAGCAAAGGAACAGCTTGTTCTATCTCCATAGCATTCACATTCACGGCGACATTAGCGTTGCTGTTTATGTTAGCATAAGCATCAGCTAGCTAGCACTTGACTCAAATCCTACTTACTGGACCCCATGTCTACCTTTGTTTGGATTGAGATTTTCTTTTACAAAAATGTGATACAAAGTACTACCCAGGTATTGTCTGGCTACCAATAGTTTGATCTTTACACATAAGGCGAACCTCACTTGCAACATTTTCTACCCAATGTTACCGAAGGGGGTGATGATGCACAAACTAAAAACTTATATGGTGGAAAAACTCAAATGTGCTTTGACATGATAGAAAAGAAAAAAGGCAACATAAAATCTTTGGTCCACATGGTGAAATACCTACTTCAGACAGAAATCAAACATGTATAGTGTGTGGAACGTTAGGGCTGTTTTCCTAAAGAAGTTAAACACGCTTCATGTTATGTTTCCTTGCCACGATACTAACGAGTATCGCCATACTGGTATCGTCCCAGTCCTGAAGGGCAAGACAGTATAAAAAGGTTGTGTGACGTTAAATGCCATTACGTGTATCCATTTTGAATTGATTTACATGGCAAGCTCACCAAGACACCCCAGTGAACTTAACCCATCACGGGGGAACAAACCCCCCCTGCTTGTTTCGAGTTGCTTCTACTCACACCATTGGCTACATTCTCCATTATACTTTAACAGTACTCTTCTCCAACATGGCAGCTTCACAGCATGACAGCTTATTTAAGTGAACTATGAAACAAATACTGGCGTGGCTTTTCATTGCCATGGAAACACCTCTTACACATTTGGGATTGCCATCACCCTGGCTAGTCTCGACTTTCATAAAACCAATAAAATAAGAATAAAACACCAGGAACCGTTCTGCCACCAAATACAATAGGTATGAGAAAAGTAATGCAAGCGTATCGTGGTCGACAGATACCTAATCTGTAAATTGTTCTTTTTTTTCCACATTTAAATGAGGCTTTATATAATATGATGTGCAGAAAGACTGGATTGCCAAATGGAGATGTTAAAACACCCCTTAAACAGCACAGTTAAAAGCACAGACAAAAGCAAAAGCAGACATAGTCGCTCACATAGACGTTATTTCAACCGATGCACTAACTCACACAGAGAAAAAGGTTACACCTCTAGGATAAGAAAAAGCAGCTGCGCTTATCAAGTTTATGCTCGTAAAAGTACGGAATGAATTCTAGTTCTCGTTATCCCTAGTTCTCGTTATCATTTAGCTGCAACTGGCGATCAACGACAAACAAGTATTCTCACACACACACCTTCAATAACACACTCGCACAGACACACACACCCACACTCACTCAAGGATGGGTTTAGCTCACAACCAATATGCCTGACAGTGTACACTTTCATCCACAAAAGTAGTAACAATGAAAGGAAACAGAGGTACAGATTTCTCAGACTTAGAGTGCCGTTGCTCTCTGGAAAGGAAGAGGAGAGAAGGAGAGTTGTACATAGAGGAAGAAGGAAGGAGGAGGGGATGGGGGTTCAGTGTCGATCCTGAAGTCCCTGAACTTGATCTTATTCTGGGTAGGAATAAGACTATTGCAGTTCCCTCTGGGTTGGCTCCACCTGGTGGCCGGGAGGTGGTAGTGCTGTTGGGGGGGTGTTACCTCTTCTCCTTCAGCAAGGCGCGGAAACTATGGAGCTGGTGGATGCTTGTGGAGAGCCTAGGGGGAGAAACAGAGAAGGGGGAGGAGATGGGGAGAGAAAGAGATTGTGAAACTATTTATGACAATGTATGCAATATTTACTACATCTATGTCATGCTAATAGTAATTTGAAATTGTGAGACAGAGAAAGAGCGAGTGAGAACGAGTTAGATGCTAACATTACTTGAATCACCCGTCATGAGGCCAACTGTGTTCATTACACACCAAAGGGAACAAAACGGACTGAAACGGAAGGACTACCTGGATTTGTCCAGCATGAAATTGTAATTTTCATTTTCCGTTTTAAAACGTTTTCCATTGTGTGCCCTAATGAACACAACCCAGTTTCCAAAGCAGTAGTATCAACCATAAAGACACAATGTGTATAAAAGTGGTATCAACCTCCCAAAGCCATTGAGCAAGGCCACTATCTCCTGGCGTGTCAACTGGAAACCCTTAGAGGGGCTGTGTTCCGGCAGGTTCTTGATCTCCTTCTCAGAGAAGAGGATCTTCAACGCCGTGCCCAGCCCTTGGGTCTGCAATGGGGGGGTTGGGGGAGCCATGGGTTAATCATGTGAGAAAGCCTGAGATCTCACACACGCCAATCCATGATCCCATGTGGTTTATTGGCAACAAGGTTTCATGAGCGTATAATTTAAATGTTTCTTAATCCTGGTCCTGCACACTTTCGATTAAACTAATCAACTCATCATCAAGCCTTTGATTAGCGGAATCAGGTGTGTTATTGTTAGGGCAAAAACAAAAATGTTCCCTGAGTCCCCAGGACCAGGACTGGAAAACACTGACCTTAAGGGCTGAAACCGCAGCAGTTTGGTGGCACCTTAATTGGGAAGGACAGTTTTATGGTAATGACTGGAACGGAATAAGAGAAAAGGCAACAAATACATCAAACACATGGTTTCCAGGTGTTTTATGCCATTCCATTTGCGCCATTCCGGTCATTATTATTAGTCGTGGCTTGTGGCTAAAACATTGTCGCCCATAAACCACATGGGAGCGTGGATTTCAATGTGCGGAGTCTCTTTTTACCTTATGAAAATATTTGATATCCAGCAAATGCTCAGAAACATTGGATGTGGATACTGGTATGTAAATATTTAAATGCATCATCAGATCGAACACTGTCCCACGAGATAGGGTACAATTCCATATCGTTTCTTTCTCTTGACTGTACTCAAAATCCATTGGTTTTGGTTATTGTCCCAAGGGTATTGTTACTGCTTATAAATGGTGCCCCTGTGTTATGTGCCGGGATCAATTTGAAATCAGAGAAGTATTCTTTTAGTTAAATCTTCATACATCAAAAATGTAAGATATATTTTCGACAGTATGTATTAAACTGAAGGAAGTTGCACTGTAATTTGCAAATTAACTAAATAACACTGATATGCAGAGAAATGAAAAATTGTCTGACCACATCTACAAATAGCACTGCCTGCCCACTTATTGCATAACAGCTAACTACTGCACAGCAAAACGGGTAACTACCGCTAAAAATAACCACATGTCCACAGAAGGCAGGACAAAAGTCCCAAAATGGCATACCTGTAGCTTCCCCCAGAGTCGACATTTACTGCAGCCCACACAGTCCATGATCCGGGAAATGTTTTTAAAATGTAGCCGGAATTCCTCCTGGGAAAACAGGGAGAGAGAGAGAGACGGGAATGTTTCAGGCTTTGCTTCCTGTAGGGGTACGAGCTAGGCTCAATGTGGATAAATAGCCTGCAAACACCTGCATTCATTCAGTATAATTTGAACAGATTTAGTCAATCAGTGCAGCTGAGGAATCAAACACACATACACTCGCACCAAGTCAGTTGTCATTAGCTTTTAGCTTAGCTATTATGACTTCATGTCAGCTTTAGAAGATGGCGCTGGAGGGGATGGCTGCCGTTTTATGGGCTCTTAAACAACATTGTATTTGTTTGTAACTTATTTTGTACATAATGTTGCTGCTACCGTCTCTTATGACCGAAAAGAGCTTCTGGACATCAGAACAGCGATTACTCACCTTGAACTGGACAAATTATTTTTCTTGAATGAGTCAGACGAGAGGGATTTACTCCAGACACCTGAACAGGCCCTCATCCCTATCATTCACAGGAGAAAGAGACTAAGGTATCGCGGAAGGAGATCGGGGTGCCTTGTGAGGATCTGGCGACGAGCGGCTAATCTGCCTTTTCCATCGGTACTATTGGCCAACGTACAATCACTGGATAATAAAGTGGACAAACTACAAGCACGTATATCCTACCAACAGGACATTAAAAACAAATATCTTACGTTCCACCGAGCCGTTGTTGAACGACGACATGAATAACATACAGCTGACGGGTTATACACTGTATCGGCAGGATAGAATAGCAGCCTCTGGTAATACAAGGGGTGGCGGTCTACGTATATTTGTAAACAACAGCTGGTGCACAATATCTTAGGAAGTCTTAAGGTTTTGCTGAGGTAGAGTATCTCATGATAAGCTGTAGACCACACCATCTGCCAAGAGAGTTTTCATCTATATTCTTTGTAGCCCTCTATTTACTAAGACAGCACTCAATGGGCTGTATACGGCCATAATCAAACAGGAAAACGCTCATCCAGAGGTGGCGCTCCAGGTGGCTGGGGACTTTAATGCAGGGAAACTTAAATCCGTTCTACCTCATTTCTACCAGCATGTCACATGTGCAACCAGAGGAAAAACAACTCTAGGCCACCTTTACACCACACACAGAGATGCGTATAAAGCTCTCCCTCGTCCTCCATTTGGAAAATCTGACCATAATTCTATCCTGATTCCTGCTTACAAGCATACATTTATGCAGGAAGCACCAGTGACTCGATCAATAAAAAAGTGGTCAGATGAAGCAGATGAAAAGCTACAGGACTGTTTTGCTAGCACAGACTGGAATATGTTCCGGGATTCCTCCGATGGCATTGAGGAGTACACCACATCAGTCACTGGCTTCATCAATAAATGCATTGATGACGTCGTCGCCACAGTGACTGTACGTACATACCCCAACCAGAAGCCATAGATTACAGACAACATCAGCACTGAGCTAAAGGGTAGAGCTGCCACTTTCAAGGGGCGGGCCTCTAACCCAAAAGCTTATAAGAAATCCTGCTATGCCCTCCGACGAGCCATCAAACAGGCAAAGCATCAATACAGGACTAAGATCGAATTGTACAACACTGGCTCCAACACTCTTCGGATGTGGCAGGGCTTGCTAACTATTACAGACTACAAAGGGAAGCACAGCCAAGAGCTGCCCAGTGACACAAGCCTACCAGATGAGCAAAATTAATTCTATGCTCGCTTCGAGGCAAGTAACACTGAAACATGGATGAGAGCATCAGCTGTTCCGGACAACTGTGTGATTACGCTCTCCGCAGCTGATGTAAGTAAGACCTTTAAACAGATCAACATTCATAAGGTAGCAGGGCCAGACGGATTACCAGGACGTGTACTCCGAGCATGCGCTGAAAAACTGGCAAGTGTCTTCACTGACATTTTCAACCTCTCCCTGTCTAAGTCCGTAATACCAACATGTTTCAAGCAGACCACCATAGTCCCTGTCCCCAAGAACACTAAGGTAACCTGCCTAAATGACTACCGATCCGTAGCACTCACATTTGTAGCTCTGAAGTGCTTTGAAAGGCTGGTCATGGCTCACAAACATTATTATCGCAGAAACCCTAAAACCACTCCAATTTGCATACCGCCCCAACAGATGACACAATCTCTATTGCACTCCACACTGCCCTTTCACACCTGGATAAAAGGAACACCTATGTGAGAATGCTATTCTTCGACTACAGCTCAGCATTCAACACCATAGTGCCCTCAAAGCTCATCACTAAGTTAACGACCCTGGCACTAAACGCATCTCTCTGCAACTGGATCCTGAACTTCCTGACGGGCCGCCCCCAGGTGTTAAGGGTACACATCCGCCACGCTGATCCTCAACACGAGGGCCCCTCAGGGGTGCGTGCTCAGTCCCCTCCTGTACTCCCTGTTCACTCATGACTGCACAGCCAGGCACGACTCAAGCACCATAATTAAGTTTGCTGAAGACACAACAGTGTTAGGCCTGATCAACGACAAGACAGCCTATAGGGAGGGGGTCAGAGACCTGGCCGTGTGGTGCCAGGACAACAACCTCTCCCTCAACATGATCAAGACAAAGGAGGACCGAGCACGCCCCCATTCTCATCGACGGGGCTGTAGAGGAGCAGGTTGAGAGCTTCAAGTTCCCTGGTGTCCACATCACCAACAAACTAACATGGTCCAAGCACTCTAAGACAGTCATGAAGAGGGCATGACAAAACCTATTCCCCCTCAGGAGACTGAAAAGATTTACCATGGGTTCTCAGATCCTAAAGGCCCTAAAAATTGTCAAAGACTCCAACCACCCTAGTCATAAAATGTTCTCTCTGCTACCGCACGGCAAATGGTACCGGAGCGCCAAGTCTAGGTCCAAGACGCTTCTAAACAGCTTCTACCACCAAGCCATAAGACTCCTGAACATCTAATCAAATGGCTACCCAGACTATTTGCATTGCACCCCCCCACCCCCTCTTTTACACTGCTGCTACTCTCTGTTATTATCTATGCATAGTAACATTAATAACTCTACCTACATGTACATATTATCCCAATTACCTCTACTAACCGGTTCCCCTGCACTCTTGACTCTGTACCGGTACCCACTGTATATAGCCTCGCTATTGTTATTTTACTGCTGCTCTTGAATTATTTGTTACTTTTATTGAACATTTTGGTAGGTCTTTTTCTTAAAACTGCATTGTTGGTTAAGTAAGCATGTCACTGTAAGGTTGTATTCGGCGCATGTGACAAATACGAATGTATTTGATTTGAAATGTACAATATGTAGGCCTACTTGCCCATATCTTGGAAGTGTCAAGTCAAGTTCAATGGACGCATCAAAATCATTACACAGTGTATAAAACCACTGTCTGTTGACCGAATACTGGCCCATTTGATTAGCCGCTCGTGCAGTGAGCTAGCACAAAAATCTGCATAGACACATCTGCTCTCCACTGTAAAAGACCCACTGTACAAAGCTATGTAAAGGACCAAACCATTGAGATAGGGGTCAAACCTATTCTAGGACTGGGCTTATGGCACATGTTAGTTAGTACTAATGTTAGTACTAATGAAAGTGAGATGTGTGAACTCACCTTCAACGTTTTTGCTTCGATCTTCTGCCCAGCAAACATGGACTTCTCGTCAAAGTGCATTGGGAAAGCTCTGGGAGACGAGAACAGGCAGTTATTTCGAAGCCAAGACAATATCCCCTCTAATTCACAAATCAAAACCGACCACTTGAACTGAAACTCATGGTCTCATTGAAGCCCTGGAGTTCAGTAGCGCGAATGATCCTTAAGACCTCAATTGGTATTGTGGCCTGGTTGGTCTAGCTGTAATGCTCTACAGTGTTGGCATAGGTTTGAATCTAGCCTACTGCCTTTTGACACAACCTCTCTCTATTGTTCTTCACTGTCACCCTCTTCTCTCACTATCTCTTCTATAAATAAATAAAATCACTTAAAAAAAATATATGTTAAAAAGAATGTACTAACTTGGTCTCGTTGAAGAACTGCAGCAGTAACTCTTTGGAGGCTTGGTCCTCTTGACGGTCGCCCGTGTACAGGTTGACGAAGGCTCGATCGAAGTAGGGCGCCACCTTGGAGAGGGCACGCAGCTCGATCAGGTAGAGAAAGTAGAGGTTCTTAAGGCGCCGCGTGCCCTCGCCCTTGGTCTCGGCTGGGTCGAAGCGCTGGCGGAACTCCTGCACATTGGGGCCCCACAGGGACTTGCCCCAGCCCTCTGACGAGAACAGAGAGAGTGAATAGTGAGGGTTACATAGACGTTGGCACGACTGATGACGTTGGGGTGAAAAACTGGGACCACTGATTTAGAAACCTTTATGAATTGATGTAACGAATAAGTAAACACACATTGAATCAGTTATAGAATGATAAAACAGACCCATATGAAAGTATTCCAATACAAGAACACTTACAAAAGTAGAGTAAATATATAGAAAATGCTAAATTGGTTTTACACAAACACCAATACTCCACACACATTACTACACCCACCACCCAAATTGCCATGGTTCGTCATCCAAATTGTCATGACCCGAGGGGCTTCTTCTATTCTAAGAATTATAATTTTATGACCGTATAACGCTGGTGACTGTTTTGACATCTATAGAGAGGAAGTGGTTTGTTTTTCCTACCGGCCAATAGATACTCTGCACACAGGTGGATGTTTATGCTGCTGTGGAGACCAGATATGAGCCGGTAGAACACCCTCTTCTCCAAACACAGACCTAGAGGGGAGGAAGGGTTGAAAAAGAGAGCGAGAAAGAGTATGTAGAGGGGTGATGGGAAGAGAGAGGGGGGAGGGAGAGGGTGAGAGAAAGAGGAGAAAACAAGAAAGCTTGAGATATGCACACACGCACACCCCTAGTTCAGAAATAGTCTGCCATCACTGTGTATGTGTGTGTCGTCGACTCAACGCATTTGAGTGACTAGAGTCCCCTCTCTTGGTCCAGTAAGTGTGTCTGCACGTCACGGGACATTCACAACAAAGGCTTATTTCATAGTCTTCTCTATACTAGAGCCAAGGAATGAAACTGTGTATGGTTTCTTTGTAGCCCACCCAAAGAGGTTTCCACCACTATTGTGTGCCTGAACAAAAACACCTTAATGAAGGCATACAAAGAGGGTGCTTTTTTTGGGCATCCTTTTCCCTATATAGTGCACTACTTTTGACCAGAGTCCCCCAAATGTAGTGCAGCACTACATAGAGAATAGGGTGCCATTTGGGACGCACAGGACACAACCTGAGAGATGTTGAAAACCCATTATACAAGAAAAAAAAGTTGGAGAGTCTCAGCTGAATTGGTTTGGATGAGAGTGGCTGTTCTGAGTGGTGTGGTTAAGGGGCATTCGACGATGACATGTAACATTGAAGTGATTCTGAAATGGACTAAATAACAAATAACTAAAATAATCCCATTCTAGTGGAATTCATTTAGAAGTTTCTACTTGTCCTGTGGCGTCCCATACAGGGAAATTTCTATAAAGTGTAACAGTGCTGAACAAAGATGTGCCACTGCTTCATTCCAAAATATATTGTGTGTTTAAAGTGAAAATAATGCTAATTTTAAACAAATAAAAGATTTTAAACAAATAATTTGATGAAATAAAAAAATTATTTAAAAAAAGTTACCTTCCAGCCAGTTGTAAAAGCCTTCGCCTGCACGGATACAAGACGACAACAGGCCTTGTGTCAGTTTGCATTCATGAAAGCATATTATAAATAGCACAATTCAATATACATAGATTAACATACATAGACTCCAACTTACCATCATCATCTCCTCCTATGGGAATGAAAAAAACACAAAAGGGAGAGGAGGACAAAGGCATGTTACACAGGCACTGTAGGCTATTAATATTACACATGCATGAGGACGCGCATGCACGCACACACACAAACCCACCCTGACTTCTGGAGGGGAACACTGTACAGTATTTACTTAGAAATAACTCATGTAACACTACAAGGAAAACATGAACAAAAGCCATGCTATCATTATTACCATCAATGATCTATTACCAGCAGGTAAGCTGATAGAGAGGACATGATCTATTACACAGAAGCTGAATATGCACACACACATCTCCGGAAATTATTCTGGAAAACTAGCAATAAATAACCATTTATATAGTTCATAATTAATATATTGGTTATTAACAATATAACAACTATTATTATAACCTAATAGTGAAATGAAAGCATGTGAATACACAGGGCAAACGTAAAACAAAACTAGATGTTGGCTTCAGATTGTAAAACACAGGCCACCCTGAGAAGAAAAATGGAGACAAGACAATCCATGATGGTGAAGGCTGCAAGCTAGAAGAGCATCCCTTACCTCTGGGCGGAACCAGCGGGTTAAGGGGCCGGTACACTGATCTGGGCCTGCAAACCACAAACAATGGACAATCAGACACTATACTCTATGGATTTATCAAAATGACATACAGTCCGGTCCATAATTATTGGCACACTTGGTTCGATCCCGAGCTGTATCACAACCGGCCGTGATCGGGAGTCCCATAGGGCGGCGTACAATTGGCCCAGCATCGTCCTGGTTAGGGTTTTGCCGGTGTAGGCAGTCATTGTGAATACGAATTTGTTCTTACAAGCAAAAACGAGCAAAAACAACACTATAAAATTACATAAATACTGAGCTATATTCTTTGTAAAAAAAAAAAAGGGAAATTATATGATTTTATACTAACACAATTGATGATTGGCATGCCTGTTTTTAATAGTATAGCACCCTCTCCTTGCAAGGATAACGGCACTGAACGTTTCTCTAAAATGCTTTGAGATTGGAGAAAGAGTTGGGAGGGATCTTAGACAATTCCTCCATACAGAATCTTTAAAGATCATTCTCCTGCTCTTATAGACTGCCCTCTTCAATTCAAAGCACAGGATTTCATTGGGGTTCAAGTCTGGAGGCAGATGGCCATTGCAAAATGTTGATTCTGTGGTCAAGTAACCATTTCCTTGTAGATTTTGATTAGTGCTTGGGTTTATAGTCTTGCTGGAAAATCCCTCAAATGGATTTTCCAGCAAGACTATAAACCCAACCAGGTTTTTTGGCACAAATGTCAGAGTAAAGTTGGTAAAGTTCATGATGCCGTTGACCTTAAAAAGGGTATCAGGACCAGTGGAAGCAAAACAGCCCCATAACATCAACAATACACCAAATTTTACCATAGGTATGAGGTACTTTATTAAATATGCTTCCCTTTTTTGATGCCAAACACCCAGCACTGGGGTGCGTGGCCAAAGAGCTCTATTTTCATGTCATCTGACCATAGCTCCGCCTAGAGTTCGATAAACGGCATTGTGACTTGGATTGGAACCGGTGCTATGGTCAAATGACATAAAAATAGAGCTCTTTGGCCACACACACCAGTGGTGGTTTTGGAAAACAGAAGCATATGCAGAAAAGTACCTTGTACCTGCAGTAAAATATGGTGGTGGATCTTTGATGAACACATGCCAATAATTATGGACCTGACTGTACATCAGACCATCGAAGAGAGGGAAGAAGCTGAAATATTTCAGCTAGCTACAGATTAGGGAAAATGTCACTTATGTGGTGTGTGTGAGTGGGCTGTGCACGAGTAGGCATGGGAGAGATTTAGTTCATCTGTGTGTCAAACTGCATTCAGGGGCACGTAAAAAAAAAAAAAAGTATTTTCTTTTTGACCTTTATTTAAGCAGGCAAGTCAGTTAAGAACAAATTCTTATTTTCAATGACTGCCTAGGAACAGTGGGTTAACTGCCTGTTCAGGGGCAGAACGACAGATTTGCACCTTGTCAGCTCGGGGATTTGAACTTGCAACCTTTCGGTTACTAGTCCAATGCTCTAACCACTAGGCTACTCTGCCACCCCGAGGCTACGTTCTGTCCCCAAACAAGGCAGTTAACCCACTGTTCCTAGGCAGTCATAAAAAAAAAAAAGAATTTGTTCTTAACAGACTTTCCTAGTTAAATAAAGTAAAAACATTTTTTTTTTTACAGATGTTGATTTTGTGTGTGTCTCACTTGAAGCAGTTCTCCTCGTAGATGCTGTTCCACACTCTCCAGGCTGAGGGGCCCTTGTAGCCAGTGTAGCGCTCCGGGTTTAGGAGCAGGTCCACATAGTCTGCATCTGGTGACGTCTCATCTGACAGAAGGTGTGAGAAAGAATGAGAGAACATTGGGAGGAATGGATAGATGAATCCCTTTCAATATTGCGACACACCTTATAAAATGTATCTTGTCAATATTAAAGGGGTATTTGTTAAAGGGGAATTTCACACATTTGCACACACTGTATACAGATTTTCTATTGTGTTATTGACTGTACGTTTGTTTATCCCACGTGTAACTCTGTGCTTTTGTCGCACTGCTATGCTTTATCTTGGCCAGGTCACAGTTGTAAATGAGAACTTGTTCTCAACTGGCCTACCTGGTTAAATAAAGCTGATTTAAAAAAAATATATATATAAAAGTTTGTTGGATGTTTTCACACCTCGAAAGTGACTGTCAAAGACCAAAATGCATTACTGCCCTGCTACACTACATGCACTTTATTTGCAGACCATGAGAAGCTCCTATTATATAAGAAGTGTGGCTTCACGAGAGTCTCGCGTTGGTGAACGTATAATCTCAGACACTCAGAAATAAAATATTTTGCAATTCCACAGACAATTGAGTCAGATGCTCGATGATGTTCTGGGGGGAGACGTGTTAGAAGATATTCTAATGACACTAGCAAAGTCTCCACCTCTCTAAAGCGTATTATTAAGCGTATAATTAAATCATTGAGAGTATAATTAAGCTCTGGTTAAAGTTTCAAGATTCGCCGCGTAGCCAGAGAACAATTTATAAAAGTGGTTCTTGCACACTGGACTAAAGTTCCACTTCCAGTGTAGCAGGTAAAAAACGTACTGTTTCTGCAACACCCCACTCTAGCACCAATGCTAGAAGAAATACACCAGCCTCAATCCCATATGAATGGAAAAGATAGGCACCGTCTAAAAAGACCATTGAAGTGGAAGAACAGTGGGCCTTTACCATCCAGCTCACAGAAGTGGTCCTGTGCGTCATCATGCCGGGCCCAGTCCTCAAAGGCCTCTTTACTATAGTTACTATAGGAGAGAGGAGGAGCAAAAGTAATACAGCAACCAAAAGCATCAGACAATGCTTTCATTCATCTGAAATAACCACTATATTTTGGAGTGTTGGTTTAGTGGTTTCTTATCAAAGCTGATGCCCATGTATGTATGAGGCCTTTTAGGGAAGTAGCATGCGTGTGCTCTTACCTCAGGGTGCTGTTAATTGCCCCCAGGTCTTGGGCTTGTTCACAATCTACTATGTCTGTGTTGGCGTTGGCCACCTGGGAATACTGGCCACAAGGATAGAAAGAGAAAAGAGCATTAGCTAGATAAAATAAGCTAACTTTAAAGTAAAAATGGGTAGCCTAAGAAAAATGCTCCATCTGGGTAGTTCAATTTGATTTCAATCACTTTTTGATGGCACCCCTTGTGATTTGAACAAAACTTTCCATACATATTTGCCCATGGTTACTTTTTGGACCTGAACGCCAAAACAGATAAAGGTGCTCAAAGTTGAACCATTTCACATGCTCTCACTACTGGTGTCCCCAAGGGCTCAGTTCTAGGCCCCCTCCTCTTTTCTCTCTATACACCAAGTCACTCGGCTCTATCATATCCTCTTATGGTCTCCCCTATCATTGCTATGCAGATAACACACAACTACTTTTCTCATTCCTCCCTTCTGACACCCAGGTGGC
Source organism: Oncorhynchus kisutch (assembly GCF_002021735.2). Lineage (NCBI taxonomy): Eukaryota > Metazoa > Chordata > Actinopteri > Salmoniformes > Salmonidae > Oncorhynchus > Oncorhynchus kisutch. Next base: position 39,532,067 of record NC_034193.2, read on the forward strand.
GACACACATCTCTGCCTGCCTGGCATATTTTGGATGTCAGTTTGGATGTTAGCCCACCCCCTCAAGCTCGACAAGACAGAGCTGCGCATCCTCCCGGGGAAGGCCTGACCGCTCCAAGACTACTCAATCACGGTCGACAATGGCACCCCAATGGTGGAACCAGCTTCCCCCGGATGCTAGGAGAGCAGAATCTCTGCCCATTATCCATCTGAAACCATACCTTTTCAAACAGTATCAGAAATAAGACATCGCAGTCTTACCCCCCCACTTGTCTTTTCCTACTAGCACTGACTTTGCTGTGAAAGTCTAAGGAAATGTACTTACTACGACTGTGATGTGGTTGTCTCAACTAGCTATCTTAAAGATGAATGCAATAACTGGAAGTTGCTCTGGACAAGAGTGTCCGCTAAATTACTAAAATGTTTGAAAAATGTAATGTGGAAATAAAATAAATTGAATATATAGGCTTGGGCGGTATACCATATATACCGGCGTACTTGGAAAAATCCATAGGATGGTTTTTCAATGCCTTTCAAAAAAAAAAAATCTTTATACATTTGAATATTTGTAGCTACTTTAAGTAAATACCTGCGGTCATCTTGTGCAATACGTTAGGAGATAAAGAACATTGCGTTCTTCATTTCACCTTATTATTTAGCTTACAGTAGTCCCCAGTCACGTGGGGTTTGTTTACAAGCACACAACGAGAGCCTTGTGAGTTAAAAGTAGTTAGCTTCTTCCAAAATCAAGCATTTGCATGGTAACAGCAGAGAATACCCTCCTGGATCAAGGGACTTGATGGCTAATATTAGTTTTGTGCATGCAACCAGGTGCTCAACTGTCACCGTTTCATCA